>NC_141821.1:33570951-33919451 GCF_982586985.1 Callionymus lyra | reverse complement strand
AACACAGATAAAATGCAATAAAGACAACAAAGAACCGTGTCCTTCATGTAGACATTGTAAATGAAATCACTAAAAATAACTAAATAATATGTCTCTGGTATTTCATCCTTATTTAAAAGCACAACCGCCAGTGCTTCAAAGTAAATTAGCGAAGAATAATGATATAGACTTTGAGGAATTTGTTTAAGAATGATTTGTGAGACACGAATACTGATTTCTTTCCCTCTCAGCAACCTCTTTCCACTTTCCTCTGTCATTTCCCATCCTTTTTGTCTCTCTTTATCATAGTGATGATCATCCATTTTGTGGTCATGAAGAATGAAGGTGGTCGTCATGGATATACATATATGTTGTATGACTTTGAATACCTATTGTGTATTTATTTTATGAACATAATCTTACACACCCAAAGAGTAGCATTATCAGTCTATGATGCATTTTCCAATGAAAGAGAGAGGCTCTTTTTTAGTCATTATTTTCATCCTGGAAGCTTATAAACAGGACATCAGCCATAAAAGAGATAAAGGAACTGCCATCAATTCTGTGATGTGAGCTGTTTTGTTGTTGGCCTGGTCAATACTGTCTGCTTAATAAGAACCCAGTCATTACAGAATATATACATTAAAACACATACATCGAGTTAATATTGTGCTGCTTTACTAGATGGACAATAAAATAAAGACCTTAACTGCCCGATCCATCCAAGTTTTGAGTTTAATTGTATGGCATTATGGAACCTTCAAACACAACAACTACAGTCAGTCCTAATACGTTACTAAAAAGAAGTGGATAATGAGTTTTATCATAATCCCGTGAACGGAGACTATATAGTATACTGTCTATATAGTTTATAGTTAAAACTACATTTTTTTTTAAAACTGTTCTTATTCGATTGTATTTTATTTCATTTGTATGTTGTGATGGAGTTTACCTACTTATGGTGTGTTGTGTATAAGAGCCCCTCATTGACATGTCATTATACAGTCACAGAGAAACAAATTATAAGTCATAAAACTATGATATAACACAGAGCGTCTTTCAGTATGTTTGTATTAAGCTGAAGGTCAAGTTGTTTCATTAAATCTTGCATGTCCTCCTTCTTAGGCAAGTGGGAGTTGTGCTTAAGAAGCTCCCAAAACATCCGCTGAACTGTTCGAATCCCTCTGACATAATCAGGGCAGCATGAAGAACAACATTAAAGCTTGCTCATTTACAACACGTTCATGTTTTAGCTAGCCCACTTGTTATGGCCCCAGAGTGAGACAAAGAACTGATGGAGCTGACACTGAATTTTGCAGACTATGGCACTGGTTCATTTCAGTTTTCCACTCTTCAAATACATCAACTGACAAGAAAGATTCTTAGAACACTGAGTTAGTTCTTGTAAGGCATTGATCTTGCTTGGTCCAAAACTAAAGATTCTCAATAGGCCAAGAAAGGACATAATTAAAACAAAGCAGTAAAATATTAGTCTATATTTATCTGTTATCAAAATCAAATGTCTTCAGGCCATCCTTCTGTTTTGCTCTCACAAGTAAATAAAAAACAGTGACCTTTTACTAAATAAACCTTGTATGTGTAGTGCACGGAAAACAGTTCTCATAATATATCTTTGCGCTTTCTCTCTTTTTTTACTGTCTCTTAATACTTTTCTGTTCCTGTGTCAGATGGAAGAACAATATAATTCTCTCTTGGGAACATGCACAGTAGGTGTGCGAGAACTGAATAAACTGAACATTTAATGTTGTAAACGAAATGACATCACATAATTCAAGGGTGCAAAATAATGTTGGTGTTTCCGCCCGGTCTAAGCAAGTCAGAAGCTAAGTACTGCTACTGTCAAGTGGAAGCACACTTGGAAGAACACGTCTTGGTGGCTTAAAACAAGAAGTCAATATCAAAAAATACAACCTCCATCTAAGAATTGTGAGTAGATGAGAAGAAAAGGCAGATTCAATTCTACTGACAGATATTGAAAACAAGTTTGTTTGCAAAATGTGCAACTGGATCACCCAAAGAAAACCATACACGCATGAAGAAAACAAAGAAACCCCAGATAGACCTCAGATAAGTTCTCTGACAAACCACAACAACAGCACAAACCACTGCAATTGTCGCTTATTTATTACTAGCTAGTACAAAAACACAACGAGGAACTAGAATACTGCTCAGATGATGCAAACCCAACCAAAAGACTTATTTCCTTCCAACTGATTTGTAGACAAGACCAACCCTTACCAACCCCTATTAACTGAACACAAGAAAAATAAATAAAATACACACATACAGTAATGTACCCAGTCATTTGCTCTAGTTGATGAATATTAGAATCATATTTGAGGTAATTTTGACAACAAAAATCTGCCAGTTGATCTTTTTGGAGTAGGCTGTAAGGATACGTAAATACCTTTGTGTCAAGGCTGTCATTATACAAGAGGAAATGAGAGACTAGGTAAGACGGAGAGAAACCTGCGACCAAGACAAGACCAAGACGACAAATAAATAGTCTTGAGATTGGTCTAGGCCTACAGGCCTACTGAGTACTACAACACTACCTATCTATCTGTTCAGGCTTTTCCTTGATTTTTATTAATCCTTAATTTATTTCATTCATAAAATTAAATAACTTACATTTGAAATCTCATGAATACCATTCATAGTTACAATTCCTTTTAAAGGTTCCTCGATCCAGATGGTGATTTTGTAATCGGTTCCTTTTCTCTTGATCAACATTTTCCAAAATTTTATTCAGAAATCAGTCTATACATCGGATAGACATGCAGATAGAAACTATCTTGGAAAGTGCCTCTTGAAGTGATTATTATTTGTGTTGGTGGTAATTGCCAAACCATGTGACAACCGCTGTTACATATGTTTGGTAATTTTACATTGATTTGCACAATTGTTTAATTGGCCATAATTGTGCAGATGGTGGTGTCCAGACCACAGAGCGTGCGTGCCCTGAGAGTTCCCATGTTTCCTGAATGACAGTCGCCCTGCACAAGCAGACGTGCGCGCCAGTAAAGCAGCTGCTCTAGTCACAGTCAGTGTACTGTAGTAGTGAGATGCCGTTAGCAGTTGAAGATGGACGCTTCAGGGAGATAGAGACCAACCTTGCCACCAGCCTAAACGGTGACATAGACGCACACGCGTATGTTGCATGCTTATCTACACGCAGAAATAAATAATAAAATATTTCATGACAAGAGATGGTACAATGATTGAGCACCTGCCTTTGTATTTCTGACCCAAATTAAATAATAATAATAATAATAATAATCTCTATTTATATAGCGCCTTTCTAGACCAGGGTCACAATGTAACCCATAGATTTAAATGACTGCATAAAATACACCAAAACATTAGTGAATAGATTGTTTGTTTTGCGTGTCAGACGCACAACTGTTGTGTTGCTGGATGTGCTTGAGATTCCGATTACAACAAAGGGAGAACAGAGGTTATGGCAGCAGAAGCAATTATTTTTGTTTATTTACTATTTTTGTTTTTCATTTTCAACTATAAGCTTCAGTCCTGCATATTCCCTGACATGCTTCCCACGCACGACCTCACAATTTAACATTCGGACTTAATGATTGTTGTCATCTTTGGAGATAGTGGGTTAAGCTTTAAGTCAGTGTTAAATTCAACACATTGAAGTTTCAGCCCTGGGTAACAGTTTCTATGAATGTCCTGTATAAATTATAAACATATTATTAGAGGGCATCTAATGTGTTGATTTAAGTGTCTCTTAAATTGATCTTGGACCTTTATTATACTCATTAGTATGTTTAATTTAATAAAGATATTTACATAAGACAATGCGCCTTATTCATTTTTATGAGGTGATTGTGTGACATTACATTACATCATGATGACAAGTTTACTCTGTTAGTTGTTACTACATGTGGAATGAAAACATGTTGGATGTTGTGTAATACCATTCATTCACGTTACCTGATTCTTCAACAGACATATGAAAAGTAACATCTTATTAGAAAGTACAGGTTGCATGTAGGACAGACAAGTTGACACAAAAACACTTTATTCATTATTTTGTAAAATGTAGGAATTCTAGAGAATGTCATTTGTTGGAGACTTAGTATTTCCCCATCAGTCAAGTTAGTCTTGAGTTGCTTCTGCCTCTCCTCCAAACCGGGAAACACATTTGACTCAGGGAATCCAGGAAGATAATCTGTTTCAGCTCATGAAGGAATGTATGTGGCTCTTCAGTGTCAGGAACTATAAAGACAACAACAAACAATCATTTTGATTTAGTTCAAAAATCTCTTTTGTTCATTTCAACTTGTTTGTGTTGGTGCTTCCTTCATGGTGTAAGTACTAAACTATTAACCATTGACGTAGAATTGACGCGGTTGACCAGTAATTAGTACATTTCAGCCTATATTAGTCCATAACTTAATATTTATCACAGTAAAATGACAGGTATATCACTGGAATTGTCTTTAAAAAAACTTTGAATTGATACTGGTTTAACTTAAATCAATTAATCTTTAACATTTTAAACACATACCTAGACATTGATGTGAGATAACCACCATATATCTGTGCTTATGAAATTCTATACATGAATTTTAATATCTTTCGCTTACTCTGTGCTTTTTAACCAAATCCAGCACAACAGAAGCGCAATATGTTAAATTCATTACATAAAAGTTAAAACTTGCGGTTGTCATGAGGTTCTTTTCATAAAAGACGCCGAGTTCATGCTGACATCCGTCACTGGGTAGCGATGTTTCTATACGAGACAAACACATGACTTAAAAAATTAAATAAACAATTACAACTGTAGTAACTTGAGCTCTTGAAACAACCAGACGAAAACTTCAGTCGCTTGTCTCCACTACAGTCTGACTCTGCTAACTGTTGCACGTCAACAAAGAGACACCAGTTTTGTTCAAAGACCCTTTGGTAAGGTGGGAATTTCTATCTCAGCCGTAAAACTCTGTTTTATACAGCGCTTTGCTGGCCTATAAACAAAGCATTCTTGCAACACAGAACACAGGCTTTGTGATCCATCCTGCAGGAGAGTCTGACCAGCCTGCTATGTTATGTTATGTTAGCAACTAACTGTTAGCAGCGAGGAGGCTGCGCGACCATAAAAGAATGTCAGAATGTGCTCGTCAGATCAAATTCTCTTTCTGCAAGATTTTCAGACGGGGAAGGACTTTATCAAGTAATAACTTCAAAATGGAGCAACGTCATGATGAATGACCAACTGCATGTTGTGGAGGAAGACTTTCACATTGAAAAAGTCAGTAGAGTTGGGTTTTCACATTAGTTGCCCTTTAAGACATTACAATGCATTCATGAGGCTTTACAACATTGATATTAAGATAATCATGCATGTCAAGCTTTATGAAGTGTTAGAAGTTGTTGACGTTAATAGTATTAAGTTGATTGGGGACACTTCTAATTACAGCGTAGTTGTACATTCTGAGAATATGTTAAAATCAACTTAATACAGTGTAATTTGTCATAACAATGTAATTACAAGATAGTGCTCTCCCTTTACTTAAATCTATTAATGTCTATTATTTATGATAGTTGTAATAAATTGTCATAAATAATTATTTATTCTTATAGAAAGCCCTTAAGGTGTATTTTAATGTGTTATTTGGGCATAATTTATTACACACAAGACCTTGTTGTACCTTTGTGTATGCATAAAAATGAACTAAGTTCCATTCCCTGCATTTTCTCGCATGTACAGAATTTACGTTGCCATTGATCCTTGTGAAAACCTGGACTGTCCACCTGTTTAGGATGTCCCATGTCTCCTGCCCTGGGTAGCTAGGACAGACCACATCTACTTACAACCTGTAAGGGAATAAGCAGCAGAAGACTTATGACTCCCAGCTTGCAGAATAATCATTCTTTATGAAATACAGCGTAAAAGCTCTCACAGATTGTCCCCATTTCTCATCCTAAAGTCTAATTACTGCAAGATCAGAGAGAAATGGTGGACAACAGCAGGTGTCAAAACTTCACCGGGGAACATTGCTTTGATTGAAGACTACTAGGAAGCCATTAGTGACTCTCAGGCACTGTAGTTTAAGCTAGCTCGCTTCTCTACTGCGGGTAGGCAATTCCCCTTGTGCTAAGTTATCTAACAGGGATATGTGAATTAATTTAAAGTAAAAATAAAAAACCCTGATGAAAAAGAAGACAGAAAGATAAAAAGGAAACCATACATATAATAAAGATAAAACACTCACTGATTTATTCATTCATCTAAATCCCTATCTTGTTCCCTTCCAAATTTCAATTCATATTTAATCATCATGTGTTGTAGTATCTGATGTTCTTCTCCCGCTCTGACCACTGGCTGGTATTAGACAACATTCTGAGTCAATCTTTGTGCTTTGTGGTTTCAGATGTGCTTGGTTAGATGCCCATGTATATGCTCCTGCATTTAAGATGAGTCAGATAAGAACATCTTACAGTTTCACTGGTGATGAACATCAGAATAACAGCAGCTAAGTTGAGAACAAAATCAAATATTGAAGTGCATGAAAAATGTAAGATGTTTTATATGAATCTAACCTCTTTCTTTAAATAATTGACACAGCTGTTTAGTGATGAAACACATGTACATTATTTAAAATAAAGGAGCTTCTCCAGATATTGAATAATGCATTACAGAAGTGAGTTTTCTACAACTTTTAAATAGTTTTTAACATCGTGAGCATTCAGATTCAACAGAACAAACTGTTTTAGATGATGTAAGATCATTTCTACCTAAATATTTATACGTACTTCCACATGGTTTCAGGGAACCTTTTACTACATTAAGACTATTAACACAAGATAATAAAAGCGTAAAGATAAATGAAGACTTGGTTTATGTGATCTCACAGCTGGTTCGATCGTTGCTAAAATCCAATCAAATTAAAAACTCACCAAAAGCAACAAGTATAGTGAATATTTAATAATAATATTACAATTTCAGTAATACAATCACACTGCTAATCATGCAAATTGTATATAAACACAAACAATTACTATACTTTTTATTGGATAAACTCCAGTAACATCCTTGTTATTACACTGCTAAAATATTTAAATATAAGGGAAGAGAAACCCCCACATGGAGGTAATGCGGTGCAAAAGTGGCCACAGGAGGAATTAAAGAGAGAAGTTGGACCGTGGAACAGAAAGAGACAGATATAGAGAGTGACAGAACGTTAGCGTGGGGGTGAGGTGAGAGAAGTTGAGACAGACAGGCACGCTAGTGTCTGCTGAAGCTGCCAGCTTCTCTGTAATAACAACATATCTAGCAAAGCAAAAGTCCCCAACTTACCATCTAACCCCCCCTTTTCTGTTTCCATCAAATGTGATAGTAGTGATATTATTTCAATTTAAAGAAAACAGCTTCAGGGAGGCTGAATATTACATGCAGGCTTGTTGTGAGCCTCGAAAGATTGTAGGAGAAACTCAAACTATCGAATTATAAACTGGTATAGCGTCCGCATTTGTTATGCTGTCAGACTGAAATGACCTGGCACTCTCTTAAACATACCTAAATCTCCATACTTGAGAGGGATGAGTCCATCAAGCGGTTGCTAATGAGAACAGTGTACAGAGGAAGAAAATCAATTAAAGCTTTCACAACAAAATCTCTCTTCTGGTGTTTGAAAATAAAACTGTTGCTTTATTCTTCTAAACCAGCCATCGTTTGTGTTTTACCTCCAACTCATTCAGTCAAACCAGCAGGTAATAGACAAGAGCTCGACAATTTAAAGTATTGTCTTACCCCCTTGATATAAATAAAAAAGTACATTATTGGCCCTAACATAACATTCTATGATGGTGTGCACTATGTGGAAGTTTTTCACCTAAATTAAAAATTATACATTTTATAAGATTATAGAATGTGTGATGAAAAATGGCCTTTCTTTTTTGATAAAGATTTTTTTGTTTCATTTTTTTATTTATTTATGTGCCTACAATAGGTTAAAGAGTTCTGGCCTAGCATGGAGAATCATGCTCATACATTGTCACACGGTTGGGAGGAAAGATCATCACAACAAATATTGTTATTTATATAGCTTTGATCATATAGTTGAGATGGAACGGATTTCTAAAAAAATGTTTCATAAATGAGCCAAATTCTCAGTGAAACTACTCAAAAAAACATTTAAAAAATGAACTAATAATACATTTGGATCAAAGACCCCAGCCAAAGCAATTATGTAATGTGTCAAATGTAGGAGCTTAAATTTCAGAAGCATCATCTTAAATAAACCCGGGGTCCTGTTTTTGCACCACAGACCACTTCAATGGAGGAACGGACGAACTTTCAGTTAAAAACAGGGAAAATAAAAATAGCAAAAGCAGGGAAAAAAAATGTCAAGAAAGGCAGATGTCACTATAACGCTGAATCAGCAGGAGCTGTTGACTGGTGTCTCTGCAATATAGAGGTGTTTTATTCATTTTAACTATTAAGATGTTTATTCTTCAAGTCCAGTATAAAAAAAAAAGTGCTGATGGGAATAACTTCATCTACTCCAGCCATATGAATGCAAGATCAGGATTCACAAAAGGTCATCCTCTAGCCTGAGATGTCATATTAGTATGAGTGATGGTCACCTGTCTGAGTAGTCAGAGAGTATCCATTAGCATGTTTTACATTTCTCTTTTCGTCCCTATTCAGGATCTCACCTCCCCAAGCTGTTAACACGTCAACACTGAAACCTCTAGGGCCTGGAGTTCGACGTCTGGCAGAGGGTGCATCAGCGCACGGTCGGGTTGTTCCCGGGGCTTGTTAAAATTCCAGTGCCAAGACCACACGTGGCTCCAGAATAAGTGGCAGCTTTGTGAGGGAGGCCAGGGTGAACGGAAGGCCTGTAGGCCAGTCAAGTGACAGGAGATGGCACAAGAGCCGGTCACGCCACTCCAGTAACAAACACAGCAGAGTGTTTGTCAGCAAAGATGCGAAGGCACGATTCCTCTTTGCCTCACAAACACAAGTGTGAGCTGGACAATGTGCAGGCGGCTTCTCTTTCCATCTGCCTACATGCCTGGGCCTATTTATGTCGTCGCATGACGCAGCCACACGTGATCAACAACTATAAAGTGACAACTTTGGCAGATATATTCCTTACCTCATTTTTTTTTTTAAAAAGCATTTTTGTGCTTGTAGACAAATAAATAAAAGACTCAGGACTTGGAGAAGGATTTTGTACTCAGAAAACAAGGATAACCGTTCTTGAACATTATTCCATTTAATTAATTTAAAAGTATTTTGTTTTATTTTAGTAATTCATTTTTACATTTTTTATGCCAATTCAATGAACACGAAACACAAAAAAGAAAATCCTGTATTGCGTTTACAACACTGGCAATGGCATTATTTTGTTCTGATTCTAAAAAAAATAATTTGTTTATTAGTGTATACTCCTTTATTTATTAAATTTATTTTTCATGATAAAATACTGATTGAACAAAATACATTAAATCAATGTTGAAGCATTGGCAACATAGATATCTGCCATTTAAAAAAACAAGTGCTCGCTATGATCAACATAAAAACATTAATGGAATTTCATCTAATTCTAACAGTGAATCAACATTAATTCAACTATCTATGCATGAATCACGTCGAGTCTGACATCAGCCAACTCTCGCCACATGTCCCCCTCTCCCATCATCTATTTGTCTAATGTTGAATCAACGTTGATTCAACAACATGTTTTCAACATTGAAATGGTAACAGTAATTTAACCTCAACCAAAATTTACCAATCTGACTAAAAATCAACATTGAATCAATGTACATTGCTATCTGAGAATGTATCATCCACTTGACGTTTTCTATTATTTTGAAATAATGTTTTCTGAATTCAATGTGAACAGTTTTCCTTCCATTCATGCAACCATCTGCTAGCATGTCTACTTGAATCTCTCTCTCCGGTTGGAAATAGGGCAGACAATGGCTGCCATGTGTGAGTTCCGGGCACACATGCATATTCAACAGCAAGGTTCAGCTGGAGGAGCATGACATCATCGAGGTCAGCTCACTGGACTGTGTTTTTTCTCATGTATTTGGTCGTAACGTGACAGTATCCATTGTGGAAGAGGTTTGTTTTTTTAAAGCTCCTCTCCCTCAGCGAGTCTTCATTCTGCACAATAACGAAATGAAGGCAGAGCCGCGGGCAACTTACGTAACTTCTGCATAAATACTTATGGATGCCTTACTTTACCGAATATACATCCACCCACATCAGTTATTTTGGTACGTCATGCAGTACAATATTCCTTGAGATGGATGAATATGCTTCATTCTGGATGATTGAGGTACTTATAACATCTACTTGATCATGACTTTATAATTATTATTACTATTTGAGAGGTTATTTAAGACATGTTTTATAAAATTGTGGTCTAACTCACTTCATAAATATTCAAGACCTTATTTCGTTGCCTTCCTTTTTTAGTTGACAATAAGTGAAACGACCTTCAGGACCAAAACCCATGTTCTACTTATTTAAAAATGGGGCGGGCAGTGATTCACTTTTTGGTTGGTTGCCCGGGGTTCATGAAAAAACTGGAGCCATTGTGGTACCGATTCTTAACGGCAACACAAGTGTGGTAACAAGAGAAAAACTGGACCGTTGACTAGATTGGAGCTGTTGACTACAATGTGGTAAAGAAGTTGGAGAATAGGAACTGGAAATTGTTTTGGTCCAAGTACTCGGTCAATTCAGTGTTGGGACTATACCATCCTCACTTAGACCTAGAATTAAAAAGCCAATTTTGTGGACGATTGGCCAATCCAACACAAAACTTGTGTGGGTTATAACACCCACATCAGAATCAGCTTCATTTCCAGACATATAAAGAACAAGAACAGGATTTGTTTCATGGTAAATTGGAAAAAGCAAGAAAAAATGGTCTTGGAAGAACCAAAAATGGACCCTTAAGGAACTTTTTTTTTCATATTCCAAATCTTTGAAGAAATATTTAACATACTTTAGCCCTCAGTGTCCGTAACACAATTTTCTGGCGTTATATAAAAGAAGACATTTTTGCATCAGAACATGACATATATTGTATTCTTTATTCAGAAGTCAAGAACCATTTTTTATAAAATTAGATTTAATTTCAAAACAGAAAACAAGCACATAAGTCATGATGCATGACGTTCAAAACAATTGGAAGCTTGTGAATGACCTGAATTAGACATTTTAACGTCATATTTTTTTTTATATTATTTTAAAACACTGAAAATGTCCATTTGATAATTGTATCATCTTAATCTTCATTTCCCTAATAAACTAAATAAAAAAAGCATGAATATTAAAATAAAGTAGGCTTTACAGTGTCTATGTAATGATGTTCAATATTATAGCCAGTTCAGCAAAGGAGTCCTGAGTAATGGGTGTGTTTCACAGATTCCCTGTCATGCCTCCAGGGGATCAATGCAGCACATTTGGTAATTACCTCAAACGGCTGTGGTAGTCAAATAACTCAAAATCATGTAACAGGTGATCGTGCATCACGGTTGTCATATTCCTCGCTGTTGGGACTGCAGGCCCTTCTGTATCATGCGTGAGTTTAATGCAGCTGTGTGGACGTGGGAGTGTGATTACTCGCTTGAGGCTTTTGCTGTAGTTTTCAATCAACCTGGAGATAACAACAACAACTCTGGGAATGCGGGGAGGCCAGAATAAAGATGGGAAGCATGAAACAGAAGACAGGGAAAATGATGGGATTTTACCTTTGTCGGCGCATAACAAGCTTTATTTTCTATACACAGCTGATAAATATAAATAATGTAATTTACTTGATTGTTTATCTTGACCAACAGTGATGGGATTCTGATTGGTATTAACGCCTCTGGCAAAAGGTTTTAAATATAAATATGAGATCAAGAATATGCGGAATTTTTTTTTGGGCTATCCCCCTTTAAGGTCACACTAACTCCCTAAAAGTGGTCTCTTGTTCATTGCCATGGTAACAGGTTGCTGAGGGTTTTTTTTGTTACCCCTGTCCCCTCTTGTAGGTCAGTATTTCCCAAATAAGCGATGATATCAAGTTCTTATTTAATCATTTTAATACATAAAGTTCATCAAATGCATCTTTTTTTTCTTTCAGTTATATGAACATTTTAATAATATTAATTTTTAAAAGTATCTGACACCATATCCAGAACCCTGTAACCTCGATTGTAGTGTCATCTATTGTTTTTAGCTGGTAGTTTCAAGGCCACTGAGGTCATTACGCTGTAGCTCAGACTTCTAGCAAGTGCTGTGTGGAGATACTACTCCAGGGCTCTGGCTGAAATAATGGACTGTATGCTTTCTGACATGTCCCTTGCTGCTCCTCTATTTATAAGGGGGGGATTTAGTGTCAACAAAAGTTACTATCCTTGCATCATCCTTCTCCCCAAACATCCCATAGATTATCACTGATAATTGAATAAGAAGCACAGCAAGAAGGTGGCTGTGCTGTTGCCATGGCAACATTGTCAGGCTGTCAAGTGTTCCGCAGTATCCACAGCAACGTTATAATGTGGAACGATGATTATTTTAAACACCACAAAGTAGACTAATTCCTTTCTCAGGACAATCTGGGAGATGTGTGATGCAGATCGAGCGCATCAGAACTTCAGTATGGTATCCAGACACGTCTCTAAACTATTACGAAGTACCATGTACATTTGAAAAGGGCCCTATTCATTTATTCATTCAAACCTTCTGCATTTCTTTTGAAACTAAATATCTTTCCTTGATGAGGCTTTTGTAAGAAATAATTAGGTGTTATGGGGAAAAAATAGCTCTGTATTAAGTTACTGATTATGGTGACGTAATAAACACTTTCTGCCCATCAGTTTTTGATTAGCTTCAAAGTTATTTTATCTTTTAAAAATGCTTTACTTTGCCTACAATTCAAGCATGTGTTTAAAAAGCATTTTAAAACTCTTTATTTAAGGACTTAATTAATTAATGTAAAGCATTAAAATGCAATAATGGCCTATTCCAAAATGCTTTTACTCCATATACAAATGAATGTATCACTATATTTAGTTGCTTGATGAGTATTGAATCCTCGTGGAATGATACTCCAGTGTTAGAGACAGTATAGTGAAACTCAATTTTTTTTTAATGTAATAAAATGTGATCTACAAACATTATAAACAGATTAATCAACCGTCTTATTATCTTATCAGAAGGTGCTTATTTAGTATCACAGAATGAGGACAGAACACACAAATGAAAAAATGGGATCTGAAACGGACACAAAGTAGAAGTCAGACTCAGACGAAAGATTTAAAAAAAAATGGAAGTCATACTGAAGGAATAGAAGAAGATATTATACAACCAAAAAAATAAATAGCGGTCAACACACACGCATATAACAGAAGACAAAAGTAGAGAACAAGCATAAAGTGTTGGGAGGCACCAGGTCATGGTGCAACAGGGAGGCTTATGAGTAGGTGGCCGATGATTACATCCATCTGTAAAACAATGAATGAAATAATGTTTCTTTTCTTTAAATGCATAATTCTGTCTACAGGATTATCTACCTGTGGTCTATTTTGCTGCTGCTACATTTCCTGAAATCTAATAATTGAATTAAAGTGACTTTGGTGCACGAGGTCCTTTTTGGACAAAGTAATTGCAAACAAATACGAGAGGCAAGGTTTGCCCTTGGACACACAGCCATTAATACGATGTTGTCATTGCAACAAGGACGATCTGGGACGGCCTGTGAGTCGTTCCTTGAATCACATCTGGGCTTTTCTTGAGACAGACATGTAGAACAGGAACAGGTTTTTGACCCAATTCTAGACAGCAGCCCCTCTGCACAAGTGAACACAATAACACATTTATTGACCTGCATATTTGGTGCGTATCATTTTCATCGTCCTCAGCAACATCCACGGACAAATACCCCATTGTTGTTAAACAGTACGGCCCAGCGTTTATATAATAAACCTATAGATTATAGATCATATTGCATGAGCACTTAAAAGCTGTGTGTGTGTCCGGGTGTGTGTGTGTGTGTGCGTGCGCATGTGTCTGTCAAACAGAGACCGAGCACATTCCCAGAAACATTTAAAATCCATTAGTCCAATTTGACATGAATAAAACACAAGCCTATACTGATGTGATACAAAAACTAATGGACCCAGAATGCACCTGATTGTGTAAGGTTGATAGACAATGAGTTTGTGTATTTTAGGCAGTGAATGCAACATTTATAACGGATATTTAATGATATATTGTTCTCTTATTACTGCATTTCTATAGTCTTAAAGATGCAATGAATGGATCTTAGGAAGTGAAGCTCATGTTTGGGAATGTTAGATGTGTTGTAGTTGCATTGTGTTGACTAGAAGGAGAAAGTAGGGGGGACGTCTTGGAAGTGTGTGACTTCCTCTCTGGTCACTGAGTTGTGTAACGAAACCCCCAAAGCTGCCACTAATTGGTCAACAGTGATGGTAAGCGTCAAAGAATGTGAGCGAGAGCCAACATGTCAGTCCTGCCTTGCTTCACAAGGAACATGACGGGAAAGTGTGCTGTCGAAAAAAAAAAGACAGATGAAAGTGTATCCTGGGAGATATCGTGTCTCTCACAGTTTTAGTCAGCTGGAAATGATTTCGCAAATGTCCCGTGAATTGTTCTGGTGCAGAGTAACCATGATAACATTCAGGGATTGTCATAATTATCAGATGTTTTATATTTATTGACTTGTTTTGTTTGTTTCTTTGTCGTAATATAATCATTTTTAATAGAGTTAGTGATATTTTAACTATGTAAGTGTTGTAAACGAGAATATACAGCGATTCGAGTTCAATTTTTTTTTTTAAAAACCTCAAACATACAATTGCATTTTATACACATTTAACCGGCAATATATTAAACAAATACACAGAATTTCATTTAATTTGCATTGCTATTAATAGTCTAACGGTTTCATCTTTCCATAAATCTCAATTTAAATATATATATATATATATATATATATATATATATATATATATATATATTTGCTTACCCTTCATGTTAAATCAGCTTGAACTGGCTCAGCCAAGTTCCGCTGTGGTCGCAGTACTAGAGCGCCATCTAACGTTTACTTATCACAACTACATACTTCAAGTAGATTATAAATTAAAGGATACACTTTTCAACAGTGGCGGGCCGTCAGGGCCAGCACGGCCTTCTCTTCTGGCCTAAACATAATCAGAAAATACATTTAATTTTTTTATTATTTTTCATAAATATGTATTAAATTATTTCTTATAGTCTTTTCTCTTCATTTCATTTATTTCCTCTTGCTTGCGCAAGTTGCACACTGCTTCAAGGATTGTACGGTCATGTGAGAGCTTTCATCCAATAATACTTGAGCTATCACGTGTTGCCAGAAGTAATCTACCCAAGGCCTTCAGTCGTTTCAGAAGTGGCTCTTGTCCATTAAAATTAACGGCAGCCGAAGGATTGTGTTAACCAATCAGATACGAGTTAGCGGCACAACTTCAGCGCTTTGGAAGCTACCCTTCTCACAGTTTCCACAACGTTGAACGCGTGACGCGTTCATTCCTCTGATTGGATAGCAGTGAGACTCGTCATATGGAGCTTAAAAGTTGGTTTGAGTTAATTTAACTGTTAGTTTTTCAACACAATGGCTGAAGAGCTTGATCTGGTCGCGTATACACTTGCAAAGCCATTTTCAAGAAGGATATTTCAAGAAAAGCTGGACATTATTAAGAAAGTCTGTGACGAGTCTTTCACGAGCTTCAAATGATTTATTAATTTCCTCCATGAACTACGTGAGTAAATGCATTTTTTTCTAAATAATGTTGCCCTTTATGAGATCAATATTGGTGCTTGTGTGTGTGTGTGTCGCTTTAGCGTGTGTGTTTGTCGCTGAAGCGCGTAGTGTGTGGGGGGGGGGGAAACACAAGTGGCCATGGAAACACACAGACTGTAGTGGGAGTGATATTTTGATATAATGCATTGATTTTCATTTGATGATAAACGTCTAATTGACCTATAACAGTACACGTAGACTTATTAAGACATATTTACAAAATATTGAAACTAATTTACAAAATATTGAAACACATTTTAAAATATGGCAACATTTTTTTCTAGATCTTAAACAAATTTAAAACCGTAATGTATTAATTTCAATTCAATTTTATTCAAAGTGCCAATCATAACAAAGCTATCTCAGGACACTTTAACAGATTAGATGAGACTATATTGAGGAAATGAAAAACAGATCCCAGCAACTCAACAATGTGAATCACAGCCTGAAGGTGGCGAGGAAAAACTTTCAAGGCAGAAACCTCAAACAGAACCAGACTCAGTTTTAACAGCCTCCTGCTGTGACGAGCTAGGAAAGTCGATTTCTCATACATGACATGTACTAGAAAAGAATCCATAATACTTGAATATTACTAATCAAATATACATAAAATGTATACAAGTCAAAGACGGGTAGTTGAGAAGTCACACTCTGTGTTGGTTGTTGTAAAAACGAGTTTGTCTGCATTGATCAATAGATTTTTACATTCTAAATAAAGGTAAGCCGTTTTCCTTTCTTTCTCTTTTTGGTTGTACAAGCAAACTGAATCCGCCCCAGTGTGCTGTATGAGTGAATGTGTTTTGTGTGAGTCACACGGTAAGGTTAGGTCAACCCTGGAGGAAGACAGAGATGTTCAGTAGAATCCAGGTCACAGGAGGAAGCGAGGAGTTGCCCTGAAATAAAATGTGACAGTGGCTCCTGGGTTTTTCATCAATGATGATGCCACACAGGGGTCAACAGAAAGGACGAGCGCACCTGAGGATTCAGTGGACATGAAGCTGTGAATGTTTCTGTCACTCATGAAATGTCAAACAACGAGCAATAGAAAAATATTTTCACATTTACTGTAGATAACACCTCCAAAACTTAACTCATACATTAAGATGAAGTGAGTTAAATATATTTCATATTACTATTTTATATTAAATATGTTGAAAAAAAAGTGTAACTTCTTTGTGTGGGATTGACTTCCTGTCCTCAGTTTTGAAAAACAGACTTGAACATTTATCTGGATTTATTCAGGGTCATTTAATGTCAATCATCTGAAAGTTCTTTGAGAAAAGTGACTGAATGTGGGAGGAAAATGGCTCACGAATGATGTTTCTGAGGAAAAGACCAAATGACTGATTGATAGTGACTGAGATTTTCAAATTGCTATTCGAAGAAAACTTGAAGTCAAATGTAATGACTGTGTCAATGTGAGGTCTGACATTTGATTGACTTACCTTAAAAAAAAGGTCATTGCACTCAACAAGCAGGTATCGGAATATACATATTTTGAAATGTTTTGTGTGTGTGTGTGTGTGACTCCCAAACCTCCTAAGAAAAATGCTTTACATTTAGCATGTAGACAACAAGAGGGCAGAAGACCCCCATTAAAATTGAAACAAGTCCAAGTCCAATTTCAATTAATTTTATACTAACTTTAATTAATAAAAGATTATGTCCTGTATTACCTCCATAAGCTACTTTGGCCAATTGTAAGACCTAAAACAGTGGAAAGCAATTATGAATGAAATTGCTTACCACTGGTACCAAATGGGCCCCACTGGTTAAGGGGCCACATTTGTTACAGTAGCTGTGGCGAGGGGCCATCAAGCAAAAAATAAATAAGCAAAAAGTATAAAATCATGTAATAAAATCCAGTATAAAATGCCAAATGTTGTTGTTTTATAATATTTTTTATATAACTTTAATTTAAAAAATAATCTGCATCTTTTTTTTTTGAGGGGCAAATGAAAAAAGTTAAAAATAAAAGTAAAAAGTAAAATGAATAGTAAAAAAAAAAATACAACAAGTAAGTTAGTTTCTACATGACATTTGCTCTAATGAGGGCCAGAAAATGCAGTAGTCAAAGGCCTGCTTGTGGCCTCGGTTTGGCCCCTCTCACATTATTTTTGGATGTTTGGTTTTCGAGACATTTTCAAACAAACTATTCAATTGAAGAGCTTCAGTGACACCTGTTGGTTCAAGGTGTTTTGGTTTGGGCTGCCACTCCTTTACGCGGCCTAGACCAGGAACATTAAAGGCGCAGATGTTGTTTTCCTTGATGAACATGGACCCCTCTGGTCAACTATGAACTGAACACGACCTTGGCTGCACAACTCTCAGCCGGAGAGACTTTAGATGAGAACACAATTGATGGAATCATTCCCAGCAGGCAATTGCAGCTATTTAGTCTGCCTACTTGGAGCTTGAACACCATGCATCCCAGATTATGTATGACAGCTGTATAAATCATTAGCATTCTTGCCCGGCACTGTGACTCAGACCTCCAGTGCTGATTAACATAACACAAGTGTGGTTGTGTCACTCTTCAACACAGACACTCGGCATTAATTGAAGCGGGAATAGAGAATCATTGTCTAAGCGGCTCACATCCAAGCGCAGAATAACAATGAGCAAATTTCATGATAATTCACGAGCAGACCTTAAATCGACACAGAAGTAAAATGAGGTAAATGGTGTTTTTTTTTAAAAGTCTGTGCACATTCTGTCTGTGCCCACATGATGCAATGAATAGTGAAGAAGGTAGCCTTTCATGTGTCTCAGTCTTAAATCATCACAGAGTGGCTCACGTCTTCCCGGGGTCTTTTCCGAGTCTGAATCCATCTATTTATTCATTTATTCACATCTGTTTATCTATTTTTCAGTGACCACGGTCTTAGAAAAAGTTTCTCCTGCCGAACCACTTCAGACAAACCTTGAGGAGCAATCCTGCAATTGACCAGACAGACTGACAGATGTCCGTCACTGATGGCTACACTATTCTGAGGTGGAAATGAACAGAAATGCAACCAGCTCCACACTAAGATCGGTATTTTTAACTCTCCCAAATGGAGCAACACTTGATATATTCAGACCACAAACTGCAACGCCTTGCTCTCCGGTGGCACATAATGGACTCAGTGATGCCTTGAAATCCTTCTCCATCCTTGCGAGGCCCCAGCATGCATCAGGCTTAATGGAGACAAGCTGCACACAGTACTCCACGAGGATGGGGTGGCTTCTGTGGTCGTCTGTGCTTGTTTGCTAATGAGACGGAGGCATTTAGGCGACCAAATGGTGTCTAGCGTGCACGAGGAGCTGTAGTGCAGCAATTGTTTGAGGCTGAATGGACTCACAAGTTAGTATCATGAAGAAGATCTGGAGGTCAATCAGATATAAAGAATGATGTGTGTCAATACAAAGGCCTTGACTAAGAATCCATGTTGCTTATTTATATATTCTCTGTGTTGATCTTTGGCTATTTGCTCTTTGAGATTGTAGCACTGGCCTCTGACAACCTTTCTTTGCACTTGTTTTGACATGAGATAAAGGTTACACTTTATTGATCCTCCTAGCAGGAAATTCATTTTGCTCTAGACAAGCAGCCACTCATAGCGGAACTGAAAGCAGCCAAGTGTGCAGCATTGGTGGGAAAACGTGGAACTCGGATGGAAATGGCTGCCTTTTGGTCAGACTGACGAGTCCTACCGTCTATAATTCCTGAGCATGGGATGGCAAATTCATTTTTTACAAAGCTTTTCTTCTCTCATCTTCTCTCTAGGCCAGTCCAACACAATTTTAGAAATACAAAAATGTATTTTCCATCTTTAGTAGAGAGTTTATACCAACGGTTATGGCCAAAGTCAGGGAAAATACAGACAGAACACCAATTTCATTTGAACACAGATTTCGGACCATTATACAAAACTGCAGTGTCAGTGTATTGGTATAACTCAACACACCAAGCATCAGACTTTCTACGTTGGAACTTTTATAACTATTTTGTAATTTTAATTATGATCTACTTCGACAAATAATTGCTAAACGCAGTAAGTTCCTCATCATGACCATGTTTTGAACTTACTTTATGAAGTTCTCCCCGATCTGAAATCTCAGCGAATGAGAGGTTATGAGAGCGGCGTCCATTATAGACTTTAGACCTTAGACTTTATTTTATTGTCATTACACAGAAAAAATAGCAGTGACATAATAATGGTTTGCACTCCTCCTGCGGCCAGCTGTAATCACGTCGAGCTTTGTTTAAACCACAGACATATATACAGTACATAGACGCCGCATCGACCGTGGACGTATGTGCCTAACACGCCGCCATCTTGGTACAGTGTCATCAGAGGCAGCCGCGCATTAACAACGGCAGGGAAGGAGGTACTTCTCAATCTTAAAATACAATTATTCGCTGAATTTTGAACCGATTTTCAAACGGTTTGGTTAGTTCAAAACGTCAAACAAGTAGCTATGATACAGGGTGCTTGGATAAAAAAAATTATATGATACTAAAAAAGATTTCTTCTGATAATTTAGCAACTATGGCTAGACCTTGGATAGGTCCTGGCCATAGAAGCTGCCGTTTGAAATAAATGTTCTGAAAAACAAGCCACCACATAGTTGTTGACAAATAAGGATGTCTGTAATAACAAGAAGATACTCAAATGCAATATAACTTCAAGCAATAAAGACCTGAACGTTTTCTGGGTTATTTTAATTTAATTTATGTCTGTCTATCTAGCAAACAAACTGTGAAAATAGCTAGACAAATGAGCGATTAGTGATGGTGTAAACACATCATTCCTCTATAGATGTAATGCACTGTAGGAGCCAGTGGATCTGTACCAAGATGGCCGCCCTGTATACACATTGCTCTAGTGGGCGGCAGCAGTCGATGCGGCGTCTATGTATATATGTCTATGGTTTATACAAAGAGTCCATTGGAGTTGGCGACTTCTGGGATTGATGACGACAAACCTTAATGTTTCACCAATTACAGTAGAATGGGTATGGTAATCATTAACAAGTAGTAGGAGGGGCTTAAACACATTTTCCAATGTAAATATGTCAATGAAAAGAAAGTTTTGTACAAACAGACACATACTAATGAGTACAATAGAGGTCCAAGATATGTTTAAGACACACTTAAATCAACACATTAGTTGACCTTTAAGGCCCTTTTACTATTTAATCTTGGCAATCATGTTGTCACCATTAACCATTCTAATCGACAATTTTGGGGCATACTATGCAGAACACGTGATTAAAACAGAAACCCTTCCCTTTAGAAAGAAATCTATAATGATCAGAGACGAGCCCACAAAATTTAAGAGCCAACATTTTCATGTAATCATACATGACTATCCTTATGTTAATACTATTTGCTCTAGATGCTTTTAAAGGAGAACAGTTTAATCGCATCTATTATAAACTCATTAATTTTGTTTGGTTTATGCCAAAAGAATAATGTCTGAAGCAGAGTCTCGATAGCAAGAAGATTAAGGATAACACTATTTACAGCCTCTTGTTTCTTTATCCGATCAGCAATCGTCCATTAGTAAATCCTCGATTGCACTCCCTCGGCTTTGTAATTAGCCATCCTCTGCAATGCACGACTGAAAATGCAATCTGCTCCTTAATAAAACCTTAATAAAGGTTAAATTGCTCTCTTGCCCTTCTTCGCTGTGCATCGCTCTCCCACTTCCCTAACAACAAACAGACCATGCAGGTAATTTAGAGGAAAAGCCAATAACTGGAGCGCATTAGTGGAGACGGGGAATGTAAATACCCAACACACACTCGGGATGAAATATAGATGTGATCAAAGTGAAGCCAATGAAAAACAAATGAGAAGAAGGAAAACATTGAATGGCACTCAGTTGTTTTCACTAAAATATGGACATTTCTGAAATGAATGGAGCCTCAATAGACTAATTTAGCTTATTCGACATGGCTGCGCCATTATTGAAAATATTTTGTTTTTGTTGTAAAGTAAGCATAGATTCTGTGGGGGAAACTGATTTCTAGTTTTACAGGACAAATAACTTCTTTCAGACATTGATCTTTAAGTCGTTTTATGTGTGAATTAAAAAATAAAAGGCTATAAAAATGAATAACTGTGTGTCGATTAAAGCTAAGACATCTTAGCCAACATCCTCCCTCGGTTAAATCCTGCTGTAGACGTTATTTGAAATGGGGCTCTAAGGATTAGTGATTTAAAATATTTTTGTTTTCCATCATAAAGAGTCTTTATGGGGCTAGTACATGAATAAAATGCACACATTGTGTATTGCTAACGTACAAATCTCTAACAAGTAATGTACAGACAACTGTTTTGAAAGATAAACGATTGACTATTAGAAGAGTGCTGTGTTTCTCCAGATTTATATATTCATTGCACATTAAATTAAAAGCATATTAAGCAATACAGAAAAACCTGCACCCCGGAGATTAAATTGAATTATGGCACCGCAGAACATGCTTTACAAAATTCATATTATTTTTTCCCACTAGATGTCAGTAGCAACAAATCTACACAACCAAAAAGGTTGAGACCATTTTTTGTTTTGCTATATCGTACTCTTGCTCGCCATAAGTGTATCCATCGTATTGTAATGAAATGAAATGACTTGTTTTATAGAAACAATTGTGTGATACTTCAATCCATTTTGCACATGTTGGCCAAAGAGAACATCTTTTCATAGACGCACATGAAGTCCTTTGCCATCCCAAAGGTGACCTGATGTGAGTGTAAATCCTAGTAAAGTTTATGAAGTGACCTTGATATGATGACCACTGTATTGATAATCTTGTGAGCAAATAGAGTCATCAAAGAGAATTATAGCGTACACTGTGTGTTCCAACTTATTTTAAGCAGAGCCTGGTTGTAATATTTGATCACAGAATTTGGTTAGAACAGAAATGGGCAAAATTTCTGATGGATAACAACTTATTTAAGTCATGAAATATCTATAAACTTCAGAGACGTTTTAGGACTATTTGTTCCATCTTTCCATTATTTGTCCTTCATTTCTTTTAGCTTGATGGGCTCTTACAGCAACTAAAGTACACAATATGGCCCATGAGGACAGCTTCACACACTTCTTTGGCTTACTGGATGTAGAACAAAAATGTTTTAAAATAATACTTATAATGATACTAATAACAATTTCAATAATTATTATATCCATAATAATAATTAGAATAATTGCAATGTAATATGTATGTAATATACATATATGATTGTTATTATTATTTCTATGATTTTTTATGTAGTTTGGATGAACGGTGGCGGTGTTGAGTCGAGGAACGAACAGCTCAGTCCTTCTACTGCTGGTGGCGTCCCACACAAGCCAATATTATTAGAATCATCGCCTGGCAATCACGGCCGTAAAGCGGAGGCGGGTGTCGCAACGCGCAGAGCGGCTGCCGTTGAAAAGAGTGGAAACAGAAGCATTGTGGCTCAGAGGAGTGAGCGGCTGCTCTCACAGGGAGAAAGAGACACAACTGCGACCACAAAGGGACTCATGATACGCAGAAAGACATGGACGTTCACGTACAAGGCAGACGCCGGCGTGTGTTTTGAGCACGACCGCGTCCACCGGGCGAAGATATCCGGCGAATGAAGAGTTAAGAGCCGACAACCTAACTGTTTATTCCCGCTGCTAGCAGGCTAGCTGCCTGCACAGCCAGCAGCTAGACATGAGTTGGACTGTCGGGAGAGCGTCCAAGTAGCCGCTGTCTTTGGAAGAGAAACATCTTCCCGTCGCCGGGTTTCTCGCCGCGGTTCGGAGCCACAACTTTGATGAATGAGCAACTAAGCGATTTCACTACTACACCGCCGAGGAGGAGGAAAGTCTCGCAGAGGTTTGTGATTTGTTTTCCTCGCTGCATGCGTCCGTGGCTCCAGTCACCATCCTACTCTACACTCCTACTGAACACTGTGACTTCTCATCCTTTTCTTTGGTCAACATCCTACTCTACACTGAACAGTCACTGTGACTTCTCATCCTTTTCTTTTAACCCCTAATGTGCAAACAGAACCAGCATTGTTTTGATGCGAGTGGAAGTCACTTTGAATCTCTAGTGATGCCCTGATCTGGTGTCAACGAGAGATTGTTCTGTCTTTCTTTCCCAGAAACAATCGATATCTACGTTTAATGTAATGTAATCTATCATTACTGACCTGCCCGGAATTGTTGCCATAATAGAGTTCATTTAAAATCACAACTTTATCTGTTTCTGAACAAACACAAGTGCCGAAGTGTCGTGTGTTTGTATTTTTTTATTATTACTGTTTCGTGGCCAAACATTAGATTAAAACAAACTAATCTAATAACAATGTTTGTTTTCAACTAAAATATGAGACGTGAAAAACCTCGATCTTCATTTTCTTCCGAAATATTGCTTTAAGTTGCTTCTCGGTACTGATTTAATTTTCATCTTTAATATTTCTACTTTTTTTATAACCTTCTTTTATTGCTCATTCTCACTAATGACGGATCATTTTGTTTCTGTGTTTTACTTTGTATCTCAAACGTACCTCTAAAGCCATGGAATATACATGATAATTCAACTTATGTTTTTAAATGCACTTATAATATTATGATCTTTATTTGATAGTACACTACTTTTTCTGTGTAAGCCATGTAAAAGTATGTTTTACCTTTTATCAATTATTTCTTCTAGATGAACCTCTTTGTATTTAAAAATGATTTAATATATAATTTTCTTGTATAATAAAATGGTTTACTGCTAGTTTTAATTCATTTAATAACTATCATTAATTCATTTCGTTTTTTAAGTTAAACTTGTAATTTCAGTTACGGAAGGGTCATCACCAAAATCTAAAAAAACGTCTTTCTTCCTCCCAAATTTAATTTCACATGCAACATATTTGTACCTGGCCAGCCTCATTTGCTTTGTATTTGCCTGCCGTGTTGGTGCGCAAACATTTTGATCTGTTTGCCAAACAGACAATTGTCCCAAGTGCTGGAAATTACTTGTCAATTTACAGAATGGTGCATTAATCCAACAATGAGATGCCTTTGTGCATTAAAATAGAGAATATAAGGCACCCGATTTGAAAACATCTCAGACCAACACTTAAAATATGTGCTAAATGTCTTACGGTAAATGTGAAATCCACTGTAAGGTTTTTTAGTAAGGAAAGGTTTTTTTTTAAAAAGCATTGAACGCAATCGCACTCTTGCAAGGTTCACTGCTGGTGGTGGATTTGGCTTTTTCCTCACGTCTCGCAGGAAAACACTTGAAATATGCCAAAGAAAAAGAGGGATTTAAATATATTTTCACCTCCTCGTTGATTTATTACTGGACAAAAGGATTTGTCGTGCTGATTATACAAGAATATATTATCAATTATTAATTAATTTAGCAGACATTTAAAGAAGTCAAACTAAATTACAAAAAGGTTTCTATTCGTTCCAAACTAAAATCTCATGGATTAGGTTTAAATATAACATCGCTGGTATCACTGGAAAATTGTGTTGACTCTCATGGTAAAAAAAACAACAACCCATAGTTGTTAAAAGTATAAATTGTTTATTTGCTTTTCTTTATATTTTTCAATAATGATATAAAAGGAGGAGGTTGTGTTTAGTTCATTTGTTAAGTTGTATAATTTATAAAATCCCTGGTGTGTAAAGGTTATTAATTAGACCTAATCCAACCTCACATTTACTTCGGAACCTCAAACTCAAAGACTTAACACTCGTGGGAATACTGTTAATTGGTGCTTATATTCCTGGGACTCAATTTTCCATTAGCTGTGTAAATGCTACTGTCATTTGTATCTATCCATCAGTGCCTGTGTGTATGCTGCTCCGAGGCACTCCAATTGTGGCCGAATGTTTTTGTGATCAAACATTATTGACTCTTTCAGTCGATAACCTTGGCAACAGTATTTCCACTGAAGCCGCTCATCGCAGTGGAGATCCATGTCTTCCAATGGAGGCTTCTTTTTGCCGTCTTTGGAAGAATTTCTAACTTTGAATTTGCCCTGCAAGTTCAAAAATATCAAGGGAAATCAATTTGCTTACATTCCATCTATTAATGTGGTATATTTTTAAATTGAGTCGCATGTTTAGTTTACACTGTTTTCCCAAGATTTCGATGTCTGCTTTGATTTATTAATTTGTTTAGCAAGGGGCCTCTTTACAGTTTAACAATCTTACATAGTTTCAGTCTCGAGACAAAAGTGGAAGTTGAATTTTAAAATCCTGAACATGGTCTAGTGGAAGAAATGTTAACACCCTTTATCAACTAGATGAGGTATTAAAAAAACCCAAACATAAATGGCAAAATCAAATAAAATGAACGCCAGGGGTTGAGGTCAAATGGCAATGGCCTTTTTAGATTCACCTTCAAGGCCTTGGCCTTTATACCGTATCTCTTGTAAGAAAAAATGAAGATTTGTGTTGTTCTAATTTCATTTAAAAATAATACAGAGGTTTTTGCCCTTTTAATAGCTGGCTCCATCAACACATGGAATTAGTACATTTCGGTAAATATCTCAAATTTACCCACTGTGGGACAAATAGATAAATATCTTAAAATAAATACAATCTTAAGGCTGTTCTAAATCTCTTGTTTTCTACTAAGACCATACACCAGTATAGTATATATGTGAAACATTTAGTTATTTTTCTCTGTTGGTGTCTTTTACTTGTCCCCATTGCACAACTTACTTGGTCTTGTATGTTTAAAATGTAATTCCCAATAAAAACTGAATGAAATATCATCATTGTCAGACTGAACATGGAAAAACAATCTGATGGCTTGAAATTCTGTATCTATCTATCATGGCAGCCTTTCCGGGAAGGTTGTTTTCAAAGGTGCTCCGTTTCAATTCATCAGTAAATCTTTATCGCTCCACAAAACTTGTTTAAAAAAAAATACAGAATGAAAGCGTTTGTTGTCTTTCTGCAGAGGAAATGAAAGCAACTTCACATTTGTGTACTGGTAGACTGCTTATTTAATTATTTGATCCAATCGTTTTACAGGCACTGTAAGGCGGATAAAAGCATGCATCTTTTTGTCTTTGAAATTAATGTTTCTGTGTATCCTCTTTCTTTGCATTTTTTAATGTTATGGATGGACCTATGAACAGTTTTGTATGTACATTTTATTTTCTTAAATTTATGCTACTTGTATTTGGTGTACTCTACAGGCAAATAAAGTAATTTAGATGGCTAGAGGGAGTGTACATCTATGTATTGAGGGTGTGAAGCAAAAAATATGGGGGACGGGTGGATTTGGCATTTCACAGACCATTTAAACCTGAAATAATGGAAATGTGAGCTGCTTGTAACCAGAAAAACTGGACACAACTGTGCATAACACATTATATTGTCAAATGATCATAATGAGAAAGGAATCCATAAAAGTAAACCGACTAGACCACCTTTATGTCTTGCTGGATCTATTTAGTCTTTATTGTTGAGATGCATCAAATGACAGTAGACTGACATTTGCAGCTATAATGTCTTACTTAAGACAATACCACATGCTGGTTTTAAGCAATTAATGCACTTAGGAATGGTCATCATTATCTATTAGAGGTGCATTTGCTGTATAAGGAGTATGGCTCGCACTGTGAAAATAAATGGAAAAACTACTATATACTAAAAAGCCATCTGTCTTAATACTGACTTACTACACTGACTAAAATACAAGAAAACATTTGAAGAGATGCATAAATAAAGCTGAACTGAAGAGTTAAACTCCAATTTATTTTATGAAGGAGCGTACGTTTAAATCACTTTTAAACACTGAACAGTTTTATTCATAAGGTGGAAAGTCTGGATCAATAATAAGTACTGCTCTTACTTTGTCTTCTAACAAGGACAAGGCTCCTTAGTCTGACTTTTTCAGATACCAAGTATCATCCATTTTATTGCTGAGTTTTTCTGTTGTCTGCAAACTCTTGCATGATTTAGAACATGGAACTAATGTAAGGCTTTAACCAGCATGTTAATTGTGTTGGTGTTTGTACAATGCAACCACAAGTTTCAATTACAATAAATCTATGATGTTGATTTGTTGTTTAAGCCCCTGAGAGAGACACACATATTTAAATTATAAATGCACAACAACATGGTTTTTCTATTTTGCCTTCACTATCTTACACTTCATAACCACCAATAATGATTTGAACTGCACATTGCATTAAAAGACATTCAAGGATATTTTAAGAGTTGAAATTCTAATCAAATCTTTATGCGGTCGTGACATTTTAGTGTCTGATTTTCTATCTCCTTCTTTCTGCTGTAAATTATTAGGAAATGTCTTGTACCTTAATTTGACACCAGCATAAGATTCAATATGAAATATTCTGTCACTCTCGTAATGAAGGATAATATATTATGACTTTTCTCTATCATTTCTAATCTGGTTAATTCCACTACTTTATATCTAACTTTTATTTAGTATCAGCAGAAAGATGAGAATGACTGTAATTATTTAAATTATTACAAAATCTTATAAAATGCTGCAAAGCTTCAACAATCGTATTGTTATGTCCTTGTTTGTTCTTTTAAATCAGGCATTCAAACACAGTTTCTACAATGATATACAGTCACCTGACCATTCTAGTGATCTTGACTATGGCCAAGATGATAATAATTCTTCTCAAATCAGTGACAATTGACAATGTTCTTTGGTCCATCAGCTGTATACGACTTGTCTTTTCACCACGGCAATTCAAACGGTCATTGACATAATCCCTCTAATACTCCAGGTTTTTGAACCAAGACACTTCCCTTGGAGAGGAAGAAAAGCTTTGTGTAATTGCCACCTGCTTTTTATATCATTACACTGAAGTGTCCAGTTCCTGTCCCATCTTTTCGGATCAGTGTCGGAGCAAAAAGCTTTATTTGCCAAAAGTGTACTTTATTTGTCCTTAGACTAATTGTTATCTTACGCCAAATAGATGGGTGTGTTTAACAATTGTGTGACAGTATTTCAAGGCATTGTAGTCTATTGTATGTTAATCTTCCAGCCTATTTAACTGGCTGTGACCAGAAGAAACAAAGGTGATGAGTTAATTCCCCATAATTCTTTATTGGTTCGATTTTGTTGATGCTAGCATGTTGTGGTTTACGTCCCTTAGTTTGCTTAATAACTGCTGCTTCATACGAGCTTGTGAATAATTTATCGCTCATGTACTTTTCGCCTCTCGTATCTTGGCTTTATGCGTGTTGAAGATTAGCGCTTTCAAATGTTCTTTACATAATTCATTAGGTTTAAAAATAAGCTTTATTATATGGTTTAATATTGCACTTCCAGAACCTTTTATTTGAATGATGTCAGTGTCCAACAAGCATTTCTTGTCTGAAAAGACCTTGAAAACCAAGCAATGAATACTGTTATTTACTTTTAATCATTGCATGCTATAAGGGCAGTATCTTCTGGCTTTACAGGAAGACCGCATTAGAAAGATGATCCTATCTGTGGTTTAGTAACGGATGTGTGCTGCCACAGGAACTACATGTCTTATACTTAACAAATGTGTTGGTCCACGTTAAAACTTATTTGAAACTACAGATGCAAGTCTCTGCACCAAACCACATCCGTTATGATGGCATTATCTTTTTTGGTGGTCGCTTAATTCAGAGGACGGAACGAGGCGTTTTTTTAGATTCTCATCTGGAGCCTAATGGCCACACATTCTAACTCATTAATAACCATTTTGGCAGTTTGGAGCTGCTAAGCCTCTGTACAATTCAGCCACTTACACCTTCAAGAACAGAATGTGAGGGACCCAGTGACACGAGCACAAGCAAAGAAATTATACTTGCTCGTTAACTGTGCCCTCTCTAGTCAGCCTCCTAATAAGCATGTCTAAATGAGCTCTAATTGAGGAGGTTTTTAACGCCTCCGTCATTGTATTTCTTTAGGCGTCTTTAAAGTTTTATTGCTACAAAGCTGATTGACTGGAGTAACATGAGCTTTGTCATGGACTGACTGTTGATCAGTGGTCTTTTGAGATATTTAGCAGCATAATCCAGACCATATCATTTTGCTTCAGATCATTTCTCTCTTGCAGTCCTACTGTTCCCTGCTAACTTTAATTTGCCTATTGAGAGGGAAAAAGGTTTTCAAAAATCGTGTGTGTGTGTGTGTGTGTGTGTGTGTGTGTGTGTGTGTGTGTGTGTGTGTGTGTGTGTGTGTGTGTGTGTGTGTGTGTGTGTGTGTGTGTGTGTGTGTGTGTGTGTGTGTGTGTGTGTGTGTGTGTGTGTGTGTGTGTGTGTGTGTGTGTGTGTGTGTGTGTGTGTGTGTGTGTGTGTGTGTGTGTGTGTGTGTGTGTGTGTGTGTGTGTGTGTGTGTGTGTGTGTGTGTGTGTGTGTGTGTGTGTGTGTGTGTGTGTGAGACTGCCTGACTGCTAAAGCGCTTTGTGACCCAGGTCTAGAAAGGCGCTATACAAATAACCATTCTTCTTCTTCATGCTTTAATGAAGAAACCACTTTTCAAAGAAACTGTTACAAAGTCTAATTCGTTTTAAAAAGAAGAGCGAATGATCAAAGGTCCTGCTACACACAGGAGCTCTACAATGGAATTATAATTATTTAATTTGAAAAGAAGTTTGACAAATGTAGATTTGAGAGCTGCGCTCCTATTTAAGTATGCAGACGGTGTTATGTAGGTGTACATCAGAGGAAAGATGGCATCCTCTCCCTTACTGTGCTTCACATTTTAATTCATGGTCAGGAAAGGAAGTGCTTTTTCGTATTATTTGATTTTCAACACTTGATTTTACTAGCCTTGTCTCCTATCTAGAGGGATGGCAAAATCCGACATTTCAGAGAGAAAGTGCTGAATGTGGCACACGCAGTTTTTATTGTGTTGGCTGTGGGCCATCTTGGTTCTTCTGAAAAAGTAATGAAATATCTTAAATGGTGTAGGCAATTGAAATTTGTGACATTATTACATATGCCAGAGACGGTGCTTCATTGTTTTATTACAGGGATTTCGATTTTAGGTGTGAGTTGTATGAAGCGATAAAGAGTAATGGGCTATTGTATTTTAGTGATGCATTTAGTGATATGTATTCAAATATAATAGTTTTTGTGAATTATGATGGTGAACAGTGCCTGTAAAGAGTAGAATATAGATCATGTGTATAGGTGGTGGACTGAGAGAGCTTTGCTCATGTCCTTCAACACATCAATATTGTATACCAATTTAAGGATTTACTGTTGGATAATGTTCTTTTATATCAATTAAACTCCTGTGTTTCTCCTTATATTGGTAATGAAAACAGCAGACTTTACAGATTACGACAATAAAAGTCCCACGATGTTGGACGTTGAAAATGATTGCTCTCATCTTGAAACAAAATGGATTAATAAAACAAATTGTAACGTTCTAATGTCTGTCTTTAGTTACTCTGCAAGGCCTTATTAATAAACGTTATTTAAAAAAAATCGCACCAAAAGAGCGTTGCAACATTGTGATGATTCAAAATATGTTTATTTTGCTAAAGCTTTCTCTCTTTTTAATTTCAGGCTGGACATTGGACGTACAGGAGGAAGGGAGAACATGACCCACTGTCCTCTTCCTGACACAGTCAGCTCGATGACGGTCAGGTTTTGTCGACTTCACCGTCTCCCCTGGCTATAGAAAAAAGCAGCAATGCACCATGAGGATGAGGTATTGACGTCGACGCCTTGACAGACAGAGCAATACCCCGTCCCCTGCTCTGGCCCCGCCCCCAACATGCTGCGCTTTCTGCCCCTCAAACTGGGCCGCCTGTACCGCTGTCTGAAGCTCCTCTTTGTTGTGGGCTTGTTTGTCATCCTGCTGATGAACACGCACAATTTGTTCGCCTCCTTTCAGAAGAATGAGCTTACTGACAGACGCTTCATCAACCTCAATAAGTGTCCCGCCTGCTTCGGCACCAGCTGGTGTCGTAAGTTCATGAATGGACAGGTATCCTTCGAGACATGGGGTCGCCTAAGATTCCTGGACATTTTCAACGTCAAGAACGTTTACTTTGCTCAGTACGGAGAACCAAGGGAAGGCACGCGGCGTGTGGTTCTCAAAAGACTGGGCTCCAACCAAGAACTTGCTGAGATCGACCAGAAGATCTGCAAGAGGGCCACTGGAAGGCCCCGCTGTGATCTGATCCAGGCAATGTACAAAACTGAATTTGCAAGGATAAATGGCGACGTTCGCCTTTTAACGCCTGAAGTAGTGGAGGGCTGGTCAGATCTGGTCCACTGTCCCTCACAGAGACTGCTGGACCGCGTTGTGCGCAGATATGCTGAGACCAAAGACTCGGGCAGCTTCCTGCTGAAGAACTTGAAGGACACAGAGAGAATGCAGCTGCTCATGACTCTGGCGTTTAACCCCGAACCGCTGGTGTTGCAGGTAAGATCTTTTCAGTGTGTGTTATTTTATATTGCATTGTATTTAACTTTTGACCGACTTGGGGGTGTTTTACCTTTTTATTGGTGTTGTTTAGTTCTTATTATTACACTAAAGATGAAATAATCCAGATGACATGGTGTAACTCAAACCTTTTTATTTAAATATATAGGGAATTATTCCACCCAGGTGGTATTCATGTTTCAGTTGCAGTCGCCTTCAATATTTGTAATTATTAATACAAAGGCACACTTTCTCTCGTTCACAACCACCCCATGGGTTTCGGGCAAATGAGACGGTCTGTGTCCGGTTAAGATTGTCATAATAACAGTATTTCTGCAAACCTTCCCCGATCATTTTTCTGTCAAAACCACTGCGTCTGAAAAAATCCCAAAATTAAAAAATTATAAAAAATAAATAAAATATGATGCACTTAAAGTTCCAACCTTGGTTTATCATTAAAATAGTTGTAACACTTTATGCATAATTAAACCATCAATTTAATATTGCCATTTCCAAAAGCAAATTGCATATATTACCCTTTAGAGAATTATTGTTTTTAGAATTTTTTTATGGATGTTGAGCAATTGTATACACATTTCTGATGATTTAATTCTGTGAACTTCAAACGGACATCATGATTGGACAGAGAAGCCTTACGATAATTTTAACATATTAACTTTACTATGTAAAAGATGCATTCATATATTTAAATATAAATAAATTCAAGGTCAAAGTACTGAAGGCTTTTGTCAAAGTATCGGGTGCATATCATCCGATTCTATTCTTCTTGAAATGTGTTTTCACATCCTTCAAAAAAAGCTGCCGTCTTGCTCCATCGTTGCTTTTTCCCTTTTACAACAGAAGGTCTTTTGCTGCCGGCAATACTGCATATTTAACATAAAGTGTAGGGCGCTTTGTAAAATATTTAAGAATACATCTTTAAAGGGTTTGTGCAGTTTGTAATTTAAATGCGTCATTGTTGTCTAGGATTGGCCTTTTATTTTCATAAAGTTACACTATAGCACATGAAATGACAAACTCTGAAACATATTCATTCTATAACCTTAAGAAAGCTACACCTGTAAGTAATGGTTATTTGTAAAGCGCCTTTCTAGACCAGGGTCACAAAGCGCTTTAACAATCAAAAACAATACAGTTAAAACGATATACTGTGTGGTAATTTCATCTATTGCACCTTGTGCTAAGAATCCAAACGCATGCCCATTTCCCATGAATAGACTAGATTTGTGAAGAATAGAGTTTAATGACCTTGTGTCAAAATAATCTAGCACTTAATCCAAGCTTTAAGACCATTAAACTGATTAGCCCCTGCTGTTTAAATTATACATCATGTTATGACTTAGGATATGGCCAGATTCTTTATTTTATCCTCTATTCTGGGAGTCAACAAGGCGCTGTGATGTGGTTTCACATGTTCCACTTTACAATCCTGCCCTAATTCACAAGCAGTCAATCAATTTCAATTTAAAACTGGCATTGACCATGTCTACTGTGGGGACACGACAACAATGGCCATGGTCCATGTAGGCATTCAATAACTTGACCTCCTACCACTCTTTCATTACACATGGAACAGAACACCTCTGGCTTTTTTAAAAGGACAAAGGCAGAATCTGGCCTTTGTTTGTCCAGTCCGATCTATAAGATCTCATTAGCCTTGCGTTGCCAGCTGAAAACCTTTTTTTTTTTTTCTTTTCTTTCTGTGTCATTGCTCTGCCTACACTATCTGGTCCTGATTCTTTTCCCACCCATTGTTTGTATCCTTCTCAAACCTTGACTGGATAATGCCATCAGTGCACGAATGCAATATTTCCAAAGCTTGATGCAGGATAAATGGATGAAGCTTAAACTTTACATTTCCCACAGTCCCCAACCCCATAGTCTGTGTGTTTGCAGGAAGACGGATCTATCTAATTACGGTCAAGGTGATCAGATACCACACAATTCTTTACTGCTGGTGATGCCCATTTGTGCCACTTAAAAAAAACATCCATCTTGTCTGAGTGTTTTTGACTTTGTGGGAATTGCTCATTGTAACTGTAAGTAAGTAAGTAATATTTATTTATATAGCGCTTCGAGACCAGGGTCACAAAGCGCTTAGACAATCAAAACAATACTCAAAAAAGTACATACTTTAAAGATCAAGATAATACTGTGCATCCTTCTATCTACTTTTTTAAAATGGTTAATTCAAATCTTTTTCAAAAGAACTGGCAACAGTCTGCCCCTAAACACCAGTACCAGACACATTTAATTATTATCTCTTGTGTATTATACTCACATATGTAATAGAAATGCATATACCTCACAATATTAATGTCTATCCAAGATTAAATTACTTTCATTCTCTTCAATCTTGCAGCAGTTTTACAGCAGTTTCACAGGTTTGGATATTAAATGTTCTAATGACACGACCTAGCATGAAAATGAAGTGCTATATATAGTCTCTGTGGCTTCCTGTTGTCATTGCTTGCAGTTCTCTGGTTTGGGGAATTTTCCCTCCTCTGGGTTTATCCAGTTGAATAATGTGAATAACATTTTGATCTGTTCAGTAAGCTGAACTCTCTCTTAGAACAGCTTCTGTTTCCAGTCTTTTGAAGCTACTGGCAGCAGCTCGGTCCCATTTTCAAAGAAAAACCAGAACTGCTTTGTCATGGAGAAACAATCTGCTCTGTTGTTTTGGGTCTGGCCAACAATGCGTTTTTGTTGGTTATGTAGTCCATAAACATACAGTCGCCACCCCCAGTCAAGTTTCATGCGTGATTCTTGTGGTTTTTTTCTTTATCGGCTTAATATTTCAGTGGAACAGATTTCTTCAGAGAGCCACAGCTTCATTATTTTTTTCTGTCAGATTCCTATTTCAGATACTCAAACGAAAACATTTTGGTCTTTTTACTATGTGTAAGGTTCTGTGACATGAGAAGATAGGGGAAAGGGCAATTCTCTTTATCAACTCCAACACATCTATACTTTTAAGTCCTGACTGATATTTTTAATTAAAACATTAACCTAATATCTTGCGTGATCTTTCAAATGTTGTTACTTTTGTATTCACATACACACAATAGGAAGCCAGATGTAATGTCCAGTTCTAGTTCCTCCGTTTATTAGCGGAACTGACAAGTTGAGTTCAACCCACTCATTTCCTTGTTCCTCCAATTGGACTCATTTGCATAACCCAAATATCTCAACTGGTTAATTAAATGATCTACACTTGACTGCGCTGTGTGGGTTAGCTGAAAAGTTAGTCCTTCAAAAATCCTTTACATTTCGCTCCTCTTGAAATGAAATATATGAGAGTACAGCAGTTGCATTATTAAACTCCCAGTGGAACTTGAATAAAATATAAATTTAGTTTCAACTAGGTTCTTCTGTATCTAGATCCAGAGTCTCTCACATCATTCTGGAGAAGTCTTAAATGGGACATCTCTGGCAATAAAATCTTGTCATGTTCCCTGCTTGAACCTAATTTGCCATTCTTGGCTTCTCCCTTCGGATGAAATGACACACTGATTCATCAGGTGATGGTTGCGTTCGACAAAGCACATCCAGTTCACCCCCAAATTAGTTTGATTTAGCCTCGTCTACCCTTCCAAATCATTATGATGTCGAATAAGGGAGGAACACGTGACCGTGTTCACACCCTTTTCAGTCCTCAGACCCGTCTTGCTCAGTGAAGCCGAGAACACGATGTGACAGGCCTGTAGGGTTAACTCAGTCAGCAGTGCTCTCATCTCGCAGACACTGATCTGTGCTCTACCAGACACCTCTTTCCCTTTTTCCATTACAGCTTCGCTCAACCGACCACAGAGCTTGCTCTTTATTTAACACTTCATCCTCACCTGATGCAAGGACAGAATGACATTACACCATTTTCTTTTTACCACATGAAACAAATCTATTTAAATAAGATTCCGCCTATTGTCCATAAGCCTTTATAGAAATCCTTATGAAGCAGAAGTTAATAAAAAAAACAATTATTTAAGTAGTGAAAATAAACTAAATTCGAGTTCTAAGAAACATTTATTTAAAGTTATCCATGGTGAAATAGTTTTAAGCGGTTGAAATTCGGTTGAAATTCGCAGGGTGCAAGAATGAATTAACAATTTGCCGCAGAGGGTCTAAACTTACGTACTGAATGAGATTTTTCAGAAAATCGTCTTTGATCACCCCTGAAGAAAAGGCCATATTTGACCCCTTGTTTTTTTCAGAAATTTTTCATACTTTACAAATGTGATAAAATAAAATTCATTTTAAAGATGGTACACACAGTTACAGATTTTATGTATTTGGAATTATATAATTGTCATTTGTAAGCAGTGTTATTAAGTCTCTAGCTACTTGGCTTCTAATAGTCTAAAATTTTATAATAGTACTTTAGTTCCTACACAAAGGCAGCTTTTCATCTCAAAGTGTCGATTGTTTTTTTTTCTATTTTGGGGTAGAGTTTGTAAACGCATGTGTTATTGCTCTCTTTGCACTTTGCTGTTAATTAATTAAGGAAAACAAATCACCAGCCACGAGTGCAATCTATATGACGAAGGCAATATAAGAATGAGACTACGCGAAGGCTGTTCAATAAATCATTTTTGGTACAATGTAAATGCACACATTTACTTGTCCACAGCATTTCACAATATTTTAGAAAAAAAATGAATAACCAGGTTAAATATTCTAGAATAACATATTCCACATATGGATTATTGCCTAAGAACAATGCAGGTTTTATGTCTCCAGATACTTTATAGTCTACATAATGTATGCAACTAATGTAAAGAGCACATTGCACCAGTGTTTATATTCCCAACACAACAATGCATTCTTCTAGCCTGCCTTTGTAGGTCATGTCTCTTCACAAAGAGGATCAAAGCCTATTTGTTTTCTAGTGTTATTTATTTCCTCTCATTTAATCACAGACATGGCACGCTATCGCAGCTTTAGTGTGAGCCTTCCCTCAGACGGCCACTTCTGTGTCTGCAGACCATCGCTCAATAGCATTTAAGTCGGCGATTAAAACGTTTTTGTTTTTTTCCTGGTCGGGGGATTGTGCCACTCTTTACACATAAGAGAGGAAACTGTGCACACTGCTTAACCCGACATCAAGTACTCCATAACCCTCTTTCATTAACCGTATAGGCTTTTGTGTACAGACGGAATCCTGTTAGGATAAGACGGGGAGTTATCCGGACCCAACTCCCTTCTTTTGGCTGCCCTTGCTGGATAGAGCCCCTTGTGGAAAAGGAAGAGGAATGGGGGGAAGGGTTGTGAGTGTGTTGTTTAATCCGTGGACTTGTGTTGTGTTCCCCATTTGAATCACGCCGCATTACTTGAACTACCAAAACTTTTCTCCCTTCCCGTCTCACAAAGGCAGTGTATGCAAACATGAGCCATAGTGCCCACAGCTGTGTTTAGTTAGGCAAAAATGCCTGCGCCTCTCCCCCCATACACCGCTCGACTAGTACCACCCACAAGCTCCTTTTTTAGAACCCCCACTCGGCATCTCTTAAGTGTTCTACTGTTACAGCCAATACCCCAAACACACCCCTGTTTAATGCCCAGCACACAACAGCGAAGAGAGTCATGCCAAAACGTATAACTCCTTGGGGGCTTTTAACATGACCACAACCAATATGGATTAGTTTGGAGTGGCTCTTTACTCTTCCACGTCCCCTCTCAAGCTTAAAGCGTAATGTTGGAGCGAGAATATTCTTTTTAGAACAGTGGCTCGTCTGCAGTAATAAAATTGTCCGCAGCATTAATGCACCAGGCACTTAGTTCTTGTCAGGAAAAATATGAGAGGTCTGCAGCATCCTTAAATAACTTTATGCGAACAAGGTTAACATTAGAACTCCTCCGTGTCGCTGCTTGGGGAACTGGTCAAGTGCACCTTTTACAGTACTGCATATTCATTAGCACTTTGGTGAACATGAGGTTCTTAATTGCTCTGTGTAAGAAAGTATTCCGTTCTGAGGAGAGGATCGAGTGCAGGGTCAGTGATTGCAGTCTTCCTCCTTCCCCCCCCTTATGGATACCCCTGATATAATTACTGCTTGCTCTGAAATATAAAGCCCTTGATGTTGGCCTCAAACCCACAGCCCTCAGGTCTGGGGCCAAGTTTCTCCCTAGTTGTTTGGGCAGCAATGCCATCCAGTCTGAATCAACACTGCTGTCTGTGACTTAATGCATTCCTCTTCTTCCAGTAGGGCAATTTATAGGGCTTTATAGGGGGAAACTCTGGGTCAGGTCAGCTCACAGTTTCTGCTCCCAGGTATCAGCAAGGGAAACGTATACAAGTAGTCGGCTATCATTCTTAATACTGCTCCGAGCACAGGACCACATTCCTACCTCTGATCAATGCATTCTTTTCTGCGCTGTTTCCACCCTAGGTGTTTTCATTCCACACCTTTTTTCTTGGTTGATCTGAAATTATCGATTGATTCTATGGCTTTCTTTGGATGTTGCTAAATTCTTTTTACAATGATAAAACAACCAATTTATTTGTAGATTTCATAATGAAGAAAGTAATTTTGCCTTAAATGTCTTCATTGGCCTAATTACCAGGAACACTCCAAGCATCTTGTGTGAATAGTGTTTCTCTTTACAACATCCATGTCTTTTTTGTCCTCTATAATTTCTTCTTTATTCAAAATAATCTATGCTTAGCTCAGTAGATGGAACATGTTTCCTAAAATGACAGTTCCATCTGATCAGAAATATCTCCTATTCCTCTTTTATAATTTAGATCACAACCATACTTTTTTCCTCTTACAGAAACTTGAGTTTAAATAAAGTTAATTAAGAGCTAGTGTTACAACTTTGAATAGTTTCTTTCAAGTTCCATTCAGTAATTGTGCAATAAGGACAGAAACTAGCTTGCACTGGCATAAAAAGGACAAGACAAGACACTTTTTTGCACACTTTCAGGAAGTGCTTGTGTATCCATTCTCAAATATGCTGTCGGCAAGACATTTGAAGGAAGTGGCTTTTTGTTAAGCAATTATGTTTTCTACATAATCATTCTAATTTAAAGAAATAGAATAAACTCTGAATATTTAGACAAAAGAAGAACAAAGTAATTTCCGATTAAGGCTGCTCGATATATCTAAAAATATCGATATCGCGATATAAGCACGTGCGATATGCATGTCCAAAACGTGCGATTATTATTTTTTTTTTATTGTATAAATCAAGCATTTATTAAGTGCGCACTTTGACCAATCAGCGCCACGTTTTGTAAAGTTGTCAATTTTCTATGTCTATTTATAGTTGTCATTTACATCTCGGTATGTCTGAACAGTGCGGCGCAGCTTGCTATGCTTGGTTATGCTATTCCTACGCATCTTGCAGGCGTCGATTTATAGCGGCTCGGTATATATATACACGGAAGTAATGCTAACTTATGAGCGCTACTCAAACACGAGTGATCAGTAGCCGCTCATATTTTTCAACCCCCTTTGCTAAAGCAACATATTGTAAGAACTTTTCATCTCGTCTCAGTTTTCTTTTACGATCGCGGAACTTCCAAACAAGTGTAAACTTGTCCGTCTTTGCCGTATGCTAATGACCGAAGTTGTTAGCTTCAGGTCATTCGTAAACTTTTATGTGTGCGTGTACAAGCAGGTGGGATTTATTATTGATTTGGTGATATTGCAACGCACCGGCAGCTCCTCTCTGGTGTCACTCAGTTTCGCCGGCAACTGCGCGTTTTCGTTTTCCTTATCTTATCCCCCGGACCTCACCTACAGTGCTCGCACCTTCGCACGACAGCGCATGCACAAAGCCACATTTTTAGGTGAAAGGAAAAAAAATATCGCATTACTTTCGTTATGGTATCGCACTTCAAGACACCAATATCGAATATCGCACATATTTCCAATATCGTGCAGCAATAGTTCCGATTTTGTTTCCTCTCTGTATGACGAATAAAAGGTCATACAAATGTCTCAGACTTGTACAGATTAAGTATTTCCTGCGGTTTTATGTTTGCAACCAGCAGGTTTATGAACATAATGGAGAAGAACAAGCTGCAGTTGGAGACAAAAAAGAGAATGTGGTAAAACACAAAGTATGCCAAGAGTCTTGCTGCCGTCTCTGTAGGGGCATTGCTACTCTGGGATTTTAAGGGCTATTCATGTTAAAAATCCAGTTAGTCCACAGACGGCGCTACCCAAACAGCCTCTAGACGGACAAGGTCAACAGGAGAGCTGGATAGAAATAGTATTTGTTTTTCCCACTGAACTCCAGTGGGGCAAATCTTCCTTTGCAGACATGGCTTGAAGTTTCTTTAGAAATGTTCTTTCCTAAAAGAAAGGCTTTTTTCCTGGCTATTTTGGCTTCAGTATTAAATTCCCTCACTTGTTAAGTCCTGACTCTACTTGCCACAGCTTGGTGGGCAGAAAATGTAGAGAATTTGTGCCACACCCTTTTGTAGGCATTTTACGAGCTCCACACATGAAACACTTTTGTGGGAAACTACTAATTTCCTGTGTGTGTCAGGAAGTTGCTGGATGAGGGCACCTGGTGTCTTTTTTACTTGGATGAATGTCTGGGTGTTTGCCTGTGTGTGCATGTGTGTGTTTGATGGGGTCTCTGTTCCTGCAAACCAGCCAAGGCAATATCTTGGGAGCCGCTCATGTTTACTTGGCCCCTGAATAAGGGTTGTTATCGGCCCTGGTCACGTTGCATGTTGTCATTCACATGCACAAGTATACAATTTCACATAGACAAACGCACATGCACACACACTCACAAAGAGCCTCTTTGCCGGCTCGCTCAGGCGTCCGTGCCCTCTCCCTAGTGGTCCAGTAGAAGGGCATGTCTTTGTCAGCAGATGTCAGGACGCAGGTGTGTGTTCCTGTGCCTCTCGCTTCATTCGTTTCATCTACTTCTCTTGAGGCTGGCTATTTGTCTGTGGCTCCGTTTCATTCCAGGCCTCTCCACCTCCCCCGCTTCCCCATCCAAGAGGATGCCGCTGTGTCTGTTTTATTATAAGGAAGGGAGAAGTAAAAACACCCATAGTGTTTTCTACCTTTTAACTTTTCGTTAGTCGGAGCTAAGCTGGACGTTGCTATGAGGACATCTCTAATGAGAAGTCTTTGGTCTCTTCTCCACCCTTGCTTTCATTGTCTCTAAACCTAGCTCATTATTTCTCTGTATTAAATTCTACTGAAAGACGGGGTTTAACTTTTTAGTAGTTTTTGTGCATCACTACTCATTTTTGGAGTAGTAGAATACACTTTTTAACCTTGCATACTATTCTATATTTTTACATATCACTGTTGTTTTTCTCAACCTACACAAAAAGGCAGACTGCTGCTAATAAATAAGCCAACTATAAGTGTTTCTTCAATATAGTTTGTAAGGTTCATCTTTTTAACCACATTTTTGAAAGGGCTCAAACGGTGTCTATTTAACCCCATCATATGAAACAAGTATGAAGTGACACAATTTTTGAGGGAACATGTCTGCAGCTCAAGGACACCTGCCGTCGGAAGGATTGCCAAGTCTGCTCAGAAGTGGTGCATAGAAAGTCAAAAGCGGACAGTTTAAAATGTAGGTCCTGCTCCTGGTACACCTCGCCGCAGAAGAAAATGACTCCTGAAAATGAGATTGTAGCCTCTTAAAGAGCAATGTGCGGCAAAGTTACTTTATGTGGCTGTGTTTATCAACCGCTGCAATGGATACAAATGTGTACGACGCTCGGAAGCTCTCATCCGTGGAATTATAGAATATTAGATGCAAACACTGAAACCTGTAAAGATGACACTTAGAAGGAGAGCCTGTAATCGAGGCAGGGCAATGAAACTGTCAGTGCAGTGAGAGAACAACATCTATGTTAAGAACCATGTATCAGGGCTGGACAGACATGAAGGCGTTCTCATAACAGCTGCTGACAGTGTCTGAAAGTAGCCTTGGGGTATTCATCCTTCTCCTCCCTCCGCTCAGACACCCCTCCACCCCTTCCAATCTGTTGTCGCTCTACTTTTGCTCCCATTCAGCCAGCAACCTGACAACAAAGAGAGAGATGTGTTTAGCAGGCAGGTCTTTGCTGGTTTATTCCCCCTGTCCATTGGACCGAAGAAATAGAAGGACTGTTTGTCTCCTCGGTTTGCTATCTTTGTCGTTTACTTTTGCCTTCACTCTTTAGCTGTCTCTCGGCCCCTCCATCCGTTCCGTATCCACCCCGTGGAGGTGAAAGAAGAAGGCTAGTGCTTAGTGAAGTCATTTTAGCTGTTACTATGGACAGGCCAAGTTTTGTCAACAGGACCAAGAGCAGCTTAGATTGGCTGCAGCATAAAACACTAAGGTTTAAATCTGGGTCAAAGGGAACGGGGGCCAACAAGGATTTACTACCAGCTAATCCTGGTATTGACTACTGATTATGAAGCCATTTCAGATATGTATGATGTTAACTTTCTAATCCCCTGATTCGTGTAGACTGCACATTTATACTTGATTAACTACATGTTTTTCTTTCAATCAATCTGGCTTTCTTTTGGAATGACTAGAAAGGGTAAGTTAATACATGGATTTTCCATAGAAGCTTGGAAAATGTACTACTTGGGAAGAAATGCATGAGAGGTTAGGGTGGAGGGGGATGAGCTAATGGCAAAATTTCAAAGAATACAATTAAGAAGATGGCCTAAACCAAGGTTAGTAGTAGTATATATTATAGGAACGGCTGTTATTATGTGTTGAAGTAATTATCCATCCGTCTTAATTTTGGCAGTCAATGTGCATAGGCAAATATTGATTTCTGTTGGCCTTATTCGTCACTTCAGATTTCTGATTTAACCATTTTCCCTGTAACTGACTGCAAAATAAAGTATTTTCCCATTAACCTTGTAACTTGGAAAAAACTATTTAATTTGGGCAGAGCAGTTGGCTTCAAATCAGTGTTCGATGTAGGCGAAGCAAACGAGTTACATTTTCCCATCCATTTGTCTTTGATGCGTAAAGGAAGTAGGGAAGCGTGGTTAGTAAGCCTGGCAAGAGGATGCATTCAGGCTACAGTAAGACTGGTTCGGAGTCAGACTTTTGTCTGCCCCTAATTGATTGGGTCACCTCAGGGAAATGGGCTTAAACCAATATTGCATTGACTGCAACTTGGCTGTCCTTTCCTCATGTTGCATATTTTATTTATAGATAATGGGAACAAAATATCCTGCTGTGAGCTGGTTTGAACAGTTACTATTGTAAACACCTTTTTATAACCCTATGATTTAGATTTGATTATAATATACAACATTCCTACGCAGTTTGTTTAATGGGTGCAAAGAAGCTTTGTACATTCACATTTTAAAAAGGTTGTCAAAGCAAAACATTTTGAGGAAATTCTCTCTCAGAAATTAAAATGCTGCAGCAAACATTTAATGCAGTTTCTAACCTCTAACAAATATATCTACTTGGTAGGTTACCATGGCTGCCTATCAGGTGGGGGTTTGAATATACAGTATGTTGTTGAATAATTTGCATTTCATTAAACATTTAAATCAGTTAAAGCAGCCATGCATATTTAAAAACATTTGTGCAGACGTTCAGTGTTGGCCATGTATGAAATTACCAGCAGTGTAAACTGAGACGTTACTGTCGTAGTACTTTGCGCTCTACCTGCAGTGGTGAGTTGTGTACACTGCCATATCTCTGATGTGATATGCGGGCTCCGGATGTTCCTGGGAAACATGATCGCTCTTCTTTCTCTCCGTGTCAGCAGGTGGTGGTGGCTGGCAGTGGTTGACTGATTTGTTACACAGGAATTGTGGGTTATCATTAAACCACCATATGGCTCAGACGCTCGTTGTGAAAGATTGACTGTTTTAGCAGAGCATTATATCGTAGGAGGGAAACATTATTCAGTGGAAAAGCAGGGCAAACATTTAAGCCTCATTTTATTTGTAAACATAATATGTTTTGTATAATTTTCTAAAGGCCATTAGAATTTAAAGCCAAGATGATGCAGCTGTATCTCATCTGGTTACCACTGCTACAGCTATTAGAAAAGTCTGCTGAAGCATGTGAAAATTTACTCAAACATGTTGTTCCATCTTGTTTAATTAAACCACTTTTTTAGATGGATGCTCAGAACAGACAATAATAAAGCTCTCTGGACCAATAAAAATATACGGTCTTTGCACTTTCCTTAGACACATCAAAACTGCTTACATTTTGCAAAACTGTGTAAGTAAGTTAGTAATTTGTATTTATATAGCGCTTTTCCAGACCAGGGTCACAAAGCGCTTAAAAAATCAAAACAATATTCAATAAAGTATATATTTTAAAGGTCAAGATAACACTGAGAACAACACAGGAGTTCAAGAAAATCAAGGAAAAGCCTGCACAAATAAAAACGTCCATGCAGCTGGAACACCATCCATAAAAAAACTCTATTGTGTGTGGTGTATTGTTTGAATCTGTATGTCAACAAAGTTGTGTGAATGTTTGCGATGGTTTGGTGCATTATTTTGTGCCAAAGGAAGTGTTCCGACAGACCACATAACATTGGTGCTTCCACTGCAGGCTAACCACTTAAAGCAGTGATGTTCTCTGGGAGGTCAAACGCTGAGTCATGAGTCAACTTTTAGTTCTCAAGTGACAACACCGTACATATGACTTCATCTATGACTTAAAAAGATCACTTTCTTTTCAGGATGTGTAACAGAAATTATCAATGTCAGCAATTTTACCGATACTTCCATAAGAGGTCTAGGGAATAAGGTAAAAGATGGGAATGTTTGGGATAGGAGTACAAACGGAGAAAAAAATGATGTATCGTGCCTCTGCAATGAAAAGACTATTTCATCAGACTCATATTTTTTGTTAAACTTTGTGAAATACACATTTTGTTTAGCCCGTGGCGTAAAAATATTGACACCCCTGGTATAAATGAAATTGTAATATGAGGTCAGTTTAATATGTATTTCTCTCTTGTAGACAGACATGCCAGATGTACCTGCTTTTATTAAACTCTGTTCACCGTTGTGATGTGTTTCTTCTTTTTTTTTCTCCTAGAGCTTTCCGTCAGATGAAGGGTGGCCGTTTGCCAAATACCTGGGAGCATGTGGGCGCGTGGTTGCTGTCAACTACGTGGGCGAAGAGCTGTGGAGCTTCTACAACGCGCCCTGGGAGAAGAGAGTAGACTTGGCACGCCAGTTGATGGACATCGCAGAGCAGCTAACTAACAACGACTTCGAGTTTGCCCTCTACCTTCTAGACGTCAGCTTTGATAACTTTGCCGTTGGCCCACGCGACGGAAAGGTCATCGTTGTAGATGCCGAGAACGTGCTGGTGGCGGACAAAAGACTGATTAAGCAAAGTGAGTGACAGTTTGCACCGTAACACATAGATTTTGTATGATGACGATGGTTTGTTTTTGTCTACATGAGACATCATGATCAATCGGTTTTCATGCCGAGTTTATTCTTATTTATGGTTCTTCGGTTCAAAACCAAAGGTCAAAATTAACTTCCTCTTTCTATGTCATAGATCTGGAATGGCAAAAGGGTGACATTGTGAAAAACCCAAATGTCTCACTCTGATGGTGATAAAGCCTGTACTGTGTACCAGCTGAATATGTGAAAGTTGAATTCTCTCTTTTGGTTAAAGTCAAACTTTGAAGAACTCTAAAATTACCCAGTGGACACAAGAGTTCTTATTTGCCTCCAGGTGTACGCAATAGTAACATACTGTTGTTGTCCGTCGGGGAAAAGAAATTGATAAGAAAAAGAAAACATGGTTTAACTTCACAAAGTGTGAGTAGAATAAATCTGGATTGAATATTTGTGACTAACAATGAATAGACTGTAGATAGATCGTAAGAAGAGGCCTAATCTAGTCCAAAACTTGTTCCCTTAGGAAACTTAATTCCAAGTAGTAATTGACTATTAACTATTAACCAGTGAGTCACCTATTTATTCACACTTGTTTCACTAATCTCATTTAATTTGTTCATGCAGCCTGTTCTCCCAAGAACGACTGGTTACCACTGTTGTCAAACATATAATTGCGAACTATATCTTGAGAGGTAGATGCAAAGGTTTGAGAAAAGGGTCTCTGGAGATGGATATTTGCACATGCTCGGAGTCTCTTCTAAGAATATACTCATCCACCATCCCTTCTGTCTCTGACATGCTCATTGCCATCAAAGCTACGATGGTTGAGATAACGAGCCATCTCTACTGGCCTAGTTTTTTATTTTTTTATTTCCCTGGCAAAATAAACCTCGTCTCAAGGATGGGGTGAGATCCACACATCGTAAAGTCTCCATGGCAGTTCCTGAGCCCTCTTTCTCACTGCAACCACAGAGCAATAGATTGGGGACCACCCGCTCATGTGGTTCCACCATCTCTGCAAGAATCCTATTAAAGTGATGAACTGTTGTATCGTCGGTTGTTGGTGTCGTTCCATCAGACATACCCCCATGCTAGTGTGACCTGTTGGTCTGGAAGTGAGTGGGAGTTTATGTATTCTTTGTTTTCTCAGCTGGTGAGGAGGGTTATGTTTTCTGAAATGAAGTATCTTAACATCATGCAGTATAGCACAGACAGCAAGCCTGTTTTCCAGCTATTACTAATGGAAGTGTGCAGGAGTTGGACCAGAGTCCATCCAGCAAATTCATCATTTATCTAATTTAATTTAAACCGCCTGTTCACTCCTGGGTCACAGTGGAAACGGCTTCATCAGAAACTTTCTTAGCAGCTATCCAGACATAAACATAAGTTAATCATATGGAGTCGTAAGCCAAAAGTCGACACTTGATTTATTTCTTAAGTGTGGACTCATAAAATGATGTAGCCGCCATTTTACCTCTTGAGAGTCTCTACTTAATAAATCCTTAATGTAGCACTAATCACAAAGTGGAATCTGCCTTATCAAAAGACGGAGATGGAGAGGGCTAATTAGAAGATTGCTAATGTCATGTGCACTTTCCACAGGACATCGAATTCGGATTACCTCAGCAGAATCCCGAAAGAGTCTTGTTTGTAATACTGCACCTAATGTTTTTTTCATAGTGATGTTAGCAAGGAGCAGAAACTTTTGATTTTACCAGTGAAGTTATTCAGTATTTAATCATGTTTTACAATATATTGAATTTTGTGAATTACAGGCAAAAGGCAAATAACTTGAATAACTATTTTAATTAAGAAAAGTTATCGCACATATATTTCCAACAACACAGTAAAGATTTTTTTTTCTTGGTTTCTTTTCCCCTGCTAATTTTAGGGACATTGAGTTTTTATTGTCGGGCGTTGTAATGTATCATCACAAATGTTCACTGTTGTAGGCCAAATACTGTATATTTTCTGGTCACTCACACAGTGATTCTCTCCTCCTGCGTAATTAAGTTGCGTGCCTTTGTTTCAATGACGGATTCACCTTATAACCCCAAAAAAAGCAATTTTCTTGGCTGTCAGGGTCGCTTTTGGAAATGCTGATACTCCTAATGTGTCAGACACATTTGGAGCTTGACGGCTCAAGCTGCTTACTCTATCCATTCAGAGCTGGTGCTTTAAGGATGTTTACGTGCTGCTTCTCCGCCGGCGTGCAATGTTTGTATGCTTTCCAAGTCGCAAACGTTGAGAGAAAAAGGACAACAGCATTAATGAGAACTAGAAGGTGACACGCAAGTGGTGGACAGAAGTTGCAAAGACTCTCCGTGACCTTCTGCAGGGCCGTAGAGCAATTAATGCATCATAGAAATGGGTTTTAATCGACTACAATTGATTTGCAAATCAAACGGGCGTCTATTAACCTACTAATTGCAGTGATTCATGTATGTGCTGAGGTAAAGGACGCATGGATTTGAATTGTTTGCACAGACAAGTGGTGCAAAATAAGTCATTTCTTATTGAGTTCACAGCGTCTGAGTACAGGTACACCCCAGTGGCTTTTTGCTGCACGTGCTGTACTATCTCAGACCCATTCCTCTTTCCTATTGGCAAAGGCAGAGACGTGCACACACACACAGCTCTTGAAACACTGCCTGTATCGCCTTTCTCGCTCACTCTCGCTAATGCACTCTTACATAGGGCAGGCATTGTTAAAACAAGCTCGTACTCTTGAATGCCACCAGTACGGCCATGCTAACAAGCATTTCAAGCCAGAGTCCCCTTTTATTTTATCCAGTTCTGAGACAACAGAGGAGTGAGCAGAATGAACACTGTCTGACCTGGTCTCCTTTAATATTCAACCAGAAATGAGCTTCCAGCTTGCACTTACCCACCATTTGACTTGGAAATGATTTGTTTGCTTAGATTTTTTTTTCTAGCTTTGTGGCTGTCTAGCTTGAAGTCCCTGAGCTACAGAGTAGTTTGTCAAATTATGTCGGAAGTTTAATATGTTAATTAAGTCAATGTTCAAAATTAGGCCCGGTTTTATTGTTTCCTCATATTTATAGTTACTGTTCTTTTCAAATTCAAATCACCAATGGGTACTTTTGAATGAAACTTTCATAATACTCACTAGATTTGGATAAATCTACGCTAGATTGAGAGTAAAACCCCTAAAATGAAGTCAAATCAGTAGATTTTCTCTGGTGGGTTGCTGGCATTTCTCCTCCAGGCTAATAAGCTCTGTCAAACTCCAAAGACCAGGAGAAGGTGCCAAGCTTCTTTCACCGACGTTGTGGGGATGCCATCTATTCTGTTTCCTTAATAAAAAGGCTCACTCTGTTCCATTTAAATTTTCCCATGCAGATTGAGCTGTGGAAGGATTCATTTCAAAGTTCTTCTCCAGCTGGAGAATGTCTTATTTTTCATGAAATATGATTCATCATATGACTTCTGGATGATGCCATATCTTCGTTAAGATGAACACTTTTTCTGTCTTTTGATGCCTTTTCTCGGAATCCCCAAAACAATACACTGTTTAATATTGATGTCATAGTGAAGCCCTAAACTCTCCGACGTCTTGTGAAAGGTCGTCATACTTTGACTGCATACTTCCCTTCAGTAAAGTGCTGAGCTCATCTTTGTCCTTGAGAAGAACCTTCCTCCCACCTCCTATTTTTTTTTCTTTTTAAGCAATTTATAGGTGTGTGTGTGTGCACGCTTTTGTGTGTAGCTTTACTCAATTGAGGCAAACAAGAACAGGGCGTCCTCCTGATGTCATCTGTCAGTCACGGCTCAGGTGTGACGTACGTTTGGCACTGGAGTTCTAATTGCTTTCACCTCACTTTGAACATGTGTCTACATCTTAATACATCTGTGTGTGTGTGTGTGTGTGCACTCGCTCCTAGAGATCCATCTTCATCACCTGCACTGATTGTGGCTGATGTGCACCTCCTATTTAAGGATTTACAGGGGGTTCTGTGCTCACCGGGCATCACTGGATTGATTGAGTTGTTCTCATGAGAAGTCTTCAACAACAGTGATGCACTGATTATGAGTTTGCTTATGCTGGGCTGCTCACTCTCGCGGCTCCTTATTGATCTGTTTTTTTTAATAAGCAGACATTATTGCAGGTTATTTACTTTTGTTTTCAAAACACCTTTTCCAGAAAGAAATAAACCTGCTAAATAAGAAGTTTTATATTCCAAAACAAGTCTTGAATAGTAGCCGATTCATGACAAGTCGATCTTGCTCCAATTTTTCTGGCTATGTTATTCCTTAAAGGTGTCACTGGTGGTATGCAAATCCCTTAATATAAAGTCAGTGGTGCTCTTTCTGTCTGAACTCTACGTTTGTATGTTCTTTTGTCTAGTGGGATAGAAACAGAGTTACGTCCAGGTCATGATAAAATCTGCATGAACCCGCGAGACATTTTGTTCACACTGACATTAAAGCAAGAATGAAAACAATAAAAAAAACTTTTTTTTTTCTCCTCAAAAGCAACATAATCATTTGAAAAAAACAAAAATAAATAATATTTGATTAAATATTTATTTAAGGATTTGTTTAAAACTATTTTTTTCCAATTTTCCTTAAAAATGTAAACATGTTTGACATTGTGCTGCGTTAACTGTTCCTGTAGCGATCAGAATTCTGACACACCTATGTAAAACATTCTGGTTTGGATCCAGTTGGCGAGTCTAAACTATTCCTCCGACGGGTATACAGATCCACTTCACATGAAAAACCTGTTAGCACGAAATGGTTTTATCACAGCTCTCTAATTGTGTTGGATTGCTGGCAGAATTTAAACTAACCTTACACTTTGAGGAATTGACTTCTGGAACGTTCAGACACTCTAGTGATTGGGCTCATCCAGTAATTAATGATGTTTGCTTTCTTCATATTTGTTTTCTGGCGCTCTCATCGTTGGCCAACTAATGCCATCCAATCAACTTTCTTCTATAAAGTGGTTTAAGTGGAATTTCATATGACTAGAGTTGAGTGAAGGCAGGACAGATTGTTTTGTCATGGGTAATGGATGAATGCATGAATGTTTCATGTAACACTAAGCAGTCACTGAGCTGTGACTGAAGATCTTGCTCCACCTGTATGACTTGACAATAATTCCATGGCTAATATTTAAACAACAGAAGACGCACGCCTGGCAAGCTGCATAGTGAGTCATCCTCTTGGCTTATTCACTTTTTCAGAGTTATTAAACCATCATGAGGGTGTAAAATGTCAACATGTTGGTGAGGACTGACTGGAAGCTCATAATCCGTGGGTGTGTTCATTCACAATGTTGTCTGATGAAGCCGAGGGTTATTCTTAGGAACGTTGTCTTTGCCTTAATCTCGTATTATAATATTATTTATTCAGAAATAAGATGTCTTCAATTTGGAGTATTTAATGTTTCCTTGACCTAAAAATGTTCCGAATCAGGTTTTCACTCATTTAAATTTAACTTGAATTTAGATTTTAATCTTCTATTGATCCATACATTTTTGTTCATTTTCAATTCACCTCTGGATGACAGCAGCTTGCATTGTTTTCAACAACAGCATACCCTTTAAGTTATCTTTTAATTTGCATCTCGGGTGAAAAAATATACTTTTTCTATCTATCATTTGTTAGATGATGTAATGTGTTTTATTTTAATTCATTATTTATATGTCATTTTATGTTAATGGCCCCTAATTAATTGTATTGTTTTATTTTATTTTATTAATCTATTTTTTTCATTGATATTATTTCATTGGAATAGTCTGAAATATCACCACAAATTCTATATTCTCGCTCTCTTTCCCCGGATTCGTCAGTTTTTAAACCATCCGTTTTATTAATATTCTTTTCTTGGTCTTTGCGCAGATAAGCCGGAAAACTACGACGTTTGGTACGAGAGCCGGTTCGAGGAGTGTGACCGAGAGGCCTGTCTGTCATTCTCAAAAGACTCCCTTTGTTCCCGGGTCACGGTGGACCACAACTACTACGCCGTTTGCCAGAACCTGCTGTCACGCTATGCTACGTGGCGGGGCACGACGGGCGGCCTCCTCCACGACCCCCCTGCCCACATAGCCAAAGATGGACAACTGGACGCACTGCTGGACGAGTGCACCAGACCCAAGAAACGTTACGGCCGCTTTCAGGCGGCCAAGGAACTGCGCGAGTACCTCACACAGCTAGCTGCCGCTTCTGTTGCCGCGACAGCCAGGTAATTAAAGGGCTTGGCGTCAGCCTGAGAGACTCTGACCTTAATCCCTGAAATCCTCGAGACCCTGGTTCTTGTACATGATGTCACCTGCCCTCCTGTGCAGAGGAGCAGGAAGTTGTTGCATCAGGAAATGTAGGAATCGCATTTCAAAGCAGATCGTGAAAGCTGTATCTATTCCCTGGCATTGCTCTGAGGTTAAACGGGAACCAGGAGTCGATCCAGTTAGTGCTAGGACTGAGAGAAGACCAACTGACCTCTTCCAAGGCCGGCCCACAGTCCTTGGGAGCGGGGTTTAGGGGGGAGCAGAGCAACAAGAAAGGGCTTTAAGAGACTCATTGGACCAGACAATGTGTCCAAGCAACAGCCGCAGCAGCTCCGCCTCCGTCCTGCTTGAGACTCATTTCTCGTTAAGTTCAACGATTTCTCCGGTTTGAGTCTTTAAGGTCAAACTCAAGGATGTTCTGTTAATTTGTGTTTGGTGGCAGGGTGAGCTGAGGCAGCATGATTCTGCTGCAGGGACGAGGAGACGGAAGCGTCAGGGGTTTGAGTTTCACGCCGGAGTGAAATAGACCCTTGACAGCTATATACGTCTAATTCCCTGCTTCTCTAATCAATCACTCGATTTGCAGGACCCAGAATTGCGGCGATCAATTTTTTTTTTTTATTTCAAAGAGGAACCAGAGAACGAGGGAAGCAGCTGCACATAGAAAATAGGAAAGTGGTAATTGTCCCATGATGGAGATATGCCTATACCAAAGAGGCTGTACATAGTATTAGGAACTTCAGAGGAGGACAGAGTGACGACTCATCATCTTCTTTAGTGTCCCAGGAAAGATTTCTTATTTTTAAAACAACATGTACATGATCTGTAATGATCTCACACGTCTTATTTGCTGTGCACATGTCTATATATTTTCCCTTCTTTCATTTTAATATTCCATCAAGCCTCCTGTCAAATGAAGACTTCCTGTTTAATGAGTTGTGCGGCTCAAGCGGCCTCGCAAATGGATGAAATTGTTTCCAGGCTGCATAAAACCCTGAAGAGTGTTGCTAATGACTACAATCGAAACAAGATTTAAATGGATCAGTGTTGAATTAAATAAAAACCATCTGCTGTTTTAAAAATATTTTGTTGATCGATCAAAATTTTGTCCAATGATTTAAAGAAACAAACATGTATAGTTATACAAATGGAAACTCCATTTTTGTATGAAATAATTTAGTGCCTCAAAGATTGAAAAAAAAATGTTTTTTTGGAATTATTTCTTTTTTTTTTCTTTTTTCAATCATGAACGGTTATATTCAACATTTTTCCACCACAACTTTCTATTAGTTCTCCATCTGTATAGTACAGTTGTTGCTGCCCTTCATATTGTGCGAAGCTGCTCACTCCAGATCATGACAACAATCAAAACGTGCATTTTAATTCCATGTTTCTGCTGCAGCTCCTCTTTATTATTAGAAGGCAAATAGAAACTTGAGGAAACGTCGTAAATTATCTGCTTTGATCAGGAGAATCTTAAATTACTAATGCCACATCAAAAGGTGATCTGAATTTTCACACGGCGTATCGCATTTCTGCAGCCGTTATTCAAAAATAATTGGGTTTAAACCTGGTTGTTTGAAGGAAATGAAAGGAGAAATATTGTATCCACAACCAGAAACTGTCCTCCAAAAGCAGCCCCTCGTATTCCTGTTGAATATTTCAACACCACTTAGAGTTCGGGTTGATTTTACACTCACTGGACCAACAAATTAAATCATAATTGCAAATAAAGTGGTGTTTGCGGCATATGCTTTGTATATCGTCTGTCATGATGTGGTGAACAAGACGCTAAACGCCCGGTGGATTGACGGTCAATCAACAGCAAATCATCCAGTTGCGTCCCTCCATCTGTAGGAAAAGCTAGCAAGCACTGTTTGAAAATGTTTTTCTTTCTTTCCTGTGAGACCTGTGGAGAAGAAACTCTTGTCAGTTTGGAAAAAAAGCAATAAAGAGAGGTTCGGCTAATGCATTTTGAATTCCCCCTGTACCCCGTCTCTGTTGTGTTGTATGTATTTCCCTAGTGTGGACAACAAGAGATTTGCTTAAGTAACTGTCCACTTTTGTACTGTAATGTTTCTTTTCCAGTACGATATCAGCGGCGTCTGATTTTTCCTGTGCCTTTCATTCAAAAGTTGTATTGACAACTTTTAGTGGGTTTAAATATTAAAATAAATGAAGATCTATATATAGATATATAATACCGCTTGTTCTGTGTGGACTCTTTTTGACTCGTCTCCGTCTTCTTCCTCCGTCGTGCCTGCGCTTCAGACTCTTATTAGCTGTAGGATTTGATTCAGAGCGGCACAGCTGGGCTTCTGTTTGCCAATTCCTCTTCCTGGTTTCTCATTCCACCCTCTCCGTTTTCATCTTCAGTATCTCCATCTCCACTCTAATTTGGATCAGAGCCTCACTTCTCTTTGTTGTGCTCCTGACTCCAGTCCGCCACTTTAATCCATATTTGGGTGTTTCAATGCTTGATTTGAGACAGAAAAATGGTTATAACACAACGATTCACTTAATACGGCGGAAGACGTGCCTTTTTCATTATAATGATCCACTTTTGTAGAAGTGGATCCATTTCAGTCTTCACACGTTCTGTCGGGTCACCAGTGAACACAGAGGCCACATTGTTAAATCTGAGGCTATTTACAGACTCTTCGGCTATGTGCTGTCGCAGACCAGCTACAGGATTCGAAGCAAGTCTCATGAAACTGTGACCTCATTTTCAGAAGCAACTAGATGGCGCTCTTTTCCCCTTAGTCTTTGGCTCTGAACCCTTTTTAAAAAAATAATGGCAACAACACTTTTTCATGTAACTTAGATTTGTCTACTTTCATTTCTGAAGTTTCATTATCGTCGAGTAGTTTGTTACGGTCCAATATCTTCAATCCGATTCTTTCACAGGCAGACCTGCGCTACAGACATGTTTCATCCTTAAACATTGAATGTAACTCTTTTGAAATGATGACATCACAGCGTAAAGATGAAATGTATTTCAGTATTAAATGTTCTAGAGGTGTTTATTGTGTCATAGAAAATTCAACTTAAAGGATATGTTTTTTTAATCATTTTTGTCAACTTTCTTTGCCACTTTGCCAGATAAAATATGTAATTTTTCTAAACATGAAGCAGTGTGCAGCAATGTGGGAGCCTCCTCCGTCCACAGTCTTGCTTTATGATTTAGCAGCATCTGTTTTTATGCTGCAGGTTCAGGGTTAGTTTGGGTTTTCTTGCTGCACCATCCTTCTACAAGCCGTCTGTTCACAAAACAACAGAAAAGTTTTTGGGGAATTTTAATTTGGATTCCATGATATGTTAAGGCTGCAAAACACAGATGCTTAAGATTTGATAGTTTAATTTGGTTTTGTGAACATTTACGGACATTTAATGTTTACTTTTGCTACTACTGGTTAGAGCTATGGAGGCCTTGTAGGGTGAGTCTCCACTTTTACTTTTCTCGTTTTATAAACAAAGCGGGGTGAGATTACAGCTGGCTGGAGGTGGAGTGCGGCCATTATTGCATCATGTCCATAAATGTTCATCCACGTCATGGTTATTATTAAGTGAGCAAGTTTAATCAATGTTTGAAGCCCTAAATTAAAATATTATTTTGTTATTAAGTGATATATATATCATATTTAGGAGTTCAGGCTTCATTTATTTTGTAATTATAATTGAAATAAAATATAGTTAAAAATGTGATTGACAATGTATGCATATTTATTAAATAGAATAATTACACAAATATTTACACCACACAATCTTTTTTTTTTCTTTGATCTTTCTTTCTTTTGAGTTGACAGCCTCGAGCAACAGTCAGAGGGATGTGATGTGGCTTCTTGGGAAGTTGAACTGCCCACCCTCATTGTAGATTCATCACCACGAGAGAGTAGTAGTAGTTGGAGTCTGTTGAAAAATAAATCTATTTTCCAATTGTTCTAAAAGTCTCATATTGAGTTTTTAAGCACCATGTACGTGCGAAAAAAGTAAGTTTAACATGGAAATGTGAACCCTCTCACGTCACACATGACTGCATCAGGACCAAAAAGCATTAGTTTCTCGCACCGAGCTACTTGACAGCTGAATTCCAAATTCTTAATCCCTTAACTTTTGAGGCGGCGATTATTCATGGCAAAATAACAATCGAGTTGCTGTCGTCGTGTGCGGGATAATTTGGTGCCGGCTGTCGTCCTGCTAATTCAAGAGGTCTTCGCCTGGCAAAACAAAGTCGTGTTTGAGCCAGAAGCAAAATTAGAAGCCGCATGATTGACGCTGTGCATTTCTTCACTCCGCCGTGGTCATCTCTCCTCCTGTCTTCTCTGTAATTCTCTCCTACTTTGATCCGCCCGCCGGTAGTGTGCGAACAGTTGATGTCTTACTCGTTGTGGTGAATGGCGCTTAGCTCCCTTCCCTAAGACGGCCTGATGGATTGCCCAAGAGCCGGCTGAAGGAAACCTCCACATAAACGGAAGGAGCATCTGCTGCTGCCCACTGAGTTTAAATAAACATGAAGCCATTTCGAGGCTCTGCCTCCAGGGATTTGGGGCTCTGGACGCTGAGAGGGAAGTGGCGGGAGGAACATAATGAGGCGATACTCGACTGGATATACGTTCACTTGAATGTAGGTCCCTTCAAGATTTATGCCTGAAGAGGCTTCGTCGACCTCATAATACAAGAGAACTTTCATCAGTATCAATGTGAGGAGGAAAAAAACAAACAAAATGACTAAATCACCCAGCTTATCAAGTAAATGCACAACTTAATTGAATCTTAAGTTGGCCTATATACTTCTTTACAATTGTATTTTACGCAACACAAGGTGATGGATATTGTTATTCAATGATCATTGTTAAGAACGGGATACAATGAAAAATCTCATTGGCAGCTTCTACAGTGGAAGCTTTAACAGCTTTCCACTAAATTGTTCATAACTATACCTGCTGTGATCATTCATAGACGATAGAGCCTTTTAATGTGGTTCCCTGCTAACAGCAGGGGTTTCAGGGGAAGTATGTTTCTAGTTGGCAGCTCTTATTTTCTGCATTTATTCTTTTCTATACTATTTTCTATATGCTAATAATTGTGTGTGTGGGGGTTGGGTGAATTGAGTTGACGCAAGAGGCTTCAAGGTGACTGATAATTGAAGCGGGAAAGGAAGTTCCCAAGCGAGGAATGGGAAAAGCCTCAGGAGACAGTGGAAGATATCATATTTAGGCTCTATGTTAGAAGACTTGAAGAAGGACTATGCTCACCATGTTTGATCAGAAATACAAATTGAATTTAAATGTTTGGCTCTTAAAATGTTAATCATATCAAATTGAAACCAATCCAAGAGACGACACCTTTGCCAAGAAGCTAGTTTTCACTCATTTGATTATAAGTCAATATTAATACAGTTTAACAGCTCATTCTTGATAGACTGTTGACGGCAGCTTGCTAAAACCAAGACCTGTCTCAAGTCTGCTTTTTCTCTGTATTGACAATCTATGGTCCTGGTCCTGTAAAGTGTTGGTATTTTTGTCAAAGACAAAGACAAGTAAGCAACACTCATCACATCAAAATGTAATTTCATTTTTGACTATAACTCTAAAAAGGAACGGATTACAGATTAATAATCCCAACCCTTGGTCCTCACGAGGGTGAGTAGAAAATAAGAAGAAGCTCTTGAACAAGTGAAATTAGTACCTCACAGAGTCTTTATTTCCCTGTTTTCTTCTGTAAGGAAAAAGGGAGTCATAAACCAGGAAAAAGAAATAGTGAAAGAGTTATCAGCTATTTGGCTTCAAAACAAACAGCCACATTACCCAATTCATTGCAAATGCTCTGCTCTTGTCGAAAACGCGTTTCAAGAGCTTATTTTTCACTCGGTATTTTGCTTCCACTTCTGAAGGCACGAGTGCATATTGTTGTAATTCATCAGGCAGAGACTGAGGGGAGATAGATACTGGTGCAAAAAGGTAGGGAAGTAATTGTTCTGTCGGTCATGTGACAAGTTCGACTTTATCAGCAGGCACTTTTGTACATTCTGAGGCTTTTTTGAAATCCACCTCTGAATGTCCCTCTTATCAGCCTCGGCAACGTCTGCACGAGTTGCTGCAAAGCATTGTTTGGTATTCAACAGCCATATTATCTAAATCACTGAGCGACTCTTCTCTTTCCTGTCATTCTCCAAAACCTGGCAAACTGCTGATATCTTATTCAGGTCATATGCTGAGTGAGCGAGAGGGGTGCTGGGAAACCACATGTTAGATTAAAGCAACAAAAGAGTGATCGAAAAAATGAGCAGAAATAGTATGAAATATTTTCCTGGTAGCTTTTGCTTAGCTAACATGATATAAAGTCTATTTCATGCACCGGAAAGCCTCGAGGGGTGTTTTATTTATAGCAGCAGAGTGACCTATATATTTTTATTTAGAGGTAGAGAAGGGTTACTGTGTTGAAGGTTGCTTATGAATATAATCAAGCGGTGTTTGTGAGCGTGCACGGGCCTTTGATTCAGGATTTCCCCGGGTTTCGTCGGGCGCTCACTGGACCATTATGACGACTCTGGGAGATCGTCTCCTTGTAAATCACCTCTAATGCAACACAAAAGTTGCTCGGAATCGTGTTCCTGTCAGACCGCTCGCAGCCCGTCGACATGCTCTTGTCATCCGCACATCTATTACGCCTCATCTCCAAGCTTCACTTCCAGCTGCTTCAGCTCCAACTAAAAAAAGAAAGGATCTGCTGTGGGGAAAAGGTTTGAGATGTCATTTTAATGCTAATATTCATTATGTGTTGACAGTCGAGCACACAAAATAAACTGTTTATTTTTGCTGTAACCGTGGATCCAGCGTTTAGCACTTTTGATTATGTGGCAGCATTTATTTTTATTTCCTAAAAAGTCTACGTAGAATACCTCATAAGGTTTTTAAAGAACGTACTTCAAATGTAGCCTCAGACTCAGGTGCGTCATGTTTCTATTCAATCCTCCGTGAGATCTGTGTTCAGGGGTCCACCTGTGGCGGTTGATTGATTCACAAAGACTCACACCTGTCTGTTTTCAGTCCCACAGTTGACAGTGCATGTCAGTGAACAAACCAAGCATGAAGTCCAAGGAGTCGCCTGTAGACCTCGGAGATTGTCTCGCAGCACAAATCTGGGGAAGAAAACATGAGATTTCTTCTGCTTTTGAAGGTTCCACTGAGCACTGTGTCCTCTGTCATCTGTAAATGGTAGAAAAGTCTCGAGCCAGCAGGACTTTCCCTAGAGCTGGTGGGGCGTCTGTGCTGAACAAGTTAGAAAGGCCAGAGACAGGAAAGTGGCTGGAGACACAATGGTTGCTGTCAGAGCTCCAGAGTTTTTTTTGTTTTTTGTTTGTTTGTAGAGAGGAGCCTTCTGGAAGAACTACCGTCTCTGCAGGAATCCATCCACCCTGCCTGTATGGAACCATGGCCAGATGGTAGACACTCATTTGTAAAAGGCACGTGGCCGCCTTGGGATGGTCGGATCTCATTTTGTGGATTGGTATCAGACATGGACAGAAAAAGGCAGCATCTGAAAATCCAAAAACATATTTCTATAATATTGTTTCTGGGATACAAATTTACAAACTCACAAAACAAGTTACAAACACGGAAACAAATATTCAATATTGTATGTCAGAGTATGTAGCCCATTTATTTTTAAGAATTATAAACCTATTTTGCACTTTTCCGCCACCAAACCAGTTTTGGCGTTTTTAGAGATGCTACCTCCAAACTCTATCGAAGGACATATTTGAATTTTTAGACAAACGGATGGACAGTTATAATATATATATAAATATATATATATTTATATATATACTGTATATAGTAAAAATATAGAGTATGATAAAATGCATTTAGGTTTGATTGTTTCAGTTTTGTTTAAATTTACAAACAACCAAAAGAGCATGACATACCAACAATAAAATAAGAAAATAAAGGGGATATTTGAACTTCATTAAGACATTAAAATGCAGTGTAAAAAACAAAATCAGTTTCTCCTAACACCCTGTCTGTCAACCAGTCTATTCTGGATGTGAAATGAGTTTTCTAAAACAATCTGAAAACTTCAGGTCACAGGCATTCCAGGCAGGTCACAACGGCTTCACAGCTCTCGTTTTGGAAGCGCAGGAACATCTTTATTATACTCCGTCTGCGGCGCTAAGTCAGGCGGTTATCATCAAAGCTTTGTGCAGAATTTGATAGCGGGGAAGTGAATAATCTATTCAGCGCGCTGATACTTTGTCTCAAGTCTAGATTTCACTTTTTGACCTCTCAAGTTTAAGCAAGGAGGACTTTTTGGATAGTTTGTTATAAGTTTTCCGAGTCAGCTGAGGAGACTTCGGTGAGGTTCATGTGGGAAATGCAGCTGAAGTTATTCGATATGTGGAGAGGAAAAGTGAAAATCATTACAAGCCAACAGAGTGTGTTGCATTGTCAGCGGTGAAAAGATTCACACCAATCACTTGGTTGTGCTGCACCACACTTTTCAGCATTTCAACCATGATTATTTATCTTCAATTTTACTTTTTCTCTCCACCATTTATCTCACAGCGTTGGTGGTTTTTTTTTTTTTTTAAGCAACTCTCTAAAAATCAGATAAGCCGCTGAATAAAGTACAAGTCACAGGGAATGCTTGTGGTCCCTTAAGACCAACAATATCTACATGCGTGGTCACACAATTTCACGATTTAACTAAATGACAATAACACACTATTTACAAGGACCCTGAAGGAACATCACAGTATGGTATTCTATTGCAACCAATATAAAAAACCTTTTCTTTCCACCACAGATTTGAGCATTATTTTCATGGACCAGGCTTCATAAAAGATCAGAAAAAAACACAGCATGACTGTCAGTAAAAATAATATTAAGTGCATTAAATACATCTCGCAATAATGCTGAATTAGCAGGAGCTCTGATCTGGAACAAGTTGGTCCATATAGAGTAAATGTTTTACTTATTATTGCTAGTTTACAGTTTTGTATTTAGAGTAAGTAGTAAGTAAGTAAGTAAGTAAGTAATATTTATTTATATAGCGCTTTTCGAGACCAGGGTCACAAAGCACTTAAACAATCAAAACAATACTCAAAAAAGTACATACTTTAAAGATCAAGATAATACTGAGAACAACACAGGAGTTCGAGAAATTGAAGGAAAAGCCTGAACGAATAGAAACGTCTTAAGATGTTTCTTAAAGGAGTCAGTAGACTCCATCAAGCGCAAAGAGGGAGGAAGATAGTTCCAAAGCTTAGGAGCAACAGCCTGAAAAGATTTCTCTCCTCTGGTCCTGAACCGTGTGCGTGGAACCATAAGTAGATTCTGATCCACAGACCTCAGAGCCCGAGCTGGGGTGTAAGGCTGGATCAGATCAGTGATGTAAGGAGGAGCCTGACCATGAATAGCTCTGAAAGTAAGAACCAGAATTTTAAAGTTGATCCTGAAAGAAACTGGAAGCCAGTGAAGAGTTTTAAGGATCGGAGAAATGTGAGTTCTTCTACTTGAGCAGGTCAGAATTCTCGCTAGAGAGTTCTGAATCAACTGCAGGCGAGACAGCTCCTTCTTGTTAAGACATGAAAATAAACTGTTACAATAGTCCAGACGAGAAGAAACAAACGCATGTAGTACATGATCAATGTACGGTCAACTGGGACAATACATGTTAATGGACATATATGTTAATATGTGAGATTATAGCCAAAGGCTATTTTCTATCTTCAGTCCCTTTGCCATGTTGATGTTAACATGAAAATAGTAAGAAAGAACATTAGATCAGACAAATTAGACAATTAGTTAAAAGAGAAAAGTGATGCACCAACAGATACTCAGGTTGTTGTGGCAACAGTGTTGTTCTTCCAATAGCCAGCCTTGAGATGTTTGGTGAAAGAAGTCAGGGTCAGGAGTTCACGTATTGAGTTTGGTGTTAAATTTCAGGTATAACACGCAGGGACAGAAAAGTATTTTGACCAAAGACAATCTTTCTAATATTTCTAGTGTGAGCTATTGTTGATCTGTTTTTTGTTTTTTCACAAATTCTTGTTGTGGAGGAGGTGCTTTGTCGTGAAAAATGTTCTACACCAAGATTGCGTCGACAGTGTCGTCCAAGTTTAGGCGCTTATGTTTTTCTGATATGTGGCCATGTTGATACGTCCAGTGTTTTTTTTTAAATAAAACACCTGCCGTCTGGTAAAAAATGCCTCATAGACCAGTACCATTTTGGACCACTGGGATAGGTTATGTTCTTAGGAAGTAGTTTGTTTCCTATTGAAACACATTTTTGAATCTTCAATATTTCAGAGGTTGCTAACGTCCTTCTCGTGTGATGGGAGTGAATGTGGCGTAAGGAGCGAGATAACATAAACTTTAACTGAGTAGGTCAGTTTCTCCTTTTAGTCGGGAATGTTGTTTTGACAGATGTGCTGCTTCGAGCTATTGTGCATGAAGGCAACACGAGTAGGAAGGCTGTGACGTCCACTAGCCAGGCATTGTTTTCGGGAACAGATGTCTTCTCTGTTCAGTCAGTGGTCGAATGATGCTTTTTGAAGCTACAGTTTTCACTGAGGGTGCTTATATGCAAGAATCTGGTTTTACGACACAATAATAAGGACAACAATACAATATCTTCAAATATTGTCATCGACCTGGGCTCACAAGAGTATCTCCTGCTCTGTCGGAAACCAGGCGAGTTCCTTAAGAAATCAAAGAAGAGAGGCTCCTTTTCCGGTGTAAAAGTTAAGAGAAGATGCGTTGCAGCTCGCCTGGATTCTGACATCATCAGACACGCTCAATGTATGCGCTACATTCCTTGTCGTGATGTGTGTGACAACGCGTCAGGGCTGCTGTTTGCCTGGACCTCAATGGAGATCCTGGAGCCCACTCGTTTCGACTATTTTAATAGATTATTTTCATGTCTAAACAAGAAGGAGCTGTCTCGCTTGCAATTAATACAAAACTCTGCAGCGAGAATTATTACCAGCTCTAGTAGAAGAACTCACATTTCTTCAATCCTTAAAACTCTTCTCTGGCTGCCAGTTTCTTTCAGGATCAATTTTTAAATTCTGGTTCTTACTCTCAGAGATATTCATGGTCAAGTTCCTCCTTAGATCACTGATCTGATCCAACCTTACACCCAGGCTCAGGCTCTGAGGTCTGTGGATCAGAATCTACTGATGGTTCCTGAACACGGTTCAGGACCAGAGGAGAGAAATCTTTTCAGGCTGTTGCTCCTAAACCTTTGGAATGATCTTCTTCTCCCTCTGTGTTTGATGGATCTACTGACTCCTTCAAGAAACATCTTAAGACATTTTTATTTGTGCAGGCTTTTCCTTGATTTTCTGGGACTCTTGTGTCTCTATGTTGTCTTGGCCTTTTAAAGTTTTTAAATCTGTAGGTGTTTTTAACTGTGTATTGTTTTTGATTGTTGAAGTGGCTTGTGACCCTCGTCTAGAAAGGCGCTTTACAAATAACTGTTACTTACTTACTTACTATATCGTGATAGTGTAGGAACAAGGATATATTTATAGTTTTGTCCGAGTACTTGACTCTGGTGTTGCAGAATTTACATGACTATTGATGAAGTTATAAGTGCTTTCATTTGTTTTTAAGCTTAAATATATACAAACATCAGCTTTAAAAGCTGCTTGAGTCATTGCAGGAGTTTATCGTTCTTTTGCGTACGTAATAAAGATGTTATGACTGATGCCATATAGCAGATGTTAATTGCATTTCAACACAAAAGTCAAAAAACGCAGCGAATATTTGCATAGTACTTGTAAATAAAACAAAAAACTTCTAATTATTTAATTTTTAAGAACTATGGTAATAATATATATATATATATATATATATATATATATATACATATATATACATATATATATATTATTCTACGATATAGATCTGTAGAATGTGTTTATATATTCATTGAGCTAAATCTCTGAGCGCTTTGTGTTTTTGTCCTGATCCTTATATTTCAGCAGAAGACTTTCTAAAAGACCCCACACGCCTTCTGCCATCCCTTTGCCTCGGACATAACACCTGCAACCTAAAAACACACCTGCAAGCAAATGAAGACACGCTCTTGCTCTCAGTGTCCCTGCTATCAGGTAAGAGGTCAGCGGCGCTATCGCAGGAGCTTATCCTGCAGGAGACTTATCCGGTGGCTGGCCAGCAAATCCTATTAGCGACCCATGCTGCAGTTTAGACCCCCATCATCTTCTGCCGTGGAGGGCCTTGTTTGGACATATTGCCGCTCAAAACTTCGAGCCTGTGACCCTGTGTGTCCCCAAGACACTTGAGCTGCCACTGAGGGCGACAATTATGAATATATTCAAACTTTCAACCCTTCTGCGATGACTCACATGAACATGTACATAAACAAAACCAGGAAAAATCTAACAACACATTTCTTTATCCGACTGTAAACTATTTTCTGACCCTGATTCTTGCAATGTGATAAACAAAATGCCCACTATGTCTGTGTGTATTCACTAGGAGTTTGTATCAACCTTTGTGTTGTCTCTGGGTCAAGGTGACCCGTAGGCCTGAACCTAGACCCAGAGACAACACAAGGGATACCACAAACACATTTGTTTTCAGGGATCCTGGTTGAGGATATGTGTATCACGATACTGGCACGAAGACATTGCATTAGGACTGGAACAAGTCCTCTCTTTGACAGGCTGTGATTTACGATTATCATATCTTCAATTTTATTTATTTTTTCTTGATCATCAGAACCTGTAGAAATATTATTGGAGTCGACTGCATCCTCTTGTCCCCAGTCTCTGCTGGGATCTTGCGGGGTTTAGATTATATTAAAATATATTTATTAGACCAAAAAACATATATTCTTTTTCACTTGACAGGGCATGCATCACATAAGAAACATGACAAAACAAATCAACAACAGTGGCGACAGAGACAACTTTTTTATTTTATTTCATCGCTCTTAGGCTGTTTAGGACGTAATGACTGCTGCCATCCAGAGGTCGGAGGTTTAATTGCACAAAAACTGTGAATTTTGTTCATTTTGAATTCAAAAGGAAAACCGGATTCTTCTATATGGAACTCTCTGATAATAAATCCTAAAAGAAGCTATAAAATTAAATATTATTTGGAAGCAAAAAAAAAAAAAATCAATACACTGCTGTTTAATATCAATAGAGACGAATAACAACAAACGATGACCATGTATCAATATTTTCTCACACCCCTAATATCAAATAATTTCAATTTTCCAATTAAGCCTGCTGGTGTGAAATCTCTCTACAATCTGGTCAGTCATTCAAGCCACTACCTCAGGTGACTCCTCGTCGTGGCTCCGTTCTTCAGGTAAATCTTCACGATCACATCTAGCAATTAAGCGTCTGGAAGATAAAGTTTGTACGTTCGCATGGTGCTCACATCTGGGTGGAATAGACACAGCTTCCTCTTTATGTCGAGAAAGCTGATTTAGTTCCAATCTTATCACTCGCCATATGCTCGGCTGTGGCGCAGACACGATGTAATAAGCATTTAGCAAGTCAGAGATGATACTCGGTGACATTTGCGCTGATTGCCATGAGTGTTTCCACTGCAGCTTGGCAAGAGAGCGCCGCCGCTGACAGAGAAGACAAATCGTACATCTCTCTGCAGACAGATCGCATGAATGGAGGACTTCTCTACAAGCATTCTGACTGCTGCCTGACCTGACGATAATGCATAGTTTTTCTGCCTCCTGGAGAATGGAAAGGGCAGCGAGTCTGACATGAGCTTGAACCCGGACTGAGGTCTTTAACTCTCTCTCTCTCTCGGGGCTATATTTACTCCTCACTGACCTCACATGGCATCTCCACTATGCCCGTGAAGAGCAGTGCTAAAATCATTGGTGCTTTTCACATTTGGCCTTCAGGCAGCTGCAGAACTACAGCCCACTGCAGTCTGGAAGCATCCATCACTTAGTGACACTTGGCTGGACAAAACAGAACATTCTCTGCGAGGACCGGCCTGCACCAGTAGGTGACATTTGGCTAAAACAGATAACACGATTCCATCTTTCCTCCTAAAGCACCGAAGCTCTCTCTGTGTGTGGCGCTAATCTCTCCACACCCCTGATGTAAATAAACAAATGATTTGACGGACAAACAGGGGTCACTGAAAGACGTAGATACACAAAGAAATGATGGTTCTCATTTTCTCAGACGCACCAGCTTCAGCTGCTCATTTTGTGTCTCAGACCACACAGGTCAGCAGCGGCTCCCCAGAGGCATTATGGGCTTTAACCCTGTCAATTGTTTTAGTGCCCTTTCTGTCTCACTTTCAATAGGTGATCCCAAAAAAAAGGTTTCAACAACAAGAGGGAATGGTAGGAAAATAAACGGATAAGGTGCTGGTGGTTTTCCACATATTAGCCCAGAACCAGTGGAATGGAACGTCACAAAAGCATTTTCTGTTCATTTAATTTTTTCCATTTAAATTAAACTTGGAGAACCTATTTTAAAGGAAATACATTATTAAGTAGTCTCTTTTTTATTTGGAACATATTAAGGGTTTATATACATAAGAATGTATTTGATTTTTAATTTAGAAAAAAAGAAAATAAATAAGGTATAACTAAATTATTAAATGACTGGGTAAAAGACAAAACATAAACATGTAACAAAGGCAATACAGTACCAAAAATGTAATTTTTTTACTATTATTTAAGGGAACTATGTTTGCATGAAAAGGTCAATTGATGTTACTTGTTAAACAAATTGCTATAATTTGAATTAACAGCAATGACTAAAAGTACAATTAAACTCGGAAAAGTACTGACTAGATCATTTGTTGTAGCCCCCGGGCTGTAATTTCCTCAGGTCTGACCTACATAATTACTTTATGAAACCTCATTTTACTTTTGTAAATCGATTTATCTTTCTGCTAAATTATTCAAAATGATTCAAATAATCCTTTTGCAATTCCAGAAAGACGACTGAATGAACGTCACTTATTGGATCTAGTTTATAAATCTTAATTAAATTGACTGTAAAAATACTTTTTAGAGCCGAAATCTAATGTTATCTACTCATGAGATTTGACTTTAGATACCTGTGCATTTATATAAAAAGAAGTTTGCTTATTTTTATTGTTGTGTGGGAGCCAAGAGGTTATTTAACCTTTAGTTGTAGACAGGGCCGGGTCTAGGCAGGGGCAAGAGGGGGCCTGGCCCCCTCAAATAAATGTTGTGCCCCCTCAAACTTACATGTAAGTAAGTAAGTAACAGCACAATGCCCCCTCAAGATTTGTGGCTGCCCCCTCATACATGCCTGTCTAGACCCGGCCCTGGTTGTAGATAGCTTTAAAGTAATAGATCGAAAATTCAATCTTCACTCATTTTCTACTCACCCTCATGTCGACTAAAGGTTGGGGTAATTTTGAGGGTAATCTGTTCCCTTTTTAGAGTTATAGACAAAAATATATTTTCATTTGAATGTAGCGACTGGAGCTCAGTTGTCTTTGTCTTCATCTTCCTCCAAAGAAACATCCAAATACCTCCAATATCGCGAGTGCTTCCAGTCTACTATCTACGCGGGAATCTCTTCCATTCTGTGTGGGATGTTGGTTTAGCAGCTAGCCTTGCAGTGAGCCTAGCAGGGTCCGCTAAATTACAGAATTTTCTCCGTAACAATTCCTGTTGTCAAGGCATCAATAAAAGATGGACTTTACAGACGAGAACCATGGAGGTATTTGGATGTTTTTAAGAGTGTCAGTTTGGACGAAGATAAAGACGACGTCAACTGAGCTCCAGTCGCTCCGCTAAAATAAACAAACATTTTTGTCTATAACTCTAAAAAGGAACAGATTACACTGAAAATAATTCCAACCCTTAGTCGACATGAGGGTGAATTTTTGATCAACTCTCACTTTAACATCATGGCATTTTATATATGCTAATTGTAGCCTCATTATGCTCATAGATGCTATATTTTAGCCAGATGACTTTCTAAGGAACAGAGAACGACGGGTCAATCATTGTCCTGTGCATTTGTGATATTCCCTGAAAAATGAGAGGCTGATTGTGTTTTCTGTTCAAGCACTTTTCTGCAGGGAAAAAAGCAGAACTGATGACTGGATAAACACCAGACAAATGCAGTACAACACTCAATCGATAGCGAGTAGTGAAAAAGGGAAAAAAATAGTTATTTTCTGTACATTTTGATTAATGTCCCAGATATTTCTTCCTGGATGAAAAAAACATTTCAGTGCCAGAGGAGGAAATAAATCACTGAAAATCCCGTGAATGCAGGGACTTTTGCACGTCAACGATTGATCAAAACATAAGATTACAGAACAGAAGATCACTTAATGACTTTTTTTCTTTCCTGCCGTTATGGAGACTTCATAACAAACATTTGGCTGTAGGAAGAGCTGCGACTAACAAGTGATCATTTCAAATCCTGAGGGGGTTTCTCTAGGATTCATGTTGGAGCTCAACATATACATCGTGCTTGAGTTGTGAGTTTGGTTTCTCTAGCGGCTTCCCATTAATAAACTAATGTTCTTGTTCATGCCCTTTTCAAAGAACCTTATATCATTGTTTTTAAGACAAGCTGACAACAGAGGCTAAATAATTGAAGCCAAACTCTCACCTTGACTGCAGCAAAACTGGTGATGAAAGCACAAGAGTTGCTGATTTATTTCCCCTCATTCTTCATTCACTAGTAATCGTTGGGCTTTTGTCACATTACTAACGGAATTCAAAGTGAACCAAAACTGGGATTTGATTCAAGACAGTGGAGTGACATACAGTTTTTTTTCTCTCCACAAAAAGATTTGTTCAAAGCAGTTCTACAAAGTAATTGCAGTCGTCTCTCAGAGCTGCTGAAGCGAGTGCCATTTTTGGAAGATCAAGGAGTGTCTATATCAGGCATGTCAAACTCACGTGTCGCATCCCGTCTCGGATGTAATGTAATTACAGTGTATACGGTCTCTGACATCAGGTCTATTATGAATCATAATGTCACGACAGGTGGAGCTCTGATGATTGCTTCACACACCTCGTCCATGACACTACATTTCCACGGGTTCAGAGGATAAAATAAAAGGCTAACGTTGTAATCTCAACACTTATCGGTGTTTCAAACGTGTGATGATTGTGACAAATCACAGCCTGTCAATGAGATTAGATAATCATATTTTTATTAATATGTCTGTAATAATTAATGATCGAATATAGTCAATAAAGTCAAAAAAACAAATGATTACAATGCTTTTTTTTTTTTTTTTATATGTAGAGGCTATTGTAGCTATATTTGCGTACTTACATGATTTTACCTTACAAGTAATATAAATTTGTAATTTAATATATTTTAATTTAAAATTAAAATGAATATTGAGGGGATGTCAAATCAGATTTAATGAGGTAAGGTACACATTATTTTATAATACGATATACACATTATATTGTAATATTATCAAACTAAATGTTACCATCAATAATACTTGGATTATTGGACAAAAGAGTAGGGCGCAACATGTGACAGTAAAGCACTTTGAAACAAAACTCTTGTATTACTCTTATTTATTTTTGATGGAAATATATTTTCATTAAAAGGTCAATTGATTAAAACTGTGTTGCTTTAAGTTGAATAAACAGCAATGCCTAAATGTCCTAATAAAATTGGAATATATACTATATACACTAAGCACAGTTCAATGGTTGGAATTACTTTGTGCAGACAATAAAAAATCTCAAAATTCTGTTTATTGCCATTATCAGTGCAGAATAAGAATCGAAACGGTGGGTTACTATCCATTTGTGTTCAATAGCCAAAAGTACATTATTTGGCAAAAAAGGCAATTATTTCAAAGATTTATTCATTATTATTATTTATTATTTTTATGGACCATTTCTATCTAGCTTTATTGGCGTATTAAAATTATTTATATTACAATAGTACATATTCAGTGGTGGAGACAACACAAGAATACCATCAAATACATTTGTTTTAAGTCCTTTGGGTCACCTTGACCCTGAAATAGCTGAATCCACATCTACTTAATCTTCTTTTTTTTTTTATTCACACAACTATTAATTGTTTAATGAGAAAGAAACACTAATTGAAAATCAAAACATGTTAAAGAAATGTTTTTGTGCCAAATTAATGAAATATTATCCAGAGAAAAAACGATAAATTGAAAGTATTGAAATCATAAGATGAGCAAATTATCGTTGAAGACGAACTCTTCTCAAGAACTGTCTATCTGGGTCACACCTGGAAGAAGAAAGATCAGGCTGATCCTCACTCCCTGTCCAGCTCGACAGCTCTGCTGACCCAGCATCCAGGAAACCTTTACCACACGATGACGCTTCTTTCCCCTCCAAAAATCATTGTTAAAGTACCACAAAGGGATTCGCCATTTGTCAAATGGGGCCAACGAGGAGAGACAGACAATTATTTCCACGGTTTCCTCCCTAGTCAGCTGCTGCTACACAACAGAGTTCGCAGAACGCTCGTGCAGGCTGAGCTCTCCGGGGAAAGTGCATTATAAGCAATTTGAAGCTGCCAATCAAACGCTTAAACATGATTTTGCCGGCTGGACAGCGGTTTGTTAAGGAGTGATGGTGTCAGACGGGGACAGCCTCCTGGATGTGTACAAGCTCGTGTTGAGACGAAACATAACATGCTGCCTTTAAAAGTGTTTATTTTCCTCTGGATGTGGAGCCCTGCAGGTTAACCTTTCCTTTCATAAACTTCTTTTCACAGACATCCACCTGCTCATGTCAGAAATGAGGCAAACATCAATAGATGGAGATACCAGAGGAAAACTATTGAGCTTCGTGATAAAAGAGGTAAATGGAACCATTTCAAAGTAAGGGTTGAAGAGCCCAGTTTTCCTCCACTGCGCCAAAGAATGTCTGATATCCTGCAGCTCTCTCAAGAATCCTCACAGCGCCCCCTGCTGAATCTTGTTTCTGACTGTTGTCTTTCAGATCCACGTGACCCAAAGATAAGTCCTAGGGTGTAATCGCCAGCGTGTTCCCAACCAAATAGATGTTGAGGTAGTTTAAAGGTTAATGCGACAGCTTCGTTAAACATTCACTCTTTTGACAGTTTTACAGGCGGGTGAAGTTGTGGAGTCAATGTTAGTGGACAGCTTTGATTTTGGATCACATGTCAGCGACACATCACGACACTCGGACGAACCATTAGATTCTTAAAATTTCTGCCAGAGGTTTTTGTTTCTGACCACACTTTTGACAGTGCTTTAAAAAAGGTAGTTTCAGGAACTGTATAGATGATTTTGTTTCATATCTTTACGTAAATGTTTAAAGGCTGATTACTTGTGATGATGCTTAGTAGGATTATTAATTATATATGTTATTAAAATGATAAATTAAAAATCACTTCTCTGCAAAGAAATGCATTAAAATTCAGCGAGTGATTCACCTGATCAAATAAGAAAATCTATTTCATACTATGCATGAAACAGCTCATGGATGCACTGCATCCTCAGTGATCCTGGGATCATTGGGTGTTTCAGGTCTCGTAACGTCATACACACCCACCCAAGCGAACCAGCCAGATCCTGGTATGTAGCGTGTTTCCTCTCATTGGCTTCGTCAATACTCTTCCCAGGCCACTGTAGGTTCCAGCCTGGTGAGATGTTGAGAAGCCTCAGAGGTACCTATCATGTCTGGAGCCTCGTTGTTGCAATATGCTGAGGGGAAGCAAATGCTTCAGGAATTTTCATTTGGTCATTGTCGGGCAGGGATCAGCTAATAGGAGACAACCTAGCATGTGTTTTTACAATTCATATTTTGGAGTTCCAAGTCCCAAGACCGGGCTAGGTCTGAGGTCCAGGGCTTTGACCGACATTTGTATTATGCATCAATGAACCTCTGACCAGACATTTTGACACTTTTTAAAGTGGAAATTCTGCTATTTGAATAGTTAATTTACAATAATTGTGTTCTATTTTAAACCTATTTTAGTCTTGGATTGCTATAGGGAATCATACTGGACAGATATATAGATAGACAGACAGACAGACAGACAGACTTCATTAATAACTCTGGAGGTCTCCTTCGGGAAATAGTTTTCCAGCACACATCTTGTCCTCGCTGTTGTCCATGATGTATCCAACAATGGCAGTCGTAGCAGAAGTCTGAAGTATATACGGTGAAGAGAAGAGGGGCCAGTACTGTCCCCTGAGGTTCTCCTGTACTGCACAGTGTAACCCTGATGTCCTTCAGCCTGACACACTGTGGTCGATCAGTAAGATAGTTTGAGATCCAGTCAAATATCTTATTTTTTAAACAAATATCTTGCTTCCTTTTGTTTGTCCTATTTCTTATGGAGGAGGAACAAAGCTTCGATCTTAAGATAGGATCACAATGACTCATTATTAAGTGCATTTGCTACCTTTGAGCATCTCCACAAAGCTGTGCAGCGTCTTTCTACAAAGAGGAATTCAATGTCGGCTCTGACAATGACATGATAGATTTAATTATCTCTGCGGTCAACCCACGCCAGGAAGAAGAAGAAGGAGCCAGGACAGCTTTTTTATAGATTTTGACATATTTAAATTATGGTTTTAAAATGATATTTTTGTAGTTGACTTTATAAACACTCACTTGAACTGCTGTCGTGTTGATGTTCACGACTAGATACTCGGTACATGAGTTGGTGGGTGTTGAGGTTTTTGTCACGCAGAGAAGATTTTTTTTAAATGTATCAATCCATCAGAGGATTAACTCTCTTATTGCTCCTAGTCATGGTGCAAACCTGCTCCACCACACGTGGTTGTTGCATTTTATCCTTCGGCACTGCAACCCTCTGATTGTACATTTTTCCCCAAAACCACCCTTTACTTCCAGCCTCGTCGTCGACTGAGATATATTTGCTGAATCAAAATAGAGTGTTTTAGTTAGATGACTGTATGTTTTCAAAACATCCGCTTTCCCCAGAGCGTCTCCAAGACAAGGACACACTGCTTTTATTGTGGTTAAGCATTGGCCTTCATGATTACGAGAAAAGTTCTAGTTTGTTGAAAGCGAATAAATAAGTACCGTTATCTCAGCAAAACTTAGAAAAGTATCAGATATTCTTAAACAGGGGTCACAAGCAGCGGCTCGCGGGCCTGCCATGCGTCTTCAATCTGGTCTTCTTCATAAGGGAATAAAGATGATCTAAAAGTGTGTATTAGGAAGGCAGACGGTGGCTGTGGCTAGAAGAATAAATAAAATAACCAACAGATCATCCCTCGGATGTCAAATCAAATGTTTTGATGTACAAAACCAGAAGTTAAACTACTCATGTGAAGTGTAAAATCACCTAGACTGATACAATGTCATGGAATCACCATAGACATGATTAATTAATCGTTTTAAATAATGCAATTTACTGATCTGATCCATTCATATTTCATAATCGGATGTGTTGCAATGCATGCTGGGAATGCCATGCTGACTAGATAGTGTGTTAAATGTATTCTTTTTTTTTACAAATTTAGATTGTAATACAAATTCAACATATAGTCGAAGACATGTTTAATGGTTGCTTCCTCTGACTTTGCTTGGTAACAGGATTCTATCGCGCAGCTGGAACACGTCTCATAATCAGCGTTGATCCACCTTCTGGTTATTTGTGTTTCTTTTTGACTTACTGGGAATTTATTCAAGACCATGTTTTTTCTTGAGTTAATCAGTGAAATCTCACAGCGAGTGTTGACCACCGCCTGTCTTTTGTTCTTTTTCTGAGTTGTTCTCTGTATTGTGTGTGTTTTTGTTTTCAGGTTCTGCTACTTGGTTACTTTCATGCATTTCTCTTCTTCTTAAAGGTCAATCATGTGTTGATTTTAGTGTGTCTCAAATATATGTTGGACCTTTATTGTATCCTCAGTATGTGTCTGTTTTTACAAAACTCTCTTTCATTGAAATATTTACATTAGAAAATGTGATCAAGCCCCGCCCACTGAAAACACTTTGTTTTTTGGGGAATGAAATCTTGTTTATCATATCCATCCACACTCTGTTGTGATTGATCAAACAGTGAGGTTTGTCACCACGCGTCATCAATCCCTTAAGGCTCGACCTGCAAGGAACTCGTTGTATAAACAAAGCATGAAGAGGAGTGAAGGTCATTATTCCATTATACTGGACTTCACTCTTGTAAAATTTTGTTCACTGAGATTTGAGATGGAGGAGAACTTTATAAAGTATTAACTTCAAAACATGGTCATGATGAGGGACTTCATCTTGGAGAGGAAGACTTCAACATTTGAAACATGTGAGTGAGTCAGGAGAGTTGGGTTTTTACACTAACCTTGATAAATAATTTTGGTTCTCCCTGCTACCTAGCACATGTTCTATGGGTTCTGCATTGATGGGTTCATTCATCTATTGGTAACATTAGATGAACATATTTAACATTGTCAAATATCAAATTTAATCATCATCATGTTATCATGAAGTAGCCTCGAGACAATAATGAGAGGTGATGCTAGGATTTCCCCAAAGATCTGGGGAAGGTTTATGTACTTTTCTTTAATGATTAGCCCTTTCATCCAAAGATCTCGGAGGATGCCATATGCCAAGATAAGAATATACCTACCATTGGCTATAATATGATTATCCGACCACATCTTCAAGCCTACTTAAGATCTGTCATTTAAGGTGTTGGATGATTGATTGATTCCTACCTCCTCATATCCTCGATTATGTGCATGCATTTAAATAAGGTATTCTGAATGTACAAGTGCCATTTTTGAGAGCTGAAAAAACTCCAGTGGATTAAACAAAAATCAATCATGTAGCTGTACAACAATACATGAAAATAATCACTTATATCCGATTTGTTCTGTCGGCTTATTTAGTCGGAAAGTGAGCAGAATTACTGTAAGGATTTCCTTCACTGCACATTATTAGTGACACGAGAAGCTGCTTGATCGTTAAGGGTTCAAGGTGCAGGTCAAAGCTGAGCATTAAAATTAAATTTAATACAACTTTAATCAAGACAGAGTTCGAGTCGGTGCAGTGAGCTTCACTTCTGCGGGTCAGAGAGGCCAGAAGAGAGAGATCCGGAGCCAGGAAAGGAAACGTGGACCCAGAGAAACTGAAGGAGAAGGCAGCGTCTTTGAAATAGACGCAGGGGAGGAGGAGAGGAGCTAAAGCCAAGAAATGTCTCTTTATAATTTACAATCTCAGTAAGCTGTGGCGATGGAAAACACAATGCAATAATAACGACCTCACTTGCCTATGCTAGGATAATAAATATTTGCTTATTTTCACAACCCTAAAAATGTTTTTTTCTCAGATACAGTGTGTGTGTTTATTGCCTACATATTTTCAAGCAGTATTGTATGTTCATGTATAATAGATGCTGCATTCCGTCATATATTTATTTATTAGGGGCCGGTGGAAGTTGTTGTGAAAAGCAAAGGGTTCTGTGTGAACGCATGTCTGAGGAAGCATCGGTTAATGGGGGATTCTCTTTGTGGAAATCATTAAAAATACATTACAAAACAACAGTAAACATAAAACATGGCTGCGGTTTTGGTCACGGATCAGTTACGATAGTGAAACACAATTCAAGAAGTTCCTCACAGCGACACACTTTTATAGTTACAGTGTTGGGAACTTGTGGAAAAGAAAAGGCATCATGATTCGCTTTTGGGGTGAAGTTGACGGTTGGAATCTTCTTTCCAAGTGGAAGAGTTTCTCATGGTCTTGTTTAATATGGTGGGAAGGATGGATTGAGAGATGGGTAGACAGGTTGAACTATCATCCACAGTTTTCAGGACCGTTCAGCTAAATTAATTTCTCTTGTTTGACGTGACAGCAATATTTGTAAAGAAAGGAAATTTAGTTCCTGCACATATAGACCTTTTTTAATTAATAATGTTGAACAAAAAACGTTTTAATTAATCGCTTTTTACCTGACATTTATTTTTGAGATAAGAAGGATCTGATGAGTTTTGTTCTTTTACAGGAAGCTGTGTTCTAAAAAAGAAAGAGTCCCCCCTCGTATGTAGAAATAAAGTATAATCCTTGTTTCATAATATTATTATTGGCACTAATACAATGTGTTTGAAGTCCATATGGAGCAAGAGGTGTTATTGTACTTTCTCTGCCATCCATCTGATGCTTTTTATTTCCTGCTTTATTGTCAGATGATTAAGTAATAAAGATCACCATAGAAAACGATTATATAGATTTTTGATGATATTTTATATGAATTACTGCCATAAAAGTTATTAAAAATGGCCAAAATTCAATGTGACGGGCGTCAGGAATTCACAAAATGCTAACTCTTGTGTTATCTCAGGATGAAAGTGACCTGAAGGCCCAAAAACGAATGCATTTGTGGTATCCCTTGTGTTCCCTCTGGATCAAGGTGAACTTCAAGGCTTCCATGAATACATATGCAGTGGTGGAGATCGTTCACTTTGAACCAGAGATAACACAAGGGATGACGCAAAGATATTTTTTTTACGGGGCCACCGGGTCACCTTGACCCAGAGGTTCAACAACAAAATATGAATCATGTTTGGATTTTTGGTGTCCCCAGGCCAGTTGTGCTTCAGACCGCTGCACTAAAAAAACATCTAATTTTGAAATGTAGGGTGTGTTTTTTTAAAATCTTCATCTGTTTTTTTTCTTGCAGGAGTTGCTGTACAAGTTTTTGCTAACTTTTCGGCCATCTTGTATTCTACCAGGTGTCGTGTTACTTAATCGGTACAAGATGGTGGCGTCAGTGTACAACCGAGTTTGAAGGTCTCACACTTAATCTGTAAGCCTGTCAATCCATCTTTTTCCTGAATTATTGTTTGAAGCATTGCATCCCAAACTACACTTCCATTTTAATCAGGTTTGAAAATATAAAACCTTTGACATCTTGGCAAGCACGCAAGAAGCCAACTGAGAAACAATCAATGGAACCTTTTTGTTTCAAGTGTCAGAGTTAGCAGGTTGAGCCGATGGTGAGCATGGAACATTGTTTTGTGTGTTTCTGCACCTGCTGAAGTGTGTTGTCCTGAAAAAACACACATTGTACCAAATATAAAGCACCATTGGAGAATTCTTTTTTTTTTTTTTGCCTTTTTTAATAAAAAAAGGACTTGTATTGCCAAACCTAGCGATAATAATACACACTCAGCTGTTGGGACTGATACAGACCAATAGTGAGTCCAATAGTAATGTGTGTTGTATTACAGGTATATTAATCATCACTGGTCTGGTGATCTGAGATGACATCATATTCTTTGTGTAACACCGGGTGAGATAATAGCATCGCCTCCACTCCCTCGATCCAGGCGTGTCAGACGGATGCAAGGCACATCCAAAACCAATTGATGAGGCGAATTGTCAGGAAGCTGCTTGCATGAGATGAAATCAAACGCTAAAATAAAGCTGCACAATGGATTAGAGGCGGGTAGGTGCTCAGAGAGCGTATGAACAAAAGGATTAGCCGGAGAGATGAATGTGGGTCACACCCAGCAGATAGTGAAACCAGCCATTCAAGATGCCCCGAGGCCATTTCATAATCCATCAATGATGGCAAGTGCAGTGCAGGCTGGGTCTTTGTAAAGGCGATAGATTTCCGTGTCACATTTGGGAATTTACTTTTTTTTTTTTCACGGGGATAAAACCGTCTGCTGCGAAAAATCCACTGGCTTGTTTACATACCGTTGTTAATTGAAAATGTCCTGATATGAACTATCCTGGAGACGACTGGAGGGTTACTCTTCTTGCAGGTCGCGGACTTCGACCTTTGGCTCAGTTGGTTAAGTCACCGGGAGGACGTTCAGCCAGACTGGAGGCTGACGAGGATTACAACATTAATCTCCTTGTTAACCCCTAGCATGAAACAGACCTAAGCAGGAGTAAATAGACGAGAGATGGGGGGTGAATGTCAAGGGATTCACTGGAAATGCTTGGAACGTAGACAAAAGGCACGTAATGCAGCATGTAATGCTGCCAAACTGTACACCCGATCTCCTGTTTGTTTCACTGCTGCCACTGATGTAAACCATCACATATACTCATGTGCACTTTGATTGTTTCAATTTCCTAAATGAGAGACAGAGAGAGGAGGGAGAGAGAGAGAGAGAGAGAGAGAGAGAGAGAGAGAGAGAGAGAGACAGAGTTAAAGACCCAACGTAGCTTAAACTCTTAATGACCTAAGTGACTATTACCCTTGATTGTTGCGTTATCACAAAACAAATGAAAGACGCCCAAATGAGCCGTCCCACTAGGGATCAATTACTGGCGTATACGTGTTGGATTTGGGTCATTGCATTAAAGCAGGGCCATTTTTACTATGTTTTAACAGAAAAACAGTGACATTATGAAAGGCACATTATGACACGTTTTACATCTGTTAAATCACTAAAAGAAAAGGTTTTTGTAGTAGCCAGATCAGGAAAGTGTTACATGAAAAGGGCCTTTATCATTATTTTTTATTAGAAATAATAGCTTTTATTTTCTAAAAAATACATCAAAAGTATCAACGTCAATATTTTCATAGTGAAGTAATGGAAATTTGGTATAACAAGACAAAAAATAATAATTTTTAATGAACATGAGAACTCTATATTGGACTTTCCTGACATGGGAAAATCGTCCACGTTCTTGATTAATAAAAATTTTAAAATCATTTTTTTACAAAGATTTAATAATCATTGACAACACTTTTGATGTTTTACATCGGGGCTTGTTTTTTTTTTTTAGCAATGTGGACCTGGTTGATGTCTGCATTATTTTCACAAGCCAATCTTTAGATAAAAACCAAAAAACACACCTTTAGTGCATTAAAAATACATTGAGAAAAACACTCACATATGGAGGTGACTCAGCTACAACAAGAAGCAATCATACAGTATTTGTTTAACAGGCTTATTTTTTAAGGAAACTTGACTACAACATGTGCAAAATTAAGCCTTTTTTTCTTCTCCGTGCCCTGACCTGGTGGTTGGGCAGCACTGCTTTTAATGCATTTTGAAATCTTTGAAAGCTGACATAAAAGGTTTTGTGGAATGTCCCATTTGACAAAACATAGGCGTCTTAATCCTAACACGTTTCTCATCCAGTGCCTAGTATCCACTCGACCAATTTGCATTCTTTTGATCGATCAAACACGGTGTCGGCATTTATCCTCCCTGTACCAAAACAATACCTCTCTCACCGTTCACTCCCATCTCTTAATACCCCTCAAATCATCCCTTCTTTCATGGGGTTTTATTCCTCCATACCATAAAAATGAATAAATCATTTTCTTGAGACACATTGAAACGGCAGGCATTATAAGAGGAGGCTGGGATTTGGTTCCTTATTCGCCCGTCTGGGGATAAGCAGAGGAGATGCTATCGTGCTCTGGTAATTACTATGACAAGACTCTTTCTGCATTCGGCAAAGACATGTGTTTTTCCTCAAACACAGGAAGTAAAATGGGGCTACAGATCTGATACGGTGTCATGGGCGGAAAGCAGCCAAGCAACATCTTTATCTGATTGGATCAGTGGCGTCTCAGGAAACCCGCTGACCCACATTACCTTCACTGAATGACATCTGCTACCTTCCCGTCCAAACCCTGAGCAGCACCAGGCATGTACGATGAAAGCCACTCTGCGTAGGGACAGGAGAGGAGGTCTGCTGACCAGTGACAAGTAAAAAGCATCATTTATTGCTTCATTCCAGCAAAGGCTCTAATAGAATTTTGGCCATCTGCAGAAGAGGGATAATTGCAATATCCATGGTAGCATGTGGTGCAGGCCGCGCATGGGACAGAAGTTGATTATTATTATTGTATCGTCTGAATAAGATTGCTGTGTGCAGTCTTGTGGTCTAAGCCCTGGAGGTCAGAGAATAAGGAGGATTATGACTCAGGAGAGGCAAGAAGATTAAAGAGCGGCTGACTCCAGTGTACACAAGCTCATTCTTGTATTGACGCCCAGGCCGGCGTTTCAAAACACTTTCTTGTATTAATCTCCAGCGTTAAGAGTGCGGAGTACTGGAGTATGATTGTTTGTGCACCGTCGTGTGCAGGTGTGCACGCACACATGTTGTTTGTGTGTGCGATGTGTCTGTGTGCTCCGTGTCCTCCATCATCGACCACAATCAAATAGAACAAGCAGCTCTCTGCTGCGGTGTCGCCCCGGTGGTGCCCACTGTTCATCTGATCAATAGTTATAAATAGATCCTGTTACAGCTGACGTCTCAATCTCAAAACACACACACACACACACAAGGAAGCTTCATGTTATTATTAATGAAAAAAAAACTTGATTTACTCCGTATAGGATTTACCTCAATTGTTTAATGAATATCGAAATAATTTTAAAAAATGAATAAGATTACAAAAAGTGGTGTAGTGCTTGTAGTTATGTACCTTTTTGGCCCAGGTTCTATTTTTGGTCATAACAAAACTGTGTTGTATAAACTCAAAGACAATACAGTTCTTTGATGGTAGAAGTTGTTTTGGTGATTTGTCTAACTGGCCTCAAGAGGAAACTTAACTGCAGATCCAGCCTAAAAAAAAAGCTATGGCATTTAAATCATATTTACCGACTGGATTTAATAACACTTGGCTCATTATTTCTGTATTAGTACACACTGTACCAGGGTGATTTACAACACAACCCTTTTAAATATATTTCCATTCGTCCGTTTTCCCTAACATTCCTTAATGATGGTCGACTTGACTGACAAGTGAGTGAGCATTCCCCAAAACAGGCTCAGCTAAATGGTTGTGGTTATTCCGTGTGAATGCCTTTCCAAGATGGCCAGAACTGCAGATTGGCTTAAAAACTATGTAACAGTTCAGTAACAGACGGGTGACGTCACAGATACTATACTGTATCTTATGCAGTCTGTGGTTCGGCTGAGCTGAGGTAATGTCTGGAGCTCAGTGGTCATGTTTGAGTTTTGACTTCTCTGAGTGTTTTTCTATTTTAGTTATGAGATCCACAGATGGAAACTGCAGTTACAACCCGAGTCCTGAAATAATCAGTATGCTTTTCTTTCTACTATAAACTTGAATTGTTTTTGTTGTTTTTGGTACAAAAAAGTGGTAATTTCTTTACTTAAACATTTGTCCAAAGTTAGTCAAGGACATTTCAAGGTCAGCGCAGAATATAGTTAGACCTCAGATGGTGACTGGAGAGAACAGAAGATTTTTTTGCGCATAGATTGCAGGTTGAGGCAACACTTGGAAACTTTCTCATTTCTTTCTGTGATTCCATGGGTTTCCTCTGGGTTCTCCTCCCCATAAATGGACGCATGTTTATTAATGACTCTAAACTTTCTGTAGACGCGTTTGGACTATTGTATTGTAACAGTTCTTTTTTCTTGCCTAAACAAGAAGGAGCTGTCTCGCCTGCAATAAATACAAAATGCTGACCCGCTGTAGTAGAAGAACTCACATTTCCTCGATCCTTATATCTCTTCACTGGCTTCCAGTTTCTTTCAGGATCAATTTTTAAATTCTGGTCAGGCTCCTCCTTACATCAGTGATCTGATCTAGCCTTACCTTGGATCAGAATCTACTGATGGTTCCTGAACACGCTTCCGGACCAGAGGAGAGAAATCCTTCCAGGCTGTTGCTCTAAGCTTTGGAACGATCTTCCTCTCCCTCTGTGTTTGATGGATCTACTGACTCCTTCAAGAAACATCTAAGACTTATTGATTTATTTGTGCAGGCTTTTTCTTAATTATCTTGGTACTGCTATGTTTGTCTCTATTTGTCTTGACCTTTTAATGTTTTTAAATGTGTATATATTTTCAACTGTGTATTTTGTTAAAAGCGCCTCACAAATATAAATGAGTTACTTACTAGTGGGTGAATGTATATACCTGAACACCTCAGTCTTTTGTTTGTGCCAGTTTTTGTTCCAGGTTTCATTTCTTTCCTCTTTTATTTTTTTATTTTTATGAAAAGTTGTTGTTTTTTCCAGAGACTATGGTCGAAACTGTTTAACATATAGAAGTTGATGTAATTAAAAAAAAGATTTGATTATGAATTCTGTCAAATAACTTCAAGTTAGTTGCTTCGGCATGTTGGACCCAAAGGAAAGACTTAATCTATAATAATAATTAAATAACTATTGAAATTGCAATTAATAATATTCAGTACAATGTTCCCTTGTTTATCATAGAGGTTGCATTCCAGGACCATTCATGAAAAGTATAAGTACAGTATAGGTTTAATAAACACTTGCATGCATGAATGAAATTGTTGTGCTTACCATTAAAGACTGTGATACAACTTTCACGATGATGAATTTAATGTGCACTAATGAAGATGATGATGTGTGATGCACAGTGAATTACAGCTTCACAGCTCCTGTTTTTTCACAAGTCGCTGCATCAGTTGCCGTATCTTCTGTATTCCACAACAAACTTTACAAATAAACCTTAACTTAACCGGCTCTGTCCTGGGCCGCTCGCTGGACTCGGTGGAGGAGGTGGGAGAGAGGAGGACACTCTCCAGACTATCCTCCATCAGGGACAACGCTCTCCACCCACTGCACCTGACCGTGGAGGAGCTGGCCAGCTCCTTCAGTGGCAGGCTCAGGCACCCCCAGTGTAGGACGGAGCGTTATAGAAGGTCCTTCATCCCAACTGGTGTCAGGATATTTAACTCTCTACTTTAAATATCCTGATGCTAATCCGTAGTGTGTTTTTCTTCTTGTGTGCTTTTTATTTTATTTTTTTCCGTTTTTTATTTCTATTTTATTTTATTTTTATTCTATTTTATTTTGTTAATAGTGTCAAATTTCTAATTTTGTAAATAATTTGTATATTTTTAAGATTGTTTTATTTTGTATTATCTCTTTTATTATTTCTTTTTTCCTTGCACTTTATTTTTTTCAACTGCGCTGTTGTGAAAGTGTGTTTCCCCTCTGGGGATGAATAAAGCTTTTCTATTCTATTCTATTAACAAGCGGACACAGACAAAGTGTACGTGATGCGGCGCTCCTTGAGCCACTCTGTACAGAACATGCTAAGACTAGTCTGGTGCTCTTCTGTTAGCCGAGTATCCCATGTTAAATGTACACGGTGCATCCTTTAGTCCTGTGATATAGCAAAGACACAAACACTGTGAAGTGTTGAAGCCACATTTAGTAAAGCACGATATAGCAATGGAACTCTGCATTGAAACTCTGTTTTTACCTCTGCTCTAGAAATAACAGCACTCTCGACCTTGATTAGACGGGAATAAAAAAAAAAAAGCAGTCGCCTTTACCGAGGCAACTACAAGATGCTTAACCTGCCACTTCTCACAAACCCCCTTCTGCACTTGAAATCACTAATCAAGAAGTTGCTTTCTTTTTCTTGCTCCTGCACTCTGCGTGACCTCCTTTAACGCCACCTAAATGTCAGCTTTGGCACAGCCGTGGGAGTCAAGCGGGGAGGAAGGTGATGCGTCAGAAATAAGAAATGGCGGCTGTGGGAGTCGACAAAAGGAGTGACATTTTCTGTTCTCCATGCGCACCAATACTGATTCTTCTGGGGCTTTGCTGATGTGATAAGCCATTCTTCTACTCGGCTCAGGCAGTGTTGAAATTGCATTCTGGCCCAGGGGCCCCTTAATAACAGATGGGAATAGGCAGGTTTGTGTCTGATAATAAGGTTAATAATAGGCCAGAGCACTCAAGTGAACAACCTTTTGAGTTCCTTCCTGCGACCAGTCCTCTACTAATTATCCCTAAACTGTTGATGTGACACGAGCACAAACTTTGCTCTGTGGTTTGGATCATCTGTCAACTCGGTGACGAGTCATCTGTTTAAATATTCGATTGTTTCTAATTAAGCGCAGGCGAAGGATCCGCTTGGGTTGCCGCACTCAACCCGACTATTGTGTGTTTGCAAGAAAGGCTTAATCCTTGGTAAACACTTCAACCGACTCAAGCGTCTCTCTTTATCGAGGCATGGCAAGTGCGAGGGTTCATCTTATTAGACTTTCAAAAATTAACACCAATCTCTACTCTCGAATGGAGAGATTGGCAGTGCAGTCAAGGAAGTGATTTCAGTGTCGCACAGAAACGAATTGCTGCCGGGGGTGGAGGTTGGTTAAGCAAGGGGGTTTAATTTGCTCTGCAGTGTGTATTCTCATAGCGATATGCTGAAATGTAATTGCAGTTAGTACAAGAGCGCGGCGCTTGCATTCCAGATTCAAGAGTGTTCGTTTGTGGTTTGAGGTTTCCTCCCTCCCCCCCTCTGAATACTCTGAGCCTGTCCCAGCAAACGCTTGATCTAAATAAATAGTAGAATATCTACTAAGAAGCAAGGCGGGTGTTGAACTGAACCGATCTGTTTTTTTTTCTATAAATAAAAACATCAGATTTATATCTTCATCAGATGACAGCACCAGGTAAGATGCTAACCAATCAGTTTAATTCACAACACTGCAACGACCACAACCACCACAAATGCATCATCTCCAGCAAAGAAGACCAGGCAGACAAAGAAGAGGATGACATCACCTTGTTAGTCCAAGTGATTACAATACATTTTTTTACCAAGAAATCAATTTGTTGAAAACACTAATATACTGTATATAAAATAAATTAAACCTACACTATTTTTTATTATGCAGCTAAGCTGTCTGTTAGCCAAACAACTAAAACAATGTTGCACAGTCTTGTTAAATATTCAGGAAATGATGATAATGGGAAAAGAAAAAGAGACATTTTGTGGTTTTCCAGTGTATCCGGAGAAGGTTTTTAACAAACATCTGAGCAAAATTTAAACTGAGCGACAAAAGCGAGGGGCCTGGGGTGGATGTTGATCATGTTTTCTGAGCTTGTGAGCAGATTTCCACGCTCCATCGATGCCCTCAAGGGAGTTTATTTCCCCCCAAATATACAACTTGTGATCACATTCTCGGTTGAGTGTGTTTTTCTGGAGTGTGGTACGGCCAAGAGTGTGTGTGTTTATTGATGGAAATGTTTGTTTGTTGAGGATTCTAATTGGTTGTTGATATATCTGATGGGACTGTTACTTTAATCAAACCGTTTGGTCATGAAAAATTGGGTCATTTTCTTCTCACCCTCATGTTGACTAAGGGTTGGGAGTAATCTGTTCCTTCTTAGAGTTAGAGGTAAACATGTTTGTCCATTTTGAATGAAGACATTATAAAACATCCAATATTTCAGTACTGCTCATTTGTAACGTCCATTTTTTTAAAAATTTTTTTAGAATCCCTTATTAGTCCCGCGAGGGGAAATTCGGTAGTGCTTTTGACAGCCATTCACACATACTGATGGGAGTAGGCTTTTGGTTTATATGTTTTAAATCATCTTTTCGAAAGGAAGTTAGTCCACTGAGCTTCAGTCACTATATTAAAATGAACATAAATTTTGCCCATTACTCTACAAAGGAAAAGATTACTCCAATTATAATCCCAATAATTAGCCGACATGAAAATGAGTGAAGTTTGAATTGTGGGTGAACAAACTCTTTATGGCCCTCAGCAGATAACACTGTCAACACTATGCAGAGTAAAAATAACATGGGAACATGATTTGTCTTCACTAAAGAGCAATAATCTACAAAACCTAGATTTTAACATTGAAGTTTGACAGACGGATATTTAAAAGTAGTGCTTAGATGAAGGACCGTCATGCATCCTTTATATTTTAGAGACTAATAACTCTGGTGTGTGGCATTTTTGGGAATCATTTAAAAGTGTTATTATATATAAAAATCAATTGTGTTCTTGCATTGAATTGCATGATAAAAACAAAAACATGGCGGGAGGTTCAACCAGAGTTAGAGGTTAACCGTGATTCAGTTCACTGTAAGAATCCTGACTGGCTTCTCTCAATAAAGAGATCTCTGAGGGAGATCAAAAACTAGTGGAGGAAACTCATTTCATCCACTTGAATCTGTGATCTTTAGTTCACATTACAGAATGTGTGATCTTCTCCCTGCAAAAAAACCCAGAAAAAGGGTCCAGTGGTTTTAAAAAAACTCAGACTCTAGAGGTCAAATGTGTGTCTCAATACTAATGTATTGTTGCTGTACTAAAAGGTGTTTGTAACATATGCAAAAGTATCTGAGCAAACACTGCAACAGTGAGTCACGGAAGCTTTTCACAATCGCCTCCAACAGTGTGGTTTCCGTGTAATGATTTGCGTCGTCTGAAGACGCGTCTATGCGCCACGTCGCGAGCGAAGTGAGAGAACTGGAAAAAAAGAGGGTTTTTATCATGGCACGACACTTGTCTTCACTATGGCAAAGAGAGAGAGTAAATGTTGGTTAAAACAATCATCCCCTGATGATAGAGAAAGAGTTACACTTCTTTTATATGGGAGTGAATTCATAAAGAACCACATGACAGTTGTTGTTGGAAAATAGTCTGAACCAGATACACAAATGATATGAATCCCATTATTCAAGGTGAAAAAATGCAGGGAGGGAATTTCTTAAGTTTACTGATGCAGAAAAATGTAATGCCCTGCACAGCTCGCAGCCACTTCATGAATATTTTAGCACATTGTTACAGTGAAGCCAAGAGACATTAAGGTTTGAAAACAAATCCGGTCTGTGTTTTGTGAGGTCCAGACCTTTAAAGTAACTACTTCGAGGTGGTTAGAAGCCAAATTCTTGTGGGTGAACCTTGTCAGTCGGAGACAGAAAACACCATCACACAAGTCAATCTCTCTCCTCTGCCTCTGCTTCTCAAGATATTTACACTTATTATTACCGTATTGTCTCGCCCGCTGTTACGTCAGAATTCATGCCAAACGTGTAATATTGTCAAACACAACCAAATATTAATACACGAGTAGATATTCTCCTGCTCGATAGGTGTCAGTAGTGAATTAACTTTACTTAGCTACGGAGAAATCGTCCACGAATCTGTGTCCAAAACCTTTACGAGTTCATTAACATTCAGCCATTGGTACTTTGTTGCAGCTCATGGTTGATGTCAATCACAAAAAAACATAATTAACTCCTATATGTCTACTCGTTTATTAGATATATTTACTCGGAAATATTTTAACTATGGTTTGCTCAATACAATCTCCATGTTCTACGACCCATTATTCCTTCACCTGATCCATTAAAGACCAGTGACACGCTTACTTTCCATCTTGGTTCCGCCATTTTCACAGTGGAACTGGACACATTTAATAAGGTGAGCGACTGAAGACACACTTTCAGGAGATACTGATTCATAAAAATCAAATCGGACAGTCTCAAATTCCTACTGTGGTGGATCCTTTTTTTTCTTTAGCTAGAATGTATGTCCCAGAAAGGCAGCTACCCACTCAACTCATAATTTATTAATGCACACGATGGTTGAAAAACTGCAGATGTTTATCTTCATTACAAAAGAGGGACATCTTTTGTTTTAACCAACATTTAATTTTTGCTGACAATATTCAAATAAAATGCTCATAAACTGAACTGCTTCAGGGCGTCCCAAGGGGGTCAGATGGTACAATCATTTTTAAAACTTTCATGGAAGTAGTGGCTCGTGTACATCAACTGTAGGGAATTTCTCTCTTCACATGGTTCTTTTTTTAAAAAAGGTGGGTAGATGACGTTTGTTTTTTAGTTGTTCTTGCGCATTTTCTGGTGCACTCTTATCTCACTGCATATCGAGCGGAACCTGCAGTGGGCAGATCGACGACTCTTCAGCTGATTCATGAGCTCAAACCGAAACCTGATCTCTGTCTTACATGGAAACAAAGAACCCACATATCAGTTTGTATTTTTACTTCTGTTTACAGTGCATTTCCTCAAGTAAGATAAATAAATAAAATAGTTATATTCTTGAATGTTAAAGTGATGCATTTATTTTTGTATCTTTTTTAATTCAAAGGTAATTATCTGATAGGATTCGTGCAGCTAATGATCATTCCTTACTTTAATTAACTATTGATTTACTTCTTTTACCAGCAGAGAGAGTCGTTTAAAATGTTTTTTTGGATTAAAAGTTCAATGAGACTGAAATTTGAGTTAGATGTTGATCAAAACGTTGTGGGTAAGCTGCATTTTGAAACATTTCTGTTGAGACTGTTCCGTGAAACTATGCCAAATAATGTGTCTTTCTCATGGCTCTTGAACATAAAGGGACGACTTTGATTGAAATGTGTTATTTAGAATTGTTGATTGGGCTGATTTCTTATCTAGTTCCTTTCATTTGAATGAAATGTTACATTTTTATACGTATAATAAATTAGATGTAACCAAGGGTTTGAAAGGGATTTTAAGAAAAGTAGTAAAAAGTCTTTCATAAAATAATCCTAGTTAACTTAATAAAAATAAAAGTTAATTTTGAAACTCAGAAAATTAAATACATAGTTTGTCATTTTATATGATGACACAAACTAAAAGTTTTGGAAAATGTTTTAATTTGTAATATCCTATCAGTGGTTCAATGTCTATATGCAAATTTTGTGCAATTGTTTTTTAAATTTGCTTGCTGGATCTTCAGATTTACCGGAAATTTGCTTTAAATAAAACACTTGATGGAAGCATTTCAGAAATGTAGCTTTATTTAAAATACATCCCAGAACCTGTCATAATATTAATGTTAGAAAATACAAGTTCATGTTTTATGGTAATGTTATAGAGGGATCTACAGAGAAGTCTGCCAGCTCTACCCTGAGTGTCTGATGGATGTACTTTTTTTACCCACTAAAACTACAACTGTTTCATTGGGAGAAACTGACTTGTACGGGAAGGGAAGCTCTGTGATATTCAGACGGACAGAAACAGCTCATTTGCACATGCAATGAAAAGATGGTGGAAAAAAATAAATACTTTGGTGTCTATAATCTAAAAGTGAAGGAGCTGTAACTTGCATCAATCTGACAAGACACATGAAAGCATTTGGAGAAAAGACAGACATAAAGCCAGATAAGAGGACTGCCATGATAAAACAGGATAGATGAGATGATGAGCTGCAGATGCTGCAAAAGAGATTGTGTTGGAAACCAGCCGTCAATAGATCCACGAAACAATGGCCTCATCCTGGTGAGAGTCGGCTGGATTATGTTACATGACACACTTCCATTCATCCCCTCTCTATGAACATTAAAGCACTGTGATGTATCTCGTGGCAGCACGTTATCAACCGAGGGGTTTTATTAATAAAATAACTGTATGATACAATAAAATAAGATGTTAAGATATGATAAGATATAAATATACAACTTTTTCCTTTGAACTTCTCCTTAATGAAAAAAAAAAAATCACGAAAAATGAATTGATTTGTTGCAGTGGAAGTTCCGATGAATACAGAGTAATTAAATTCAATTTAATGTGCAAGATAAAAAAGCTGACCAAACAAGCTTGATAAATTTGTATAGATTTGATTTATTTCTTGTTTATTCATTTGGCAAACGATACTGAAAGAAAAATAAGCCTTTGAAGAATTTACTACTTGGGCAACAACAGTTAAAATAATCAGAACATAAATAATAATAGTAATTTAAAATATTACAAACTCATTTGTTCCCTTGTATTTTGTGTTCAATTAAAAAAAAAAATGATAAAGAAAAAAACAATTTGGCTACTGACTAAAACATCACTCCACCTGTTCCAACTCACTTCTCTTTTCCTCATCTACGCTCACATCCTACCTTAAAAATGGGTGAATTGATCAATAATAAAGATGATGTAACAAGGAACAGATGATAGTATTTTGCCTTTTTTTCCGCATTATCATCTGGAGCCACAAATCATTTGAAGATCTGTCACTTTCTGTGGTGCAGAATCAGCTTCAGCTTGACCTCCCGCACCTGTTTTTTCAACGACCTCATTGCTAGCCATGATAGTTCAAATGCTTTAAAAGCTGTCAAAAATGTGAAAATATGAATTCGGTATGAACAATAAAATAAACAACATCCAGATGAGTGTAAAAGTATGTGTCTTTTTTTTTTTTCAGATCAATTCCGTTTGCTCTTTTAATTCCGGAAAAATCAAAAGATTTCCTACAAATCTGCAATTTTTGGCTTTTACTTTTGGCACCTCTCATGAGTGGTGCGAACACAGCAATAAAACAAAGAGAAATTAAGGAGTGAACTAAAAGTATGAAGGAGAAAGATTCAGTATGAATTTATCACGGACATCGAGGATTTTCTCTCGTCATCGAGCGGTGGGGGACAAAGAGGACATTCTGTCAACTCTGATTTACAACGCTCGTCTTTTCTCCAGGATTTAGGAAAATATGCTTATTGGCTTTGGATGAGGGGGGGGATACTATATCAGCACCGTAAATATGGAGCGGCTGTCAGGCTGCCCGGAGACAGTCCTCTCGCTTGACTGAAGGGGAAACTGCTTTTAACCTTTGAAGAGAGTCAGAGCGGCTGTTTCCCGGCTGCCAGTCTACGTTCAAAGCAAACCATCTATTCGCAAAAATCGATCTCGTAGTAGCTCTTTTTGAAAATGTCAAACTATTTGAGCCGTGCTGAATTGTGTGGCTCCCTTCCGTTTTATAGCCGGCGGTACACACCAGTCTCCACTTTTCTTTTTTAATTACTGCGACCCTACATTGTGGGTTTTACCTCAGGTCACTCATTTATATTTATGGGGTTTCTGCTTGGCAGCCAGGACAAGAAAGCCAATGATGTTTATGGATAACCGAGACACTCGCATAAGAATGAAGAAATGGGATTCGGGCATCACACAGAGTAAAACGTTAAATCTCTGGAAATGTAATAACACCGCTATCTAGCCCTCGTTGCTCTACATTCAGCGAGCGTCGCGGAGCGGTTTGTGGTCTTCACAATATAGCAGTTCTGTGCTGAATGCAAATCAAATCTTCTTTAAATTAAAATATAGATGCAATTTTCCAGTCCAGGAGTTACATTTAGCAGGAGTTAATTGCAGTGCGTGAGATTAATGTACTTAATTTTCGAATGGCATTTTCTATTCTTTCTATTTCATTCACTAAAATGGCTCTCTAATACCCCGTGGATGTTGAGGGAATGATAATAACCCGTGTTCGCTCATTCCCTTTCACACTTTAGATGCGCGGAAAGAATTAAGTTGCTGTAATTTTGTTCTATTCAGGTCTTTTCCTTTGGCAGGAAAGATGTGGATTTCTCAGGTTAATCCTTCTGCCATGAATGATGTAAAGATAGACGAGAAAACCTAGTACAAATTGTACTTTAATACCAATTCAGTTAATGCTTAAATTGTGAAATGTGTTTCATTTTATGAATTCATATCTGCCCTGTCACATGTCTTCATGCATGAATCTTGTCAGGAAGTCATGTAAAGCATTACTCAGAAACGAGGCCAGAAAACTGTCTTAATGACTAAACTTGCAGAACACACGCATCTTCAGTGTTGACGCAGATCTGCATGTCTGCGACATGGCAGACGATGTTCATTCATTCCTGCGTGAATTGGTGTCAAGAAGCCTCTGAGGCTTTTTAATCCATCTACATCATAGGACAGGCTTCACATAAATTCAAATGTTGCACTTACATAATTACAACAGCCAGCCTGGTTTATGCAAACAGCAGCAACACAATCCTGCTGTTGGGAGAGAATTATCAGTTGACAGCAACAGTGGGATGTATAGAGGCAATCACTATTATTAGAATTATTATCATCTGCAACCTAGAGCCGGGGTCTCATTTTTCCCAAACTTAATTAGCCGAAATAAAGACATATTTCAAACTTGTTTCCTCAACATAGGATTGGAAAACTCTTTGATAAGCTTGTTGGTATTTTTTTTATTTCACTGAATCTCATTAAAAGGAACTTTTCCGACTCACTCACATGTTTCAAATGTTGAAGTGTTCAAGATGCTGTAAGTCCCTCATGACTATGTTTTGAAGTTATTACTAAAGTTCTTCTTCGTCTTAAATCTCAGCAAACAAGAGGTTACGAGAGCGCAGTCCATTATGACGCAATAATGACTTCACTCCTCCTCCAGCCAGCTGTAATCATGACTGCTTTGTTTATACAACAAGTCCCTTGGAGGTGGGGACTTCTGGGATTGAAACGCACAGTGACAAACCTTGTTTTTTTTTACCAATCACTGCAGAGTAGGCGTGGTTATGATGTGCAACATTGGAGTGGGCAGGGCTTAAGAACATTTTCTAATGTAAATATTTCAATATTTTGTACAAACATACAAAAAGTGATCAGTACATGCTGTAGTAATCTCTGTGTGCATTTTTCATTGTTCCCATGTCTACAACTTTATGTTACTTAATATGTTCTGTGAGTTTCTGCTTAATTAAGCAGTCTTTCCAGAGCTTCTCCCTTTTTTTTATATTCTTCAAGAAGCTGGACTCCATTAGTATTCAATGTATATTGAATTGAACTTGTTCAAATACACATTGTTATATTTTATTTTTTGTAAATCATTTACTTCTGCACTTCAGTTCTCTTTCAGCTTCAAACGTAACAAATGCAACATTTAAATCCAAAAAACTAGATCTAGTAGATGTAATATTAAAAAGATCAGGTTAATATCTGGACAAGACTTGATATTTTTATCTAACGTTGCATCCTTGTGCTGCTCTAGACAGAAACCTAAAGACAACCAGACTCTCAGGAGGCATTTATGAACAGATCATAGAGCGGAAAAAAGGAAACCAAATAATCGAGTAGTAATATTTTGTCACAAGCTTCTAATGGTTAATGACATAAAATCAACTTATAAAACCAGCTCAAACGGGTCATTGTGTTTCTAGCTCAGTAAAAGTTTGACAAAAGTTTCAACACAACAACATAGTTTGTATTACTAACAAAATAAATGGTATCGGCACAAAGATACTAAAAACAAGAGGCACACTATTTCAGTCGCGGACACTTAGGTCTAATTGCTTAGAATTGAATCTCCTTTTATTTCCTCTTGTTTCGAGGCAGTAAAAAGTTATAGACGTTTCCCTGTGAGGCGCCATTTCTTGTGAATGTCAATATCATATTTGTTATAATTGCATATTGAACTCCAATTCCCACAACCCCGTCGAGGAACGATGTGGAAAGCAAAAGTGTGATATTGATGGGAAAATAGACAAATCCGTTAATTGTGTTTTTATTTTCCTCCTTGTTGGGTATTTTCAGCCATTGTGACAATTTCAACTCAGATCATTTTCCGAATGCCTCTCCAGAGGTACAACTCGAGTGTCGATGCTTAGTCCACAACTAGGTTGAAAGAATAGATTTCAATGATATTTTCAGGAAATGTTGATATTGGCAAAATAAACATGTGATTAAATTTGGTATCCTGTAGACCAAACTTTTTTTTCAGGAGGGCAGCATTTGATGAAACGAAAACAGATTAAATGAGAACAATGTCATCGTAACGATATACACTAATTCAGAACTTCAAAATAAAAGCTACATTATCTTCAACCAACAGACAATTGAGATTTTCCACATAGAATTAGCTTCACCTTGTGGCTCATTGAACTCATGTTATCTGGTCATAAATAGCTTGTGTGAAGTGATAGTATGTATATATATTTAAATGATTCACGTTGTATAAAAACGTTTTTAACAAAGACCACAATCCATATGAAATATGCTAAAGGGCCACAAGTTCAGCATTGTGTAATAAATATTGGTCAGTAGTTGAGGTCTTAGTGCTTTAGAATTCGATGCAGTTTTCTGTATCTACATATATCACCTCTAAAAAAACCAGAAGGTCTTGAACAAGTCATCTGGTTCTGATTATAAAGATCTTTTCAAACCAAGATTTGACAAGTGACTCAGAATCGGACAAAATTGTTTCTTAAGTCTATTGGGTTGCATAAATCCTTTTTTTCTGCAGCGTTTACTCATTTTCTTAGCAGTACAAAACTCTGATATCATACTGCAGCAACAGATTGGTTTTCAGACTTATTTCATTTTATAACAAAAAGGTAAAAAAGGTATAAATAATTGATGGTTTAGGTTAATAGTTCTGTCAGCAGAATACGTTTTCTGTGACGGGGTCACTACTCAAATTATGTGCGAACTAGGAATTGTGCAGAAAACTGTCCTGACCAAAAATGTTTAATCACATTGATGGTTATCTAAATCAAAAGAAGCTATCTTCAAATTTCTGAAACAAATTAGAAAATAGACTTTCAGATCAATATTTCTGAGAGGGATGATAAAAAAGCACAGTCACACAAATTTTAATCACCAGAATTGTTAATGGTTATGGAGCCTCAGCTGCTCCTGTGTAACAACAGATCAGCTCTTCCCATTGATGTGGCCACTTACCGGACATTTCTTCTTTTTTTTTGCCGTTTTATTTATGTCCAACACCCTAATGGCAGTGTCCTGGATCCGATTTTGGGGAATTCTTGGATAATTATAAATACATAATGGACCATCTGCTCAGCGATGCCAGACTAAGAGTGGCAGCTGAGACGAAGCAGCATCTTTGCCAAAAACCTACTTACAGTCCAGTCCGAGGCTCTGTACTCTGATTTACGGCGAGCTAAAATAAGAGTTTCTAATGACCCTGTCTACGTTCGGGAGATAATCCTGTTATATAGTGAGAGATTTTAGCTCCTGTTTGCAGCATTTCCATACTTTGCTTTAGACGCTCAGGGTTTTGGACATTTTCAAGTACAAGCAGGAAACCAAACAGGCAAAATTAAAGTGCATTTTTGACCAGAAGCATTCTGAGACTCAAAGAGAATCGTTCCAATTTCCAACCCCTTTCCTTAATTTCTTATTTTAAGGTACAAATCAAATGTTTGAGGCGTAGATGTGACAGTTTTTTGGGGAGCTATGGAGCACAAATGGATCTCTCTTGGGTCTAAATATGGTGATACCACATGGAAATTGTTTTTGTCACGCACAGTTTGCTCGCAGGCTGATCAGATAGAAGCTCAAGTGTGTGCTAATATCTTTGTTAAATGGGTGTGAACATATTGAAATGAGCTGTGTGTGTTTCAAATCCAATTAGGCCAAAGTATTTGATGTTATTTATTTTAAACTATGAAGCCAGGTATGACCAACACGATCATAACACAATCTGGGTCACGCTCAACATACTTGTATTGAAGTGTGTTTTTTTGATTAAAGTAAAATTAGATAGAGTTGGTAGAATCCATTCTATTCTGGATTAATATGCAGAAATGCATGTCAAAATATTTGTAAATCAAGATATTTAACCTAAAAGACCTCAGCAAAATAAGGTTAAGGAGCAACTAATGTGTTGATTTAAGTTTCTCTTAATTAGATGTTGGACATCTGTTAGTGTCTGTTTGTACAAAACTCTCTTTTCATTAAAAATATTTGTATTAGAAAATGTTCTTAAGCCCCGCCCACTGAAAACAGTTTTTATCAAGATGAAATCTTGTTTACCATAACCACGGCCACACTCCTGTGATTGTATCTTCAATACAAATTGATATTACGGACAGGCAGTAGGAAGCTATTTATATGGTTTTTGGTGTGTCCTTTTGGACAAAGAACACATTCCTTTCTGTAACTCCGAAAAGGAACATATAACTTATATAGGTCGACATTACGGAGAGTGGAAAATGCTAACTATAATTAGCATCACCCTTCTAATTCATAAAAGAACAAGCCCTGTGTGTATGCCAGGTAAGAGGTGAACCACTAAAAGGCTGTTTAAAATTGCTTTTTATCACTCTGGGATTTTGAAATCTCAGACTGTGCTGTACCTGTAGATCTTTAATGTCTTCTAGTTATCATAGTGTGGTGCATGTATTCCTCCTTGGTCTATTATGAGTAAATCCAGCCGTGCTAGCAGTCAGAAAGCCTGGACTGCCTCGGGCACTTACAATTGGAGCTACTGTCTCATCCTCTTCTTGTTGTTTGCAGTGAGTTGGAGTGGGCATGTCAAAATAGTGTGGGAAAGAAAGCGACTTCTCTTTGCCGGAATAAACTCTCAAACATCAGTATCGAGATTAGACGAGGCATCTTGCAGCGGGTTTATCTCACTGAAGTGAGGTGTGTTGTGTGAACCTTGTGAAACGGGTCACGTGAAACTGATTCAAAACTCATATTAGTAAAGCCAGTATGCGAGCCAGGACCGGCCAAATCTATTTGCTGATTTCAAGAGGACTCTTTTTTTTGTCTTGTTGAAGAGGTGCTAAAAACAAAAATGTCTGATGGCATCATCAAATGGGATTTTCGGCACACATTGTTGCACTGGGAGGTGTGACAATGCCAAAGTGGACATAAGGCATGTTTGCAGCCAAAATACAGGCCAGATGGTGCCAAATCCACATGATGCTCCACTTTTGAGTGTCCACTAGAAATATAAAAAGGTGTGCTAGGAGAAAATAACTGGCTGCTGTGAACAAGACAGATTTATGGTTGACTACTTCCTGTCTCTCCCAATGCATTTTCATGAAACAGGTCCTGCACGTAAGCAGGGGATTTTTTAATTAAGCATCGTATCAGCAGGACACACGACTAATGACGATAACGAGGAAGTGAGACCAACCAGGCACTGCAACAAAGACAGCAATGAATAAGCAGAATATTTCAGCCAACTTAAGCATCAGGCAATGTGAGACACACAACCTGTGTGTGGTTTGTCACTTCACTTTGTAAAAAATATTCTAAACCTAATCTTCTCTCTTTTACGTCGTGATGTTGCAGCTGTGTTGTGCTTATAAAAGGTTATATTTTAAATACTATTCGAAATGTTAATGATGATTTGGTGAATCATTTCTCACCGCAGTTTTTCACCCGCTCTCCAACCAATAACACAGTCAATTGATCAACTATTGGATTGTTCCCGGAGACACAAGTTGCTTGCAGAAAAATAATTTCCAGTCGTCCTATTGTCATTTGATCATCCTCCCAAGAGTCAATACTGCAATAGATTAGCTGTTTAATTCTGAGCCATCAGTCGATGCCGCAATTCTTAGCCAGTTTATGAGCAGCGGAAATCCAATGTTCCTTTGGGTAATGTGACAGGTAACATTTCAAATATGTCGACTTTAGTTTTTCCACTTTATTTGCTTTGGAAATACTGCCAGAGTACAGCCCTTTAGGTCCAACACAAGAAGACAATTACTGCTTTGTGTCAAATGTTTTCTATTCATGTTTTGTAAAATGTACCAAATAATTTGCACATTTACAGGCTTTTACAGTCAGGTTTCTCTTTGATACTTGGATTTCAATCCATAGCTCCTGTCCTTCTCATGTTCACCGACATCTCCCTTGATTCTGTTCATTGTTTCAGCTTATCTTGGTCTTTGTGTCCTTCTCAGTTCTCTTTCCAACCCCCTTTGGATCTCTCTGGCATCGCTGATGTCCCCCGCCGTGAAGGCTCTCTCCTCCCTGTTCTCCGCTTTGATCCTCCTGTTAATCCATGTTTTTTGGGAAGAGAAAACTTTTTTTTGGTGGGAACATTGTTTTCTTTACAGAATCGGATGTAGAGTCCCTAAACAACATCTTCTTGAAACCGTCTTGAAAAATCTCAGACCATGACTCGTCACATTCCACAAAAGCTTCCAATTACATTTTAGACTTTGTTTAAGATTTGGGCAAAATGTTCTGAATAAAAACTTATATTAAATCCAAATTACATCTATGTTTTTTGTATAGACAGCTGTGTTGTAAAGATAAATGTAAAAAAAAAAAACCCTCAAAAACTATTTATATAGAAAACACTAGCTTGATTTTTATTGGCTCTTCCTAGGCATATACTAAATATATGAAAAATATAATATGTAGCAAAGTTATGCTTTTTTCCCCACCTTGGGCTTAAACCCTCTTAGTATTAACTTATTTGTGAGCCTATTTGGTTATTTTTATAGTAATTTATAGTTTAATTTCACCTCAAACTGACTGCGGCTTGAAGTACTTTCAATTAAATAAACAAGCAGTGTTCGGTAGAACAAAAATGTATGTGGCTTTAAAAACATAATTTAAGATGTTTCCCTAGGTATTGTGTGTTACAGGGTAATAATACAGGGTTAATTTGACTGACAAAAATAAGTTACTTTGGCTCCTGATCCGTTTCGTGAGTGATTTATTTAGTTGCATTTCCTTCCCTTGTACCTCCATTAAGTTTGTCCATTGACAGGTCAATGACACTCAGCTGGAAGTAATCTGCAAACAGCAGCTGCTATATAAGTGTCTCGGTTCCAGGTTGTGGTCTCAGATGGTTCTTGATTCTATGTGGGTAAATTTGTTTCTATTTTTTCCCTGATAGATATTTATTATTTTAATTTCTATTGTACATTGTTTTGACAGTATTTGTCTATTATTCAACAATGGTTTTGGTTTTGTTATCAGATATTATTCCTTGTATTTAGTTTTGTGTGTTCAACAACAGATTTTGTTCCTATTTTTCATTGTGTGTTTGATTCCATGTTTATTTATTATTAAACGTTTGCCCGGACTCTCATGTCGGTTTCTTAGCCTCCAATCACCACCAACACTTGAGTGATGTTGTCTGCCATCTATGGTGTCCCTTTAGACACAGCTGGAACATGTACATGATACAATATGTCTTGGGTGCTTGTTCTATGTAGAAATTCCAGTCATAGGAAATTTATCATGAAACGGAAAATATTCCAGTATTTTTTTTTTGCAATTTCATTTCATTTTTTAATAGACGTCCAAGATGACATATTTTCTACGGATTTTGAATTCTCACTGTCAGGATTCCTGGACCATATAAACAGCAGTCCACTTTTAGCTTGCTTGCAACAGCAAGCAGCACCAGCTCCCACTCGCCTTTTGAGCCTCAGCTCCCTTGAGAAATTATGCGGATAAGAGCCAGAGTATGTTCTGGAACTCTGAGGAGCTCGTCCTGGGAGGAGCCCACTGAGTTTATTTTCACCTGCATTTCGTCATCTTCGCATCTTGTGCTTGACTGATTTCAGTCATCATGTATCCATGATTTTTTATCTCACTCCTGGAATTCTTTGGTGTGTAATGTACTTTCCTCAAGGCATTTTCAGCGCATACTTACCTTTTAATAGTGCTCACCTTTGAAGCAGGCATAAAGCAGCATGTGACACATTCAGGTTAAAAAAAGACTTGTAGCCTCTCTCCGGGGTTTCGCTACCATTTTCTTCATTTTGCTGCACAGCAAGAGCAAAGACTGACAGATGCCTCCCTGACAAGGCAGTTGCCAACACTCTGGATGGAGTCCCTGTGGCACTCATGACAAGTCCCTCCCAATGATGGTGGTTCAGCTGTTTCCTGCAGCAGTGTGAGTCACCCGTGTGTCACCTAGGCTGCCCAGATGCCTCGAGGCAAGACAGGCAGATTTAGCAGAGGCTCTGACCTGCGCTGGCGCTTGACTTTTGCAAATAAAAAAAGGGTCTATGAGGTCCAGGGGCACCAGGCTACGTCCTCCACGTTGAGAAAGAAGCTGACGGTGCCTTCCCAACCCTGCATTATTAAGGGTGACAGAACTCGCTGCACAGTATCTCAATCATTCTCTTTGTACTGCCTCCCCAACACAACCCCCTGGCCTACCTCAACATCCCACCGCCACATGTGTCCTCTGTGAAATGGAAATGCTGGCCCATTAAAAACCGTCAACCTGCAGCAGATCAGTGCTGCACTTATGCTAATGTGGACACAGGAAAATATCACACAAGGAGGGAACGCCAAGAAAAAACTTGGAGAAGGAAGCAAATGAGATAAAAAATTACCAGTTTCGCTTGAGAGATGAAAGTATAGAGACTCTAATTGGAAATGAATATTGCTCTAGTGCCCAGTCAGGAGAGAGTCACACGTGTGCATGGACTGGGTTTAAGCACAGTGAGATATCAGCAAACTTAGATGGGAAGATAACGAGATTTGGAATTTGTAATGCGATAAACTGCAGAAGCACTGTTTAAATTACCAGCTTGCTGAACAATCGACACACTCAACCCATGAAAAACGGATTATTTCCTCATTAGTGAATTCACTTTTATTGAATGTTCTTTGGTTGATGATAGAAACGACCTTTCAGCTTGAATCCCTCTTTTATGTGCACTTTTTCACAATTAAAAATATATATATATATCATTTTTTCTTTGATGTGCTTCAGTGATATTGATTTTGTTCTCTTATTTGAACAACATTGCATTTATTTTTTCTTCTAAACCCTTATATTATCTCAGGGTCAAGGTGACCCAGAGGCCTGCAAACAAGTGTGTTTGTGGTATCCCTTGTGTTGTCTCTGGGTCAACGACCTCCACCACTGCATATGTATTTATGTAAGCCATGGAGGTCGTTCACCTTGACCGAAAAAGAACACTATTGATAAATCATTCAATGGCTATTTCCTTCACACCTTGAAGGATTTTAAACTCCAATTAATAAAACAACAACAGGTGACATTATTATATTTTATAAACAGTATATTTTTTTTATTAATAGTTATATTTTGAAAAGTCATGTCTCATGTATAAACAACTGTAGCTATTATTGTAACAATGCTCTTAACTATGTAACTTTGTCTGGACGACCCAGTGTTTCGTATATATCTTTTTCCAATTTTCAGAATTGGGCGACATACAGTCAATGGGGACCAGGGCTCAGTGGAATAAAAACTGGGCTGTGTGATGTAATTTGTCTCAAAAGAAAGTGTGGCTCAAATATCTGGAACGCTTCTGGGTGCCTATGATAGAAGAGATGGAAAACCTGGTGCTGAGATGAGACAGAGACAGTCTGCTGTTGTCATGCAGATCCCTGCTTTGCATGTAACAAGGGACAGATATTGAATTTAAGTCACACTCACAAGAATTAACCTTTCTTCACATTTTATGGAAAGGAAAAAAAATCATCTGATTGATTTGAGGATTTTTTATTAGTGGAGAAAGACGGATGGAGAAAATACTTTAGTTCAGGGATTTTTAAAGGCTAGAAGAATGGCAATTACATTACTTATTTCTCTCTCAATGATGAAGTGAAATACATGCGTTGTTGCAAAATAACTTCATGAAAGAATGCAACTAAGCAACCAATGTGAAAATCCAACTCTCCTGACTCACTCACATGTTTCAAATGTTAAAGTCTTCCTCTCTAAGATGCAGTAAGTTAATCATCATGACCAAGTTATTACTTTATAAAGTTCTCCTCCGTGTGAAATCTCGGCGAACGAGGGGTTACGAGAGCAGCATCCATTTTGATGTAACAATGGCTTTACTGCTCCTCCAGCCAACTGTAATCACACCCCGCTTTGTTTATACAACAAGTCCCTTGGAGGTGGAGACTTCTTAGATTGATGAGGCATGGTGACAAACCCTAACACTTGACCAATCACAGCAGAGTGGGTGAGGCTGGGGTGAGCGAGATTTAATATCCAGAAAGAACAATTGTTTTCAGAGGGCGGGACTTAAGCACATTTTCTAATGTGAATATCTTTATTAAAAGAGAGTTTTGTACAAACAGACACATACTAATGATAAAATAGAGGTCCAAGATCTATTCAAGACAAACTTTTGTGTAATTGTCACTTTGGTTTTCTGGCGGTTTTTTGTTTTTAGATTTATCAGGTCCCTCTGTGAAGGTATTGGCTGCTGGTTGTGACCGACTGCTGTTTTGCTGCCACAGCTGAGGCCAATCTAATCACAACCACTTTTCCTTCAGTCTCCATGACCTTACCAGAATCTTCCATCGCTGTCTGCAGTCATTTCAGTCCTGCTCCTCGCTGAGTTTCCAGTTTTGCTTTTCCTTTGCTTCAGTCCAACACCTGTCAGTCTGCTGTGTTCTCTGCTGTAGTGAACTCTATGTTTTTCTTACTTTCTTTACCTTGACAGTATCACAAAAGCAAAGGCAAGACCATAGAGAAGATAGATTCTTATTGAAAGTCAATTAAAAAAACGGATGGTTTTACAAACTTTAATGCAAATTTCTTTGCATGTTTCTTGACTAAATTATTTGCTGCTGCTGTATTCTAACCTTGATAACAGTGTGTGAAGATCCATTTGCATGTTACGGTGTTCGGATGACTTGAGTTGAGATATAGGATTAAATCACATGACACAAAAGGTTAAATCTTAGTCAGATGCGTGCTCATGCATCAAATGTCAGATCATCTTTGACATGTGCCATCACAGAAGAGATGTTTTCTTCACGCAACTTCCTCCTGGACCAAAAGTATCATGTCATTGGTTACACAATATAAAAATAAATAGTACGAATGGAATAAAAAGACATAACTAAAATAAAATACATTAATATAAAATAAGAGTGGTCACATTAAAATTGCATATAAATAAATAATGAATAATTATTAATTTAAAAAAATGTAAATTCCCTGAAGTAACACCTCCACAGAAAAGGTAGAGAGCAGCACAAATGGCTCTAAAATTTGATTGACATGCCACCATTTTGTGTGGAGATTTGTGTGACTCACACAATCAAAAATTCATTTATACGTCACAAAAAATGCGCAATAGATTGTGAAACAAACACTACATTTCTGTTCCTTAAATAACGATTTGTTTCTAATTCCCCCCTATTTAATCCAATTTCAAGACCTTGATGGACATTGGGAAAATATTTTTCATCTAAAAGAACTATTTGTTGCCCAGTAAATGCCAAACACAAATAAAATCCAGTTTCTAATCTGTTTGGTTGCATCTGTTCATCACGGAACCCGCCTTCCCGTCACCACGGAGAACGACAGCAATGATAAACCGTAATCAAATCTGCTCCCACGTGGGTTTTTCCTCCTTCCTCGCCGCACATAATGAGCAGAGGGGAGGAAAATTAAGTGTCCCTTTGATCCAGGAGACTGAATACTGATCACGTCACAAATTAAAAAGAGACGCAGACTTCACCTGCCTGGAGAAAAGATACCGAACAATGAAGTAAAAACAATGGGAGGGTGCTCTGACATGCTTGGATATCAGTCACAGAGTTACATTTTGCACACGTGGGCATCTTGCTTATAATTCAAGGCAGCAGCCAGAGAAATGTTCCTTGTAAAGAGCCCACACGTTGAAAACTGTTATATCTCTTTTTAACCTTTGACATACATACGCTTGAATTGTGTTGTTTTCAAACGGGTGTGATAAAAAAAAAAACACATTATAAAAGCTGAAATTCACTTAATTATGCTAACATCTGTGCTCCTCCCCAGAAAATGCACAACATCTTGATCAAGTGTTTCATTAAGAGCGTTACCATGACAACACCATTTCCACTAATAGGATTTAGTGATTTCGACACGTATTCGGACTAGATGTCAGTTGGGGGGTGGGTGATTTGATTTTCTTCAGGTAAGCCGACTCTGGCTCCAGCCGGGTGTTTGGGTGGTTATAATGATGGCGTGGATGATGTAATGATGGTGAAAGCGATCGTGATCAGAGAGGCATTGATGGTGATTATAGACCCAGCTGTCAGTCCACTGATATCTAATTGAATTTAGATCCTAAACATGACAGTTTCTACACGAATCAATGACTTTCTTTCTGTGCATTAATGCCGTTGATGTGTAATTATATAAAACCAGACAAAAAGTTGTGGCGGAATATTTTCTGTTCTGCCAAGACAGATTGATGACTCACTTTTTTGTCTCATGCCATTATTATGACTAATAAAATCACATTTTATCTTCATGATGGATTTTTGTGCAAGTAACCTCCACCCACTGTCTGCTAACAAAAATAAATAACTGATGGGAATCAATTTCTTAATATCCTTCATTAAAGATCTTTCTCGTTTAAGTATTTTTATGTAATACTCAACTAATAAGAATATCATATTAGAAGATGCTGTTTTCGTTTTTCTATCAACTTAGTAAACACAACACTTGTGATTTAAATAACAATAACCGCCCGAGGGTTGAACCGATAAACTGATGTGAGGAGGCTGATGTCCGGTCATGTTACATGCTACATCCATGGAAACCAATGTCATGGCACACATAGAAGGCCAGGCTTTTAATTATTACAGTGTCAGACTAGAGAAGAGTCTCCACTCTGGGAGGTAAAAATAGAACAGGAATTAGCCTCTTTTCTCTATCCCTGACAGCTAATTATATATAAAATGGCCAACACTGCAAAACAAAGCCGCCAGATTAGAGCCAATTACTCTTGGGCTAAACTCTTAAGACCGTAAGACACATACATAAAAGTGTCAGACCTGACGTGAATACTCACTTATTAGTCTTTTTTTTATCCAAACGTGTAAATCCTTGACACCAATAAGATATCCTGGAAAAATTCACATTAAACATGATACAATATAAATCAAGTTTGGATCAAAGAGGTAAGAAAAAAAAACCTTGGCCACACCCTACACCTTCCGAGTGATACCCATCCATCCATTAATTGAATTAATCCATTAATTCTGCTGCCATCAGACTCCACAACAAGAACACAGCAAGATAAATATTTAACAGCACCTCTTCTTGTTATTTTTGTAAATATGTTGTATATATAATATGGTGCAGATTTCTATTTTATTCTATTTAGATTTTTTTCATTTTATTATTTTATTTCTGGGTGTTTTTATTTGTTTGTATATTGCTCTGCTGTTTAAACCGAATTTCCCCTCGCGGGACAAATAAAAAGGATTCTGATTCTGATTCTGATTAAACATACTGGTTCCCCGAATCCTTTTCTCACCTTCCGAGGTGCCTCCATGTCTGCCATATTTCATCATGTTTTTCAAACTGTCATCTGTCATGCAGAGATACAATATTTAGTTCACAGATGATGCTCCTTATGCTGCTGCTTCCTAACATTTTTTTTTACATTTCAGTGTTTGGTAAACAAGAGCATTTACAATCGTATGCACAACAACAAAAACACAATCAAAATCAGACTGTTTGTATTAGCTCTTCTTCTTAGCAGGCTATGGATGTTAACTTTCATTGCACACTTCTGAACTCAGAACCATATATGTGCCTCTTCCCTTCAGTTACCCCTATATGTACTCATTTGTGATGGCTATGATTATACGGTGGTAAGATATTTCATACAATTCCATTTCTATGCAGCCTCTCAATTTGTTATTGTTAATAAAAGTTAAATGTAGGGTTCAATGGGAGTGTTTCATTTATTTAACTGAGTCCATCAATGGTTATAGCAAGGGTCACTCAAATCAAAGTTTTTGTTGGATTCTGTTGTTCATTTAGCCTTGAACAGTTTTCCGAGCCTGCATGTGTAAAATTGTCAAAATGATTAATTCAAAACATGAGTTCTGCTGCAATGAATTTTTGTTGGCACTTCACCAAATGAGCATTGACTTCTTCATTATTTGATGCATCTACAAGTCCGCCGAGGGAACGGTGAAGATGTAGCCCAACTCTGGGGCTCCGTGAATTGATGAGGCCATCATGCATGTATTTCTCCACTAACTCAAATCAATCATACTCCACATGGCCTAAATCAATCCGATCTGGGGTGGTTTCCGTTTCCCGGCTCCATGTGAAGGTGCTGGCAGTTTGAGCGCTGAATGATCTTTGGCTTGAGTGAGGAATAGGGGTCTTTGGTTGTCAGGGTTGCCGCTTTGTGTCCTTTCGCTGCCTGGCAGAGGCTACTGATTCCCTGCGCTGCGAGTCAAAAGCCACGTCTCCTGCCAATGATGGACAGAGAAAGAGCAGAGACAAAGAGAGAATGTTCCTGGCCTGGCTTTGCCTCTGGGACTCTTGGGCTTTTTCCTGGACTGTAATTTATTTAGTGTGCTTGGCTGTGTGTGCGCTCTTTGTCTGTGTATCTGATGGCCTTGTCTTTGTTTCAGGTTAGTCTTTCAGTAAAACCCTACAGGTGGGTTTTCTTTTTTTTTTTCCATCTGATCTGCCTGCTGTGTTTGACAGTGGAGGAAAGCAGCGGAAGCAGCTGTTTTTGTCTATGCATGTCAGCGTCAGTGATCCCTGACAGATATATCAGCATTGCAATTTTTTTTTTTGGTTTTGTTTAATGCTAGCTGAGCGACGCTCATCCCTGACGACCACACATGACAGCTTGAACAAAAGTGAAAACAAAGCATAAGAGGTCCCTGTTGAGAGACTTCCTCTTCCCTCCACAGCTTCAATTGACTTCCAAACTGCTTTTCGTTAGCTTAACATTTTTTTATTTTGCCACCACTGATCAACATGTCAAACACATAGTGCTTAGCTTAGTTGTTAGCACGGGTATACTCCGGGCACTCCAGTTTCTCCCACAGTCAACAAACCTAGACGTAACAGTAGTGGTGGCCTGTAAAAAATATTATAGCTGGGGCTCTTTTCCAGTACATTTCCTGCCTATGCCATTGAAATAATCAGTCGAAAATAGTCTTATATTAAAATAAGACAGTATTACTTACATGTGGAAATCGACACATTGACAGCTAATGATGAATAATAAATGTCTATTATGCATCAGATACAAATAAAAACACATTTTATTTACTAACGTTCACCATACAGAATAAACAGAATAAATAAACATTTTCTACACACTCATCACAAACAGACACAAAGACACCGAAAATAACAAATAATATTAAAAAAAAAACCTGAGTTAAAATAGTATACTCAAAAAATGCATGCTTAAAGTAAAAAAAGAAAAAAAGTGAGTTAACAGCTAAAGTAAGCTATTGACAAAGGGTGAAAGATTACCATTGTGTATTGCAACTACCCTGGTTGCTTTTTCCAGCGCACCGAAATCATAGTCAGAGACGCTCTTCTCTGTTACTTCAGAGGTGTGTATGATTTGCAGAAACATGACGTCACTGATATGCTCTTCAAAAAGCGACCCTCAGATAGACCGGATATGACGAAGGATGACACAAACAAAGATTATAATCAAAATGTGAATCAATCAAATAGTTCATCAATGTGAAGACTACTACAAACATACAAAATAATCAATGTTCATGATTATTTTGAAACTAAAAGGGATTAATTAAATTAAATATAAAAAGAAATATAAAGAAAATTAAAAAATGCTAAATCCGTGGGAGGGCAGCACTATGGGCCAGCCGCCACTGGTAAATGGAGGACTCTACATTTTCTATAGGTGTATGTTGTTGTTTGTCCTGCAAGAGCCTTACGATCTGTTCATGGTGTCCCCTGCCAGATCGGATTAGCTTCGGCCCCTGCAACCCTGATAGGGGTATAAGCGGTAGAAAACGATGAACAAGTCTGCTGTGCATGAACAATTTAATTTTTTTCTTGTTTTTTTTTGTAGTGTAACCCTCATAGTCCTCTGGAGGCCAATGATGAAAGTGCATGCATTCACCAAAGTATCTGTTGTTAACCCTTGTGTTATCTCAGGGTCAAGGAGACTTCGGGTCTCCTTGACCCTGAGATAACACAATTTATTGAAGTGTTGTTAAATTTCATGTTGGTTAAAGCAGCATTTTGAACTAGCATACAACAGCTTTAGTATTTTATTTGTCTGTTAAAATGTTTCTTGTATATTGGCGAAAAGATTTTTTTGAGTTCAATTTCCTGCAAATTACTTCATGCTGTTTGGAATTCAGAAGTAAAAAACGAACAGTTTGTTACTTTTGCTGCATCTGACGATGTGGAAAGTGGATCAATAACTATTAGATTCCTAGGATGAAGTGATTACATGTCATGCATGCATTTCTGATATCCATTACTGACACGTCTGCACACATCTCTGTTCATTGATATAATCTCATGCTAACATACAATTTATCCTTTCGTTTTATGCTGAATACCTGCACACTTTCTTTTACTTTTATTGACTTGTGATTGTTGTTAAAGTTAAACAGGAAGGCTGCTCCGCGCAGTAATGATCGCCATCAATTGTTATTCTCCAGCTTAATGTGCTACAGGGTGAAATGGGTTGAAAACATAATGACAAAGTTTGTCTAAGTGCTTTCATACTGATCCATGTCCTATTATGTTTTTTTTTTTCTATCTGCAGATGAAACACTAATGCAGTTGATGTGAAGTTCAAACGATTCAGACAAATGCAAAGCAGCTAAAGTATATTGCTTTAAAGTGTTGCTACTTATTGAGGCGCAATATTTCTAAATGGATGCAGGTGATACACATTTAGGGAGCCATTACATCCAAAAGTGGTGGAAGAGGAAAACAAAGGATGATAAGAATCACTTAAAAGTGGGGCATTCTGAAATCTCCCTAAGTGCTCAAATTATATAATTGACACTTCTAAATATTGCTTCTGTTTATTTGATGGTAGATAGTATTGAAAAAAAAGTTTCTCAGTAAGTAAGTAAGTAAGTAAGTAATATTTATTTATATAGCGCTTTTCGAGACCAGGGTCACAAAGCGCTTAGACAATCAAAACAATACTCAAAAAAGTACATACTTTAAAGATCAAGATAATACTGAGAACAACACAGGAGTTCGAGAAATTCAAGGTAAAGCCTGAACAAATAGAAACGTCTTAAGGTGTTTCTTAAAGGAGTCAGTAGACTCCATCAAGCGCAAAGAGAGAGGAAGATCGTTCCAAAGCTTAGGAGCAACAGCCTGAAAAGATTTCTCTCCTCTGGTCCTGAGCCGTGTGCGTGGAACCATAAGTAGATTCTGATCCACAGACCTCAGAGCCCGAGCTGGGGTGTAAGGCTGGATCAGATCAGTGATGTAAGGAGGAGCCTGACCATGAATAGCTCTGAAAGTAAGAACCAGAATTTTAAAGTTGATCCTGAAAGAAACTGGAAGCCAGTGAAGAGTTTTAAGGATCGGAGAAATGTGAGTTCTTCTACTAGAGCGGGTCAGAATTCTCGCTGCAGAGTTCTGAATCAACTGCAGACGAGACAGCTCCTTCTTGTTAAGACATGAAAACAAACTGTTACAATAGTCCAGACGATAAGAAACAAACACATGGATTACAAGCTCCAGATCATGTTCCGACAACATTTTCCTAAGTTTAGAGATTTTTCTCAGTTTTCTCAGTAGCTTTAACGGTCAGAAACAGTCAAGAACTTGAAAGAACATGAGCACAGAAAGGTAACAGGATGCTGGCACTCGTCGCTTAACGTTGCTATGCAACTTCATTTTTAATTTTTATACTTGCAAGAAGGGGCCTTAGCCCTTTGATTAGTAATTGTATTTAGTTATTTGGCTGGCATAGTGGTTAGAATGAGCTACGCTCCTTGAAACTTGAGACAGACTGGCGACATGTTCAGGTCCTTCCCCGCTTCTTTCCCAAAGTAGCCTTTAGGATACAGTTGTCAATTATGCCAAATACAAGTTCAGTGGCACAACAGGTGGCACTTACGATCCACCCTTATCAGCACCAATGGTCACGGATACAAATCTGACAGTGCTGCCAGTTTCTTTCTGGACCATGTAAAGTCACGAATATTCAAACAATGTGTGGATCCAGATGGTAATTAGGAGTGTAGGTAAAATGTTTTTATTGAAAATAAATGTTTTAATTTTTTTAAATTTACATTTAATGTTATTTTGCAAAAAATTAGACAAACACTGGTAAAAAGACTTCTTAAGAGAAGTAAAGAGATGGAAGTCTATTCCTGCTATCCAGGCAGGGGGCACCCTGGAAAGGTTGCCAGTCCAACCAAACTCCAAACAGAAAGAAACAAAGTTTATTGGAATTAAACCTGTAACCTTCTTGTTATGGAGTTGCGTCATAAAAACATAAATACACAAATACATACACTTATACATAAAATATTTGTAAAAATGTCTCTTATCTATGATAAGGTATTCAAGGATTAGAATATATTTTCTCTTTTTTATTAATTCATTTTAAAGCTACTAAAACTTGTCTTCCTTTGATACCAATATCTTTTACTTTAGCGTTGAGTCAACTTCACGTCCGCGCAATAATTAATAACAAGATGGCTTTCCAGGGAATTGGCACGGATTTACTTCCTCAGCTCATCTGCTATCAATGAGAAAACATGAGTGAGTCAACGTTTGATTTGTCGTCTCAGGCAGAAGAGAATTAACCTCATGACTCAAGCATCAGATCTGATTTGAGATCAACATCTTTTCAATTTATTCAGATATTAGTGGTCTGAAATAGTCCTTTCATGTTGTCCTTTGCCATATTTTGCTTTTCGACTGACCACTCTGTATAAAAGAAAGTAGGAAGTTACAATCATGTTTCCAACTGTTCGGATCACATCTTCTTAATTGACTAAATTGAGAACCTGAATGAGTCATGCTGATCATAACTCTTGAAGACCTAGTTTTGGCAGAGCAAAGTACTTTATCTTCGTACAATCTTCAACTTCCGCTTCCGGTGAGCCTTTGATCGGCTGCTTGAAACGTAAGCTCCTGCAATAATTGCCAAAAACAGTCGTTTTAACGACTACTTGTCCGGATTTTATGCTCATATCACTTAAGATATGTCTCAAGCATCTCGGATCTATGATCGTGATGCTCTTCTCAACATCAGAGAGTCGATGGAGGACTTCACTCGCGACAGTTACCAACGTCCGGTGAACGTGATTCCGGCTCCGCTTCTCATCGACTCGGACTCTGTGGAATATCGTTTGATCTCTCAGTACCGGGCGATTTCCACAAGGGATCGAGTCGGGCTGGAGTACAGGTCAGGATGAGACGTGCAGTTGCGATCGCTCGGAACAACTCTGACGTCATCGAACGTCATCGATGTTTGATCGACATTCCTCTCACTGTGTGTGACGACACATCAGCGCTGCCGTCTGTCCAGACCTCAACGAAAGGTGGTAAGATTTTTTCATTTCCTCTCTTTAATTCGACTTTTACAACCGAGTTGAACTTCAGTGACAGCTGGTACCCACGTGACTGCTGTTCGCTTCAAAAGATCCCGCTCTGCGCGCCTGTCAGTGACGCGGCGTCGTCAGTGACGTCATCGGTGCTGAATGTGGGACTTCTTAATGTTCGCTCCATTACTAATAAATCCTTTATTCTTAATGATCTTTTCACAAGAGTTAATTTGGATTTATTATGTCTTTCTGAGACTTGGCAGAGAGAGGAAGAGTTTATTCATCTGAACGAACTCTGTCCAGTAGGGAGCGCTGTCCTGGGGAAGCCTCGCCTCTCTGGTCGTGGAGGAGGTCTTGCTACTGTTTTTAGGGAGAGTTGTTCTTGCAAAGTGATTCAGACACAGGAATTCACTTCTTTTGAGTCTCAGATGATCTTGGTTGGTTCTACAAGACCTTTCTATTGTGTGTCAATCTACCGTCCGCCTGGTCCTGCGGCGGTGTTCTTGAAAGACTTTAGTGACTTCTTATCTTCCATTATTCAGATGGAATCTGTTCTTATTCTTGGAGACTTTAATCTTCATGTTGATGACGTCACATCTTGTTCTGCTAAAGAACTTTTAACTTTAACTGAAGCCTTTAATTTTGAGCAACATGTTTCTGAACCCACTCATCAAAAAGGCCACATTTTAGACTTAGTTTTTACTCTTGGCCTGAACATTTCTAATGTATCTGTACATGATGTCCATCTGAGTGATCATTCTCTTGTCTTGTTCAACCTGGACTTCATCCCTGAACCTAAGCCTTTGAAAGTTAGGTCTCAGAGGCGTGTCATCTCAGCCGATACTGCAGACAGTTTTTCTGCTATGTTTGACCGTCTTTCCTTTGATGACTGTCCAGATGTGGACAGTTTGATTCACTGTTACACTGATCATTGTGTTGAAATACTGGATCAGGTGGCACCTGTTAAATCGAACTTGAAAGTTCAGAAAAAACGGTGCCCTTGGACAAATGAAGATCTCCTGAGTCTGAAGAGACTTTGTCGAAAGACTGAGCGTCTCTGGAAGTCTACTAAACTTGAGGTGCACAGACTTCACCTCAGGGATCTGTTGACTTCTTACAATGAGATGGTAGAAACTGCTAGATCTGATTACATCAGAAAACTGGTAGCAGCAAATAGGAAAAACCCCAAAGTTTTGTTTGACACGATAAATTCTCTCGTGTCTCCTGCTCATCAAATCACGCCGGTCTTCTGTGAAGCTGACAGCAATGCATTGTTGAGATTTTTCATTGACAAAATTAAATTGATCAAAGAGAAAAATCTCTCCCCCTTTGTTGGGAACCCCTACCATCTCCTCCTCTTGGTCATCCTTCACTGCTGTATCTTTGGGTGATATTTCAGCACTAGTGAACAAGATGAAACCCTCCTCTTGCTCAGACGACGTCCTTCCTTGTAGGCTTTTTATCAAAATATTTGATGTAATTGGCCCCTGGGTTACCAATATGGTGAACCTCTCCCTTTCCACAGGGGTTTTTCCCAATGCATTTAAACATGCCATTGTGGAGCCTCTGCTCAAAAAACCAGGCTTAGACCCAACTGACCTCAGTAATTTCAGGCCTATTTCTAAGCTCCCTTTCTTGTCCAAGATCTTGGAGAAGGTGGTGTCCGAGCAGCTGTCTTTGTTCCTGGATCAGAGCGACATCCATGAGAAGTTTCAGTCTGGCTTCCGTAAACATCACTCTACGGAGACAGCTTTATTGAAAGTGTCCAGTGACATCATGATGTCGGCTGACTCTGGTAAATTCACTGTTCTGGTTCTCTTGGATCTGTCGTCAGCCTTTGACACAGTTGATCACCAGATCCTGCTGAGAAGACTAAGGGATGAAGTGGGACTGTCTGGGTCTGTGTTAGAATGGTTCTCATCTTACCTTTCTGGGCGCAGTTTTAGTGTATCTGCCAATCAAATGAGGTCTGAATCGGCAGATCTGTTGTGTGGAGTCCCTCAAGGTTCTGTTCTGGGTCCTTTATTGTTTTTGCTGTACTTGATTCCCCTTGGTAAAATCATTCAGAGATTTCCAGATGTTTCTTATCACATTTTTGCTGATGACATCCAGCTCTACTGCTCTTTTGACCCAACTGAGCCCCAAAGGCTGAACAGCTTAGTCAATTGTTTGCTAGAAATCAAACAATGGCTGAGTGAAAACACTTTACAGCTTAATGTGGACAAAACTGAAACTCTGGTGATTGCTCCTGATGATAAGATTCCAGGGTTGAGTCAGTACTTGGGTGACTTAGGTCAGTCTGTCAAACTGAGCCTGAGAAACCTGGGTGTTGTATTTGATAAAGACATGTCTCTTGTTCAACACTGCAGAAAACTGACCAGAAACTGTTTCCTTCAACTGAGAAAAATCTCTAAACTTAGGAAAATGTTGTCACAACATGATCTGGAGCATGTAATCCATGCGTTTGTTTCTTCTCGTCTGGACTATTGTAACAGTTTGTTTTCATGTCTTAACAAGAAGGAGCTGTCTCGTCTGCAGTTGATTCAGAACTCTGCAGCGAGAATTCTGACCCGCTCAAGTAGGAGAACTCACATTTCTCCGATCCTTAAAACTCTTCACTGGCTTCCAGTTTCTTTCAGGATCAACTTTAAAATTCTGGTTCTTACTTTCAGAGCTATTCATGGTCAGGCTCCTCCTTACATCACTGATCTGATCCAGCCTTACACCCCAGCTCGGTCTCTGAGGTCTGTGGATCAGAATCTACTTATGGTTCCACGCACACGGCTCAGGACCAGAGGAGAGAAATCTTTTCAGGCTGTTGCTCCTAAGCTTTGGAACAATCTTCCTCTCTCTTTGCGCTTGATGGAGTCTACTGACTCCTTTAAGAAACATCTTAAGACGTTTCTATTTGTTCAGGCTTTTCCTTGAATTTCTCGAACTCCTGTGTGGTTCTCGGTGTTGTCTTGATCTTTGAAGTATGTACTGTTTTGAGTATTGTTTTGATTGTTAAAGCGCTTTGTGACCCTGGTCTCGAAAAGCGCTATATAAATAAATATTACTTACTTACTTACTTACTTACTTACAATATCAGATGTTTAGAGAATAAATGGCATCCTAAATCATAATGTACAACAACATATTTATTTAATGAAAGAAAAAAAAAGAAAAATTTGAACGAGAATATAAACAATAATTTGTAAATCATAGATTCTCCAATGTGTCAAGACAAGAATGTACCCAAGTTGTGCTTTGGACCCTTGTTTTAAACGGTTAAAAAGAAAATCCACCATCAAAATTACACAACACAACATATAGGTTTTAATAAAAATTACGCTTAGACAGTTAATTGACAATTCTATCAAACAGTGGCTCCGTTGCCAGCTCCTCTCCTTGAGCAATGAGTTAATAAAACTTCTTGTGTTTTATCAGCATTAATGTGAAAAGATGTACACACAGAGAAAACATCCAGTACATCACAAAGTATATAATTCTGATGCTTATCCACTGAGAACGCTATACAGAAACATTTTTCTTCATTCTAATAGAAATCACTTTGATAAAAGATGCTTGATGTTTAAGTAGATTTGGCTGTTTTTATTTCCCACTGCTTGTGTATTGGGTTTGATTTAATGACTCTCTTATCTGTATAGCAATGTTTTAAAAATAGATATCCATGTGCATTCAAGATGTCTCCTGCTTTATCTCTGTAATTCAAGATTAAGATTTAACACTTCTTCATGTGGATGTCTCAGAAGTCTTGCATTTTTAATTGAGGGTGAGGGATCATCTTATCTTACCCTTATTTGGATTACCAAAAAAAATACCAAGAGTCCACTTTAATATGAATTAAAATACACTTATAAACACTGATATCAACTCGGCCACTGTTTTATTATTTAGTTAAAATGTAACCAGTCAATTTGATTCCTTCATATTCATCAACTCTTAACTATGATGAGGATAACATATTCATCATCAAGAATAAGATTGAGATAAAATGAAAGATTACAAATGTTCATGTCCAATGGAGACAAACATTATCTCGGTGCATTGTTGAATCTGCCCAAACTCTACATAAACTCAGGAGCAGGGGTAGATTTCCTAATAGGTAGATAATAAATAATATTAATTACTATATAATAGTAAATAATAATTTATTAAGTATTATTCTGCTAGAGATCTTTCTATCTAAAGTAAGATATTTTGCAGTGGGAAGGATGAGTTGAGCGAGTTTGACATTTCTTTGAGGTGATTTCGATGAACACGTGTGTCTGTCAATGAAATCTTAAATGCCAGGAACCGGCGGCTGCAGATGCGCTGACTGCCTGGCGCTTCTTTCTCTCCAGAGAAATTGCCTTGCCGGTGGATTTATAAGGAAAGATTATCATCCGGAGAAGACGGGTCTCAGTAGGTGTGCAGCAGCTGTGAGTGTATCCAGGTATAACTGATGAGCTTCTGCCTTAAAGCTGAGCTCGTGCTGAGTTCACGGGGCATTGCCCAGGTTTCTGTCATTCCGGGATCAGGATTGTGTTTGAAGCGTCACGCACACACACATCTTGAACCTATAATTCTGTTGTTGTAAGCATAATGTGGAAGCAATGCTGCAGACTTTAAATTGAGGCAACAGTTTGGGGGAATTGCACTGATTCTTCAATTCTGCTGAGACTTTTAGACTATTGGGCCAATACCTGCCAAACAAATGGCTTGTTGGTATTTTGGCTGCTATTTAGCAAAAATTACAACCTCATTCTCCAATTGGAAAATAGTGCCTAATCTATTAGCCTGAACACACTCGGGTGAGCAGAACCCAGACATTTGCATAATATAGTGTGAGAGTGAAATTTGTATAAACACATTTTCCATGTCTGATTGTGAAATCCTCATCCTGACACTCTGGAGAAGAAGTCCTCTAAACACCTGACGCTCCCCTTATTGTTCATGGCTGACTGACCAAAACCAAACTGAGTTGTAAAATTATTAGTCAACTTATTAACTCAAAGGGATCATCTTTTTGGATTTGCAGATTCTTCCAGTTCAAGGTGAATTCCCGAGCAGGTCACTCACGTGTATGGCTCAGTTTTTGATAAAAAAAAATCTGTTGCAGGCACATCTGGTTAACTGACCCGTGACACTTTGAATCCATTACTGTAATTGGCGAGAAGACCCCCAAAAAACAGCAAAAACTGAAGGAAGCTGGTAACAGTTGGCGATACAATGGTGTAATGGCATTGAAAATGTGAGGAAACATTGATAATGGTGCGAGGAACAGATGATTGCATGTTGGTCTTGTTCTTGCTGACCATCTGAATCTTTATATCACTTTAGTCTTGAGCAGGATACAACTATCAAGTTTCTGTGGTGCCAAAATATGTTGTCCTATTTTATACATGGGTAGAAATGAGCTACTTAGGGCAGGTCTGTGATCTCTGAGTGCTTTTCCAGCTAAGGTTTTGGTTTTGTCTTCGTCTATGACAAGATAACTCAACAACAGTCGAACTGATTTCAATAAGATCTTCATGTATTGATGACGTGGCAATGATGGTTACATTTTAGCAGTGTTTTAATCATCAAATGTTTCTGACGTTGATTTGTCTATCAAGCTCAATTGCAATTTGTACTTTACTGCCTATCTCAGCCTCACTGCAATCAACTGTTCCTATGAGCCCAACGTGAAGACTTCAGGGGAGAGTCTGAAGAAAGGGAGTGGAATTTTTAACTTAAAATGTAGCCTTCTCAAATCGTCCTTAAAGTGATAGTTCACCCAAAATCAAAATGTTTCTTATTTTCTACTTCCCCTCATGTCCAATAAGGTTTGGGATTATTTCCAGATTCATTTGTTTATTAATAGAGTTACAGGCAAAAATGTACATCCATATGACGGACATGATCCGAGCTCACCTTTCTCTGACCTACTCGTGCAAAAATTCAAACTTAAAAACATCCAAATACCTCCATACTGCTTGTCTATATTGTCCATCTTGTATTGAAAGCTTTGTAAGAGAAATTGTTCATAAAAAAATTAAACAAGTCTACTGTATAGTTGAAGCTTGTTTGTAGCATAAACTGAAGGGCTAACATGCTAACAAAAAGGAAACACAATATCATGAGAGCTCCCAGTTTGATGTCTACACTAGTCCCAACCTTTAGTCGACATGAGAGTGAGTAGAAAATGAGTGAAATTTGAAAGTTAAAATATTATTCGCCTCCCCCACTTTTAGCCCACTTTGTTGTGCAGAATGAACTGTTGTTGTACCTGTTGTTTACTTCATTGCTATCAATAGTATCTAGCAAATGTCAGGGGATGGTATTGGTCAGAATTATGATCATTTAAATTAATGAAACTATTGGTGGAAATGAGCTACTTGGCTGAGGTATAAGTGCTCATCTATGAATGAAAATGCACTGTTAAACTATGTATGTATTTCCTGATAAAGATTTTGGATCGCAGGGAATACTTTGTCAATTTGTGTGTTTAATATTGTCAGCAGTTTTACTATAGTATTAATATCAATCCGACTGAGAACCTCTGAGTGCAGGCCAATGATTACAAGAGGAAGAATCAAAGACATACAAATGTTTTTTATCGATGACTGTGGGGGCAGAAACAGCTGTGTTATCTAAGCAGGAAACATATTGGAATGTCAAAGCCCTCGGAGGAATTATCTGGTCATTATTAAAGACTCAATATTTGTGCAGACACAATGTACTTGGAGTGTTCTGCGGAAATGAAGTTCCATCACAACTCGGAGGAGTCAATTAATCGGTGAGCCTTAGTTCAGCCGGAATGATGAGGTGAGGTCAAGTCCACTGGGCCACTAATTAAAAAGAAGCGAGGCTCATCTCGGCCTGAGCAACACAAAGGTGTCATAGACGGATGCCTGCGTTCAATAATGTAGTGATGCACACACAACAATCACAGACTCGCTCACCATCCAATCCTTATTAGGGGCTGCTAGATTTTCCAGTCTTGAGAGTTAAACTCCCTTCGATGTTCAGAATGTAACGACAAAAATCTCCATGATTAACACAACTGCTTGATGGGAGAGGCCACCCTGGTGTTCGCTCGTCAGCTATGTTAACACTCAGCATTAATTCAATGCCAGTGTTAAAGTTAGTAACATGACATTGAGGGAGCAATTATCAGTGAGACAGTAATGTGGTTAATAAAGATCCCATTTAAAATCATTACGCCACTTTGCAGATTCTTTTATCTCAAGGCGAGGGGGATGAAAAGTAGACAGATGCCCTAACTGCTGACAAAGGCCTAATTTCGCTGCCTTTGTCGAAAGGGAAAATGCTGTATTAAAGATAGCGGGCTTTTTAAGTTCTCCATAATGTACCAGTTCTGTTCCTTTTTTTTAACAGGGTAATGCAATTTCGAGACGAACACAAAAAGAATGGCTAACCTTTTTCCTCCTCACCTCAATTTTACCTTGTCCTCTGTCCCTCAGCCTTTACATTTATGCAGCTAAGTAATGAGTGTGTGGTGTATTACATCAGCACTGAGACCAAATTGCATTTAGTCATGTGGGCTGGGATGTAACCAGGCATATTAAAATGTCTCAGAACACAATTCCTCCCCGCAATCCTGCCAGTCATGCAAGAGACTCGGTGAGCTTTCAAAAGTGGGTTTGGTTAATCATTAGCAAGAGTCATCTTATTCCCACCGTTTCAGTGACATAGAACCATTGAAAATTGTATGAATAAAGATGAAAATTGTTTGAATACAGATGAAAATTGTTTAAATACAGTTCAAAATGGTTTTAATACAGATGAAAATGGTTTGAATAAAGTTGAAAATGGTTTGAATATAGTTCAAAATGGTTTAAATACAGTTGAAAATGGTTTGAATACCGTTCAAAATGGTTTTAATACAGATGAAAATGGTTTGAATAAAGTTGAAAATGGTTTGAATATAGTTCAAAATGGTTTAAATACAGTTGAAAATTGTTTAAATACAGTTCAAAATGGTTTTAATACAGATGAAAATGGTTTGAATAAAGTTGAAAATGGTTTGAATATAGTTCAAAATGGTTTTAATACAGATGAAAATGGTTTGAATAAAGTTGAAAATGGTTTGAATATAGTTCAAAATGGTTTAAATACAGTTGAAAATGGTTTGAATACCGTTCAAAATGGTTTGAATACAGATAAAGATTCTTTGAATATAGTTAAAAATGGTTTGAATACAGTTCAAAATGGGTTGAATACAGTCGAAAATGGCTTGAATACAGATGAAAATTGTTTGAATATAGTTCAAATTGGTTTGAATACAGTTCAAAACAGTTTGAATATAGTTCAAAATGGTTTGAATACGGATGCAATTTTTTTAAATACAGTTGAGAAGTGTTTAATCACAGTTTTAAATGGTTTGAATACAGTTGAAAATGGTTTAAATACAGTTTAAAATGGTTGAATGCATTTGAAAATGGTTTCAATACAGATGGAAATATTTAATTACAGTTTTAAATAGTTTGATTATAATTAAACAATGTTCGATAACTTTTGTAAATTGTTTGATTATAGTTTTAAATTGTTTGATTACACTTTAAAATGGTTTTATAATTATAAAAAATGACGTGATTGTGTGTATAAACAAAATGATATTAGAAAATGAACAATAACAAAAAAAGGAGAAATATAAATTACCTAAAAAGACCAAAAACTTGTGTTTGTAGTTGAAAACTACAAATTGAGGTTAAAAGCAAGTTTTAAAAAACTTCCTTTTAATTTATCTGAACTTTAAGTTTAATGTAAGTCAGCACAGGAAAATCATGCAAAATAAGAAAGTTGCTTGCATGACTGACTTGTTTAACCAGTATCCAAGCTTAGCAGAGGAACATTAAAGCCATAAACAGTAAGACTTTTACAACTCTACTGCACAAATCTAATTTAATGCAAGCTGATTAATACTTCCCATGTTAAGCCAGTGGCTTTAAAGCACCTGTGAGACTCCACGGCGCCGCAGCAGTCCGACATGGACGGCAGGATTAGGAGTTTGTTTACATCCGCCATCATAGATTAAGTTGCAAGACAGAGATGAGAATTCCTTTTTTTTGCGCTAAACTAGCCCAATGCGCTACAGCCAGTGGTACAATTAGACGACCAAAGAGATGTGCTGATAAGGGAGAATGTTGAGTGTGATAAAGAGAATGGTGGCTGTAAATAATTGGTTTATTCAACGCAAAAGAAAATTATACTCAGCAGTGGATTATAAAATAAATAAACAAAAAGATGCTAAACATAATTGAGCCATGCCATGTTGACTCTGATAGTGGAAATAATTTAGCTTGATGATTATGTAAATAACCATTAATATTAAGACATCTTAATGATATTTTTAATCCAATATTGTATATAATTTGGAAGTCTAATATTTACGTCAGAAAAAGTCCCTAAGTCATTTGGCACCTACTACTGAGTGAAAAAGAAGGCTGTTAATATAAACAGATAACTATTATTTTGTCTCCCCAACCCTGTTTGTATTATTAATCTTGAATTTTACTAAATCACCTGTTTGGGCTTTATAATAGTTTGGTTTTGTCTTTGGGATTTGGGGTAAATAGTCTGGAGTTCATGTTGTTAAAGAACATACTTTTTCAGAGTTCATGGTTTGAGTTTGTATGAACACAAAGTCAGCTAAACTGTTTTAATAATCAAGATTCTTTACTCTCCAGACCCACTTTTATCATCAAAGTCATATAAAAACTGAACTCTTGCATAAACTTGCTACATTCAATAAGCTGAATTGGCTGCTTTCGACTCCCAATTCAAAACAATATAAAATAGTTTCATAACCAACTTTCTCAATGTAGTTTCTGAAGTTTCATGTGGGTTTAATATACACCTATTATTTGGTAGGTTTTCAATAACACTTTTCCATTACCCACTATTGAGCTCCATCTCACACTTTAACATGATTCATTCTATACTTATTGATTATTTCTTCTTTAGAAAAGTTTCACTTCAAGACCTTCCTAGTTTTTCTTTTTAAAAATATATATGTAAGACCTTCATTTCAGAGATTCAGACGTCTTGCATCTACATTTCAGCCGGCAGCATTGATGGTGTTGGTTATGTTAATATTTAGAAGAGAGACTCTGTGGTGCAGTGCTTTATGCAGCATTTTATTTTCAAAGTAAACATTGATAATTGTTTCGATTAAACATAAATAGTTAATTAAATAGCTGAAACGAAGAAATTGTATATGAACAATCGATGCAAGTGATCATTAGTTGTATGGAGTACTCTACTACTTTAGTACATCTACATCTACTCTGGATAGTCTGAGATGAAAGACACAGAATGAAAAAATAAAAGAAACCATTATCTACCATTTTAAAACCCTTTAGTTATGGCGCCTTTTTGAAGTATCATGTGGTATCGAAAGATCCCCAAATGGTCAAATATACTATATTTATACTACTTGCTAGAGTCTACATTTGTCATGATCCTTGTTTTTATTTGTTTCTTCCATACTCCTTCAAGCCTCTACATAAAGGGATAGGGAACATATCAAACCAAGGAAGAAATCTATAACAGACAAGGCTTCTAATTCAGTTACAATCTGACACCATGGACTGGAAACAGAAAGATTAAATTAATAGTTCACAGAAAATTCAAATTTCACTAATTTTCCCTCATGTCGACTAAGGTTTCAGGATTATTTTCAGAGTAATCCGTTACTTTTTGGAGTTATATAAAAAAATGCGAGTCCATTTTAATGCAGTGACTAGAGCTCAGTGATAGTTGCCCAAAAAGAAGACAAACCTATGAACATCCAAATACCTCCATCCTGCTTGACTCTTGACGATAAGCTCTCTGGGCCCACTCTCCTGCCCACTCCATGTTCCCTCCTTTGGTGCTAGAATGATCAACTTCATTTACATAACAATATGAATCTCCACCGGGGGTTTCCAGCCAATCGTGAGCGCTACAAATGTAGACAGTAGACTATGTCGACATGAGAGTGAGTAGAAAATAAGTTACTTTTGAATTTTGGACTTTCACTGTAATCTTCATGATTCAAGTTTTTGCTGTCCTCATTCCTATGATGAACTTTGGTTTTGTCTGCTTAAGATGTATTACTTGGTTATTACTGTATGTTCTCATTTGTTTCCACCTGGTTGTGCCCCGCTCTTGTTCTCCCTTTTCATCAAGTATTTTGTGTTTGAAAAAAATTAACTCTAACCTTGTTGTGTTCGAGACTCGTTGTTGCTTCTATCCTTCTTATTAGTCAAACTGTGTTATTTCACAAAACTGATGAAAAAAAAATTGTTTTTGTATAGGTTCTACAATTGTCTGTGAAATTGATTTAAATGAATAATAGAGGGGGGTTATTAGAGCAATCCATTTCAAATTGCTGCATAGCTTGAAGTGCAATTGGTGTCAGGGCTTTACAAAAATGAGTCGCCTGCCTCTCCAGTTGAGATAATGTGGTGAGATCATGACGTGAGGCAGAGTGAAGCAGCGCTATACTTGACGAAGCAAACTTTGCAGACGGAAAATCCTCAGCGGCCTCACCACCATCCCATAACTCTGCTGCTTGTTTACAGAAGTGGACGTATCCTCAAACTGACCATTTCCTCACCTGCTCCTTATGTGCCAAAAGAGGCATCTGTTTTGTAGAGGTGTACTCACTGGACGAGGCCAATTAAAACGCTCTTCCTTTGCTTTGCCTGTGGGAGCCAAACAAGGCATCCAGCTGCACCTGCCAATATTTACTGTTCTAACAAAATACATCATTCACTGCCATCTGCTCTTCGACGGCACACATAGGGGCGCTTGTGCTGCAAAATTAATAACTCTCCTACATTACAACTGCTCCTACATTGTAATGGCTCTCATCAGCCCTTCCGGAGGCTCCTGTAACTGGTGCATAGATCATAAATGCAGTCAAAAGACAAGTCGTCTTGGAACTCCGCATAGACATCCGCATAAACATCTCCTCATGGAAGTTGGTACTCTGTAACTCTGCTGTCATTATTGTTGCATCTCTTCAGCCCTCGCCACATTATGTGATGAGACGTGCAAGTGACAGCCATGTTCTGAGAAATAATGCATTGGGAGCCTGAAGCGTTGGCCCTGAGGCAGGATGTGATTGTGCATTTCATTTTTAAATGCACCGCTCCCAAAGCTGCGCCTGTAAGTGTGTGAAGTGTATGTGTGTGTGTTTCATTTTGGCAGTGTGTCGCAGCAGTCAACCTTTCTCTGCAGAGGGATAGAAAAGAAGAAAGATTTCAAACAAACATTCATCTCTGGAGACTTTGTTTTCTTATGCCATGACCTTGTGTCCTCACAGCCGGTGTGGCCTTTTCAAAACAGACATTGAAATTTCCATCACACCTTTTACAATGGTGTGCGAGGCAAATGGTTTTTGGATGTGTGTTTCCATGTTTGTTAGGTAATCAATAGGTTGGTGTCCAACATCAGATTACAGTTTAATCTAGAGAATGATCGAATTCACTGCCATGACTATCATATTTGCATCCCGAATCTCCAATCATATTCTTTTAGTCTGTAACTTGTTTTTCACTTTAACTACCAGTGACCTTCTTTGAAAGATGGTTATGACACAAACTCGGGTATAGGCTGAACCCATTACACCCCCGCACACATACAATTCTTACATCAACCTTTTAGTATGCTTGAAATTCCCACACAAAATACTGTGCCACTTGGTTAAACACAGATCTTTTCACATCTCGCCCACTAGCTAATTCACATGCACAACCATTCTAGAGTTCCCATATAATTTGCGTATCTCTTTATCATACACCCACACAGTCACACACCCATGCCAGATGATCCATCCCAAGAATAGCATTTAACATCTGGCGGACACCGTGCCGTATCCCACTACATCTCTAGGGTTGCCCTTTTCTGGACCCCGGCACGTTCTGATGGATCACCCTCGGACTTGGATGGATTGCACCTCATGCCCCATACCTGAGCTCCCGTTGCCATTTCTTCCTATCTTGGTGGTTCATTTGTCATTCACTGTGGCTATTTATTACCATCTTAACATATGAGTGCTTGGCTGTGCCCACAAAAGTCCTCACTCTTGATGCACCAGGACAGAAACATGTGCAAACACCCAACAAGGAGACATATTGGTTCTTTATTTTCGCCTTTTAACACCTACACTTATTATAAAGGTGCTTTTACACACATTCCCCAACATTGACATTGCATTTCTGTTAGATTTCTGTGGAAACTGAAAATTGGTCAAATTAGGTGAAAATTAGGTGTGAAGATGCAACAGGAATCTGTGCAGGTGAGAATAAGGTTAACAGATAACATGCTCTGTTTGCATTATCAAAGACTATGAACAAAAATAAACTCTTTAAATAATCCACATCTTAAATGTTTCATTCTTAAACTTTTACCCAGGGATATGCTATCAAAGGAATATAAAAGCTGCACAGAACAAAAGCATTAAAAAAAGAAAACCCAATATTTCACAAGAATTCCCAACAGTTTCCACCCCGCCTTAATGCCTAAAATGTCAGTGTTACTGGAAAGAAAAGGCAGGGATCCATGGCCAGAGGGAAACCTGTCCATCACTGAAAACCATCAACTGTGAACCAAGGGACCTCCAGCATCACACCAAGCTTTGCAACCCAAACACGTGTTTAGCCCCGCAGCGGTGCAAACAGGAAACTAAATAGACAATCTCTGAAACAGTAAACAAAGTTGAGCTGAACCGTGTCAAACAACAACTCTTTGCCTGGGGAGAGACAACACAGATCTGTCCTCCTCCTCAGTTCTCGCCGCACCATCTCATCACACGTCCACATGTTTCAAGGCTACATCCATAAGTCCTCCATCCATTGGGTGAGCATGGGGCAAATTGGAATCATAATAAACTGCTGGAGTCTTTCTTAGTTAGGGAGGAAAAAACAAAACATCAAGCACATGAGAGAGAGAAACTAAGCTAGAGTATGCACGTCTCCTCAGGTCTGTCATTCTTTTCAATTTTTAAAAAGCTTTCTTTTATCATCAACTTACAATTAAACTCCCATTGATTACTTAATCCTAGAAATGGCGTCAACTAGGACACCTAGATGTTACCTTCAACTGAAGGCAGCCTCATTAAATACAAGTAGAACTAGCCTATGACAGGCTTGGATATGGACACCATCCTATCATACTTTAATAATTTGCAATCACACATATATACTGTATATATAAAGGAACACAAATTGGATTTAAATAACAATTGTTGATTCGAAGTCTGCAGCTCTTTAGGGACAATTGATTTTCCCCCTTTTTTTTTGTCTGTTGGTTTTTTTCCTGGCTACCATTTTGCCTATTGATTGAATGGGGACATCATTTATATAGAGTACAGGCCAAAGGTTTGGACACACCTTCTCATTCAATGCCTTGTTTTCACAATTATTCACATAATCGATTCTTGCCAAATGCATCAAAACTATGAATGGACTCATGGGGAATGACGACTTTACAAAAAGCGTGTAACAACTGAAACTTGTCTTATATTCAAATTTATTTTCTATGTTGACTGCTGTGGTTTTTACTTGTGTGTCTTTCCAAGGGTTACTTAGTGGAATTGTTTTGCCTTATTAATGGGGTTGGGACCATTAGTTGTGTTGTGCAGAAGTCAGGTTGATACAGCCCTATTGGACGACCTCATAATTCATTTTAACCAATCAGCTAAGTAAAGATTAATGAGTGACCATCATTACTTTAAGAAATCAAGATCAGTCCGTTTGAAAAATTGAATGAGCCCAGTCCAAACTTTTGGCCTGTACTTTGCTTTTGGAATATTGAATTTATCCTTTACCCCCAATCAGATAAAAAAAAAAACAACCTTTTCTTAAAAACAAAATAAAACACCCTTGATGTAGGTAAACAAAGTGAGCCAAACCTTAAGTTAGTAGTTTACCTGTCTTATCACACAGGGGTGGATGGCTCATTTTTAAACTTTTAAACCTTTGCTTATGAGGGAAGGCCAGTGCAAACAAAGGGTCTCCAATGCTATCTGATGGAATGGAACAAATCAGCAGCACACAGAGCATTAATCAACAGTCTAGGAGGTCAGCTAAACATACCTGTCCCCTCTGCCATCCTTCTGCTGAGTCCTTGAAAATCTAGGCTGCAGCAATCAATCACAGATCATTCACCCTGCTGAAGCTGCGACGATAAGCCACTACAGTAAGTGTGTGGTGGAAAAATAGATGGAAAAGTTTACCTGGGAATCGCGTAAGGGTTGTTTTCGGAATGCCTCCGACTCTTGAGGCGTGAACACGGGGACCTAAGGTGAAGACCGAAACACTGTAAGGGATGTTCTAAATCCCGCAAAAGTGTTTTCTATTGCTTGACAGTGTAATTATCCCACTTGGATAAGTGTATGACAATGAAAGGTAAATTATACAGTAGCACATTTCACTTTGGCTCGTTTTATGTTTTATTCATGTCTTTTGGCTTCATATTATTTTAAGGCTCCAATGTTTTATCCTAACCCTTAAGATCTCATTAAACATTTAAAGAGGTGCCTTTATCAGAATATACAAACTCCAGGATCTGTGCGTGCCATTGATTGGAACTCACAATATTACTATTTTATTTTGTTCTAAACATGGGCGTTTTTTTTTAGATTCAATGTAGAAATCTTGGAAAACCTGCTTGTCAGGATTTCACATTTCATTTTTATAAATCCTGTTCCCAGAATTGTAATAAAAGTCTCATCCGAATTGTGCTGAAGAAAAGCCCTGCAGCTACAGAGGTTAAACTTATTCTACAAATGTGGATTTTCAAAAAAAAGGAAGGATTTTTGGCATTTAAAAAAGAGCCAAGTCATGTTTATTTCCTAATTAACTCAATCAAAGAATCCCAGGAACATCATTTCACAGTAACAACTCAGATGTCCATTCCGAGAGTTGACTTTAAAGGTGATCCAGATGCACCCCAGTATTGTACTGTCCCTAAATAAAATACATTTGACATATTTAAGTCTTATCTCAGACTAAAACTTCTCACACATGAGTGTATAAATAATGAAAAAAAAGTATGAAACTATTTTCAGTTTTAGTTTCCTTAAAGGGATCTCACAGTTATTTTCATGATGTTTTAGCCTGTTAGAATGGGTCATGGGTAACTAAACCATCTAGAACACAGGACAATCATGGTGCTTGTGTATTACTCATTTTCATTACTTTATAGGCTAATTTCTGTATTAAACTTTACCAAAACAAGTGTTTTGACTTGTCAAGAGTCAGAGGCTAATGTTACTTCTGAGGAAAACAGTCTTTTTTGAAAATAAAACACCTGTTAGGCAGCATTAATTCAATGTAACAGACATTATACAGCTTACTTTTTGTAACAAATGCCTCACAGACCTCTAGAGGGTCCCAGTCCTGTTGATGCCCCCCCACCACATAGGACCCCTTTTAATTGAAGCAAACATACTAAATGTGTTTGTATTTTCAGATGATTAATCGTAAAGTCATTGATTTACTTATTATGGATTTGTAGACAATATATGGTTAATTCATATTGGGTAGTGTCTTGAGTCATCACTGATCACACATGTGGTTCATTAGACCAAAAAATATATTTGCAATCTTTTCCGACATTGGAATGATCCTTGAGTTATTTTTCTCCATCTATTCTTGTTTGATTTTATGAACAAATACTGGTTAATGCATCAAGGTTGACTAAAACCACATTCTGTGAAACTTTTATGCCTCTTTCTTGTGTGAGATTGCACAGTGTATGAGTTGAAACAGGAAATCTCAGTATTGATTCATGACTCTTCCTCTCCAGAGATAAGACTTTGTTGTAGTTGCTTCTTTTTCTCATGTTGAATCTGGTTGTGATGGATTGTCTGGGGGTGAGGAAAGGTTGGAAAACACTGAGGCCGCAGAGGTTTCCTGGTCCCCTTGGAAAACTAAACAAACAAATAAATACAAGGATACATGCAGAGCAGGCCTGTGTCTCTCTCAGTAGCACAATGCCAGGAAAAAAAAGATGTGACTGACATCTGAAAGCTTTCCATCAACAAATCTTCAAAACAATTTTTGATTCTCGCCGCAAAGAAGCATCTCACAGCTGTGATTGGCCGAATATATGTCTCATCTGTTCAAGGTTGATCGAAGTGTGTGTGTGTGGGGGGGTTTGAAGAATGTGGTGCTCTGTTGCTTTCAGCTATTAATCAGTGTGCTGACCCTCATCCTCCACCTCCCACCACTCCCTCAACTCTATTTCTCTCAACACTGGCCAGGCATCTAATGCAGATTCAAGACATCTTCCGCCCCAGGGCTCTGATTGATGAGCAGAATTCTTCAGCTTTTACCTAAAGCTGTTGATATGGTCGGGAAGAGGAGTGAAAAAGGCAGTTTCTCTGCAACCGTCCATCTGTGAAGCCGAGGCCTGATGAGGCTCCGGCAGCTGCTACTGTTGGTGTCGACCGTCTGATCCGTTGAGCTAATGGATTCTAGCCGAATGCAAGTTTGATGAAGACCAAATGTATGTGGCACACATGGGGCAGGAAAACACAGATTAGCACACCACACCACAGTTGCCGTCAGACAGAAAGGAAAGCGAGGGAATAGAAATAACACACACACCGCATGCCAATCCCGAAATAGCTCTTTCTTGCACATCATCCTCATTTCTCGGCTCCTTCCCTAGCAGCTACTATGATGGATCATTTTGTCTCCCTAATAGCGGCTCCAAATCCCTGGATGCTCACCCTTTATGTTTCTTGGGAGACCATAACAATTTAGTTGAATCCATCTCCAGGATTGAAAACTGAAAAAAGATGAAAACATTCAGACAATTATGCGAGAGAGTTTTGAAAACCTGGATTTTAATTTCTGCTCTACTGTCAATATTAACGATATCTTCGGCTCTAGGTTTCTGAAGGAGTCAAATATAAATGATGCAGCCTTCTATGTTGGCTGAGCTCTTTCAATCATGCATGAGTGGAGGGTAAGTGATGGAAGCCGCTCTGGCCGCCAAGCGTACGTCCTCGTCTGGTTTCCATTTTAACTGGGGGGAAGATGATGAGAGAGATTTTCTATCACACCCACTGCTTCATCTAAAATATCAGAGCAGGGAAAGAAAGTGTGTGATGTTTTTAACGGCAGTCTCTGCCAACCCGGGTCCATGTATTTGCAGTCTAGGGGACGCCAATCAGAGCGACCGTTGGAAATAGTTTTAGCCTGTAAATCAGGAGTGGCTTCGACACTATAAACGTTGTAATACAAAATAATCTACTGTATGTATTAATGAATGAACAAAGTGGAACAAAAAGGAAAGAATATGTGCCTTAGAAATAGAAGCCATTGACAACTCTGTAAAAGACAAATCCACACATTGTCGTTTTTGAAGGTTTGAGATTCTGAGGTGACACAGCTCATTTTTCTCAATTATTTTCGCAGCACTCATTTGTTTTCTTTTTCCTTTTTTTTTCAATTCATCATCTGATACAATTTAAAAAGGCTCCTTTGAGAATATTTGTTGAGTTGAGAGAGTTTTACTTTGGGAATAAATATTCGTCAAAAAAGACTGGAATACCTATTTACTTGCTACCTATTGAAGTTGTCAGGAAGAATTGATGAAGAAAGATCATCTTTTCTCTTTTGTGATTGAGTTTTTCCTCAAAAGTAATCTTTATCAGTGATGCTGTTGAAAGGATGCTTGATGGGTAAGATTTGGAGTAAATATCGGAATAGTTGCTCAAACAATCTACATGCATCTATAATCTCAAAAGAAGGCCGACTTATATCTTACTGGATGCTGCGGTTCGAAGGTGAATAAGGCGGCTTCATTTAAAATAGTATAAACAATTATCTAGTGACGCCTGCTAACTACTATAAGGCATCACTAACAGTAAACTAACAGTTGTCATCATGACATCATGATCAACTTGCAGTTCACCAAACCTTTGTCCATCATTAAAGAAAACAAATGGATACCTGTAATTTTTTTGTTTCACTCACAGCTGTCTCACTGCCTTCAAACATGTCCCGCACATTCTTTGATGCTCCCGACTTCCTAACCCAACACTCTCAAGATCTACAAATGCGAAATTTTGGAAGACATAAATGGAATCAGTGTTAGGAGAATTAAATATCAAGGAAGTAAACTTGAAGAAAAAAAACACCATAACTCCTGGTTCTAGAGCTGCTTTAAAAATAAAAACTTGATGAACATTCACAGCTGCCGCGAGGATGGCAGGAGACTCAGATATTGTTGTTCGTGACACCACTTTACCACAGTATGTCAGAACAACATCAATATGGACATTTCTTATGCAAAAGAACATCTTGTTCAGTGGCAGGCGGTTTGATGGCATCAGAATTCAACAGAAGGAAATTGCAGTTGTAGCTCATCCTCTTCTGTCCGGGGAGTGGAATCCATGTGAGAAGCCAATACAGCGCAGTCGAGACTGAGCATGTCTGTTCTGTGTTGGTCTTAGTATTGTACTCATACACTATTATAGTCGTTCACAGAACATTATGGATATATATATATATATATATATTCAAGGTTTAGCTATTCCTCAAAACAATGGCTCTTATTGTGGTTAATGCCCAAATATATAGATTGCTACATCACAATACGATTTTTAAAACAATTACGTAAAAAGGACAATAACTGAGTCTCGAACCCAGGATTATCTCAAAGATTCTGGGAAAGGAGGAAGCTGGTTATTAATTGACCACCTACTTTCTTCTCACTTACCTTGTAAATATTGTTTACCGTACCTGTTTCGCAACATCGGCAAATGTCTGGTGTGTCTGGTGCAATGGGAAATTCAGAAAACAAAGATTTAAGAGAAGAGAGTTTAAAGACAAGGGCAATAATTTGTGCCTGGATAGCCCCATGTTCTGTCAACGATTAACTAAAATAGCAAAATTTTATTCACTGGGAGCTTTCTGCTCCATCTAAAAAGACAGAAAACATAAATCCACTGAAGATTGCCAATGTTTTCAAATTGTTATTGTGAAACACAATTCCTGCACTTTATTTGTCTAGTTTTACTCTTGTATTTCAGTGTTTATATTGTATTTTGTGCCTTCCTTTTCATTCAACTGTGATGTGTGCTGCTGCCTTTCTTGGCCAGGTCGTCCTTGTGAAAGAGATCTTGATCTCAATGGCTCTCTTATCTGGTTAAATAAATTAAAGAAACAATAAAAAATATGTCATGCTTTTATTTTTTCAAATGTTTTAGGTAAATGTATTTTTTTTAATTTTTTTTATTGTTGTAAGGTAAGGTAAGGTAAAACTTTATTGAAGTGTATTATTGTAGTGTTGTAATTTCATAAATATGTATTCAATTATTCCTCATAGTCTTTTCTCTTCATTTCATTTCATTCATGTTGTTTCAAGGATTGTACGTTCATGTTAGAGCTTTCATCCAATCATATTAGAGTTGTTACGTGTTGCTAGAAGAAATCTACCCGAGGCCTTTAGTCGTTTCACAAGTGGCTCTTGTCCATTGAAATCCACCGCAGCCGAAGGATTGTGTTAACCAATCAGATTCGAGTTGACGACACAACGTCAGCGCTTTGGAAGCTACCCTCGTCACAGCTTCCATGATGCTGAACGCATTGAGCGCGTTGAAAACGTGATAGATAGATTAGATAGCACTGAGACAAGTCACATGGAGCTGAAGCGATGATTTGAGTTAATTTAACTGTTTGTTTTTCAACACAATGGCCGAAGAGCTTGATCTGGTCGTGGATATACTTAAGAAGGATCTTTTAAGAAAAGCTTGACCTTGTTAAGAAAGTTATGCAAACTCCGAGACGAGTCTTTCACAAGCTTAAAAGGATTTATTGATTTCCTCGATGAACTACTTGAGTAAATGCATTTTTTTCCAAATAATGTTGCGATTTATGAGATCAATAGTGGTGCTTGTGTGTCTGTGTGTCACTTCAGTGTGTGTGTGTTTGACGCTGAAACGTGTAGTGTGTGTGTGTGTGGGGGGAGGGGAAACCACACAAACTGTAGTCGGATTGCTATTTTGATGTAATGCACTGATGTTGTGTTTATTTTAATAATACACATCTTATTGACCCATAACAGTACATGGTCAGATCCCTGTGGTGTATAAAGAACCTTAAAGTAGTTATTGAGAGGTGGATTCATCCAAACGTGCGCCACTGAAGGCGTATGTGTGAAATGCATGGCCCGCCACTGGTGTAAATCAAAGGATTCTTTCACTTTTTTGAACTTTATGGGTAGCGGGAATGAAAGGTCAGAGGGCCAAATCCTTAGATATGAGGTCTCTGGCCTTCTCTCAGTACTTTGGTGTAAAGCGCTTCCAAATGAGGCACTCACCGCGGAAACAGAGGAGAAACTGCCAGAAGTTTAAAGGGGGTTCGGGACTCAGCAGGATCCAGTGATTGAGGTCATTGCAAGAGGTCAAAATGCCACTTTCAGAGCAAAGCCGCAGTTACCTTTGGCAATTTCCTTTCCCTTGGCTACCAATCAAAGCAGATTGTGAGTTTTTTTCCCCCTCAAAAGTGTTTGCGGCTTAGTCTGGGTCGAGCTCTTTGGATTTAATTAGGGCAAGTGGGCTTGTCATATTGACATGTTTGTCATATTTCCCCCATGGAAAGGCTCCAGTCGTTCCGAGGTTCATTTGATAAAACTCGCTTCTTAAAATAACACGAAATAAAGATAAAGCATGTTTCATCTAGCCCTTAGCCTCTAAGTGGCCCCATGAGATAGCAACCATACATCTCTGGATGCAGTTATTAAAAAGCCAGCGAGTGGCATTTAGAAATGACATAGGTTCTTGCTACCAGTGGAGCCTTGGGCAGCTAGTCAGTTATTTCATGTTGAGTTACACTCCTCTCTCCCCCGGCCGGCTGACTGCTGCTTGTTGTATAATATTGGAGCAGGAAACAGAGTGGTAAATATTTCATGGCAGTAGGTCAAAGGGATGTTGATGTTGCTTTTCTTTCAAGCAGTGGCCCCCTGGTAAGGTAAGTCAGTGACATATTAAATGCATTACATACACTCACTTATGTTCACCAACAGTTGCCACATATCAATTTCAACGAGACCATAGTTGTGGCAGCTCCGAGTGATTTAACATCATTGTTATAACATATTCTGCAATACAAGTCCAAAGCAATCCTTATTTACACAATCATGGACTGATTTTATTGAAGGATAAAATATGAATGTCTGAATATACACACTTTCACGACATGAACCCAAAATACACTTCATTATTTTCTTTCTCCTTTTATTTACATGTTATACCTCATGTAAAACGTGATTAAGCACCATAATATAATTATAGACGCCCAATGACATAATATTCACAAGACACATTGACATGATAAATATTGTACCGACCGAATCAACACAGAGCTACTGACATTGTGTATACAGAATAATCAGTAATGGCCACGAAATACTAAGTCCTGGCCACAAAATGTTAAGTCATGAAAAAATAAACAAGAGTTAGCCTATTATTATTATTATTCAAGAGTCAGTTATTACTCAAAACAATGTTTCTTATTGTGTCTAATGCCCAAATATATAGATTGCTACATCACAATAAGATTTTAAAAACAATCACATAAAAAGGAAAATAACTGGATTGGTCTTGAACCCGGGATTTGGGGTCAGAGGCCATGTGCTTTAGCCATGAATTAAAATATTTGAATTATAGCCACCACCTATTATTTTGTGGCCAAAACTTAATACGGTACTTATCACATTAGTGAATGTAAGCAAGTGAAGAGAAGGCGATTTTCCATCACTTCAGTACATCATTTTATCATTTTTGATAAATAATCTCATTGTGATTCCCTGGGATTTTCTTTTCTTATTCTTATATACTGTCATTTTAACTATAAACTATTATATTATTATATGAAACTCTTGTTATGATTTGAAACTTTCAATAAAATCCATCATTTTCATATAATATATCAATTATGTCAGGAATAATTAAATATCACTAGCACAAGCATTTATAGTTTTGCTTATTGGAGAACCATGAAACAGGCATTGTGTAAACTATATCATTATGTTTATTTCCTCTGTTTAAGGGCTTTATTTGTTAGGGTTTTAAGATCCAAACTGTCACAAAGAATATTAAGCCAATACTTTTTCTAGCACACACAGTCATACTGCAGAAATTAAGTCTAGTATAATGAAAATGCCAAATGTCAACTCTTTCCACAAGAAAGTTTTATACAGTAATTTAAAAGATTCAAAGCTATAATGAAAACCAGCTCTTTGTAATATAGGTCAAAAGTGAAGTGCCTACAGTAGTCTTCCAGTCAATGTCACAAATAGGTGGACTTAAAAGACAAAGCTCTCTGTTTTCCTGTAAATCTATATGCGTATTATTAGATAACAAGATAATAGATACAAGTGAGAAAAGTGGTTTGGGTGGACACTTAGATTAGAGATTAGATGAGGAGCTCAATCATCCAGTCTTTTAAAACTCTTTGCCTAGTGCCCAGTGTCCCTGGCTCGGATGAGCTGTGGCACTTCCTCTGCTAGACCGTCCAGACTACCACAGCATAACAATACATTGAAAATCTGCTTCAAGTCCAGTATATTTTATTCCGCCTGTGTGTCAGTAATTCAGTGTAGTGGGGCAGCGCTACAGAGACGAGTTAAAGTGCCATTCTTAGTGTTACTTGCAAAGCATCCTTAATTTTGACCTTTGGATTAGTCGAGTGGGATTATAAAATATGAGTGCAACGCTGGAGTGTGAACCAAACGAAACGAGTTGACTATGAAGCGAAAAGGAAATAGGCTTTCTATGTCCGAGAAAACTGTTTAATTTTCCGCTTCATTAAGCGCTCCATTGCTGGTGCCGTGAGCAGGAGGCCAGAGGCCGCTCGAGGCAGAGACCGTCCCTTTAATAGGCTGTTTACAACCTGTCGTTGGTCAGTGTGGGGAACAAATGGAAGGACTGAGCTTGTTAACAATATAATGGCTGCAGCGATTGATTTAAGGATTTGCATAGCTATAAAGAGCATATTTGTCGGGTTCTTTGCAGAGCAAGACAAAAACCACATTCACTGAGCTTTATGACCCACACTGATCATTTTCAAGCTTGGCTGGATGTAATGACGCATAATTGGAAACGGTCTTTCTCCTTTGTGGCTGCTTGATAGATCAGAAATTATAGTGAACTCAGACGAGTGCGCTGCTACAGTTGTATATTACTATCACATCTTTCAGTATGTGCACAGGAATCTGTCCCAACACCAAACAGAATTCCTCATCTATTTTGTATTGGCCTCACGCAAAAATAGATGCACATTTTGTCCAAAACATTTGCCTAGAGCTACGTAAAATATGCTTTATATCCTACCTCGTCTTCATCCGCTTTATCCGGGGTTAGTCCACGGGGATAGCAGCTTAAGCAGGGAGGCCCAGACTTTCCTCTCATACCTTCTCTTCTCGATAGATCCAGAGTAGTTTCAGCATTTCAGCAATAGCTAAAGGTTACGATCTCATAAGGCTTTTCTTTGTCACAATTACACTTTTCTTCAACTAAATAATTGAAATAAATGTTTTGCTACTGCATGAGGGAAAAATACAAGCCTCAGACATCAACATTGGGCATCCAGAATGTGATACTAGTATTTCTAAAAAAAATGCATTTGATGAATTCAATACAATTTGTTAGATTTAAATGTTTTTAGACACTTCTTTCTGTGGACACGCTAACTTGTGTAACTTTCTGATATGTGTTCAAAAGTAAAAAAAAAAAAGAATTAACAGCCAACGGTTTCTGTTGAGCTAGAGATCAATTACCTTCATGTTCTATTTCAGCAAAACACAAAAACTTAAGAGGAGTAAAAAAGATCCACAGATACTCAAGAAGCCTTGAAGGTTTGCCTGCTTGTGCAAGTTTCTCAAATGTATTTCTTAGTGCTTTGTATTTAAAAAAAAAGAGATTTCAGGGCAATATGTATGGCTAATCTGAAACATTATATTGTTTGAAATAGGAAATTCTGATTCTTTAATGTATCCATTATTAATAATTTTAATAAATTTTTGGTGAACTATCACTTTAACTCGCGTGAGGTTTTCAAGTGTGTTTTTTTCCACAATGAGATGTGCTGACGTGTTTCCTTTGGCTGCATTAATGCACTAAGAAGGATGTCCAAAATACATTAATAAGAAGATATAAACAAGTGCAATGTTTCAAAGGTGTATTTTCCTCCAAGTCACCAGTCCTTTTATTTGGCACTGTTGTAAAATAAAATAAAAAGCTCTACATTTTGGCCTTCAAACAACTTAAAAATAGGGGAGGTCAGCTGCAAAAGCATGCCTGTGGCTTTTTTCAACGTGTTGTTTCACACGACTGGCTAAACACCCACACCACCATAATGCCAAGCAAAGTTCTTTTGAGTCTTTGGTCATGACAAGTTTTTTCCCTGGGCTCTTTATGACCCCCGGAGAAAGCCCTAATGATAACTCACATGAACACATACAAATAAAATCGCACAAGAATGGGCGTGTGACAATGGACTAAAAAACATAGAAAGATTAGTTTATTAGTTTAAGATTACTTTAATATTTCAAGACCAAGTTTTTTTCTGTTAACTTACTTAATTTGTCTTTTAGTTTTAAAAAAGACAAGAGAACGTGTTACTGATCATGACTATGATGTCTTTTCCTGCATTGATGAATTAATGCTGCTCAGGAAATAATTCATGAAAAACACTCACAAACTGACAACAACCTCCCATCATACAGTACAGGCAGTGTTGAATACTAGGGGGGAGAAATATTGGTGTGGATCAGTGAGTACGCAAATGATGTTATAAAACCTGAGATGAAATCCCAGTTAACTCAGGCCGAGGTAGGGACATGTGCCGGTATAGTGTGGCGTGGGTAGTTAAATTGAAAGCATTTGGCTCCCCAGGCGACCTTCAAGATCTGAGCGAGTGAACAGGTACATGGTAATGGGGATGAAGATGGTTGTTATCTCCTGTCTTGACTTCTGCAGCTCCAGTCAGAATGAGGTAGGGTATGAGATGTGTTTGTCGTCATCGCAACCTTCTCCTCACTGAGACTTTGTAGTGAGGCTGAAATAAATCATAGCCTCACATTTGTTTATTATCGCTGGCCTTTCAACATCTCACACAGCAGCAATGTCAACTCCATTTTTTCCCTTTGTTTGATTTGCATTGTACTGCATATTTTATTGAGGACATGTGATGGCAAGCATGGGATTTGAATCCCTCAACCTAAACCACAGTGAACAGCAGGTTCTCACTGATGCTCACCCAAACAACCGCAAGGCAGACTCATTTGTTTGTGCCAAGAGATGAAAGCCACAGACGACGGTATACTCAGGACATTGTATTAATGCCGGATATCTATTCTCTCTGATTGTATTTTCATGTGCCCGATGATATAAGCAAACATAATTCTGTTCAGAGGAGTCTTTTTACAGGTCAAATGACATTTATTTGTTTTTCATCTGCGCCAAGATGATAACACCAGAGGTAAAATGGAACTCAGCCATCCTCCACTGTCTTGTAGAACATTGGAATGCATTTTTATTTGTATGAAAAAGGTCACACACCTGCTTTTCATAATTCCATCCAACTATGCACAGTGACTCACTTGTGTTAAGTAGATTTGCACCTGCATCTATGCTGTTCGATTTTTGCAGTCAAGGTGAGACTCTGCCTTTGTCACTTTTTTGACATTTAATTTATTGCTCTGGATTTTCACACTATGCATATTTTGTCTACTACATTAAAAGCACCACAACTCAGGAATCAGATTCAAAGCATAATGCATTACAATTGACTTTCATATCGCTTCCATCGGTTAGAAACCCATATAAAAGCACTACTTTATCCACTTGCTTTTACTTATCGGTCAGTCTTCACGGATTGCTGCATTGTATATTGACTCCATGATTGAAATCCCAATGATTGTCGATCCTTCAATGTCAGACCTTGAATAAAACAAGAGAGTTACTAGAGTCTTTAGTGGATTTGTACTTTGATATATTTTAAGTAAAAAAACTGTGTGAAAACGTTTTTTATTTGCTTCCCCAAAATGGCCCAAATTCACAGTGAAACCTCTCGGAAATCAATAAAAAATAATCTCAATAGATTCTGACAAGAATTATCTCCTGTATTGTATCTGCAAATTGAGTTTAGGACCCATGATGTAGGGTCAAGTAAGAATCAGGTTATATCTCCAATTACTGCTTTCTCAGCTAGGAGTCATTTAAGTGTTTTTTTCATACTGTAGAGTAGATGAACCAAAGACCACTTTTAGATGAAGTTTGATTTCATGTTTTGCAAAAAATATATTATAATATCAATAAGAATAGATGTTCTAGGGACCCTCTCTCTTAGGCACTATTTTAGCAGTTGTTTTTTTTGTAATGTCAAATGACTGAAAGTATCTTCATGCACCTATATGCAAAAGTGAATCCTATATTAAAAATGTGGAGGTTTTTTGTTTGCCGGGTAACACAGCCCGCTGACTGGGGGGACTTCAGATTTGCATGTCAGAATGGTCTAACCTATATCCAATCTAACCTATTTGGCTGATGTCTTGTCCATATCTTATGATGAAGATTATCTCTCTCACTGGGCCTCTGTTGCTTATTTCGCTAATTTCCAAGTGAATGGAATCACAATAAAAAGTCCTCAAATCCTTGAACTTCCCCTCACAATTTCTAGCAAGGAGTAATCAAAATAGCTGGTCATGGATCTAAAAACTACACTCTGAAAATCACAGCAAATTCACTGATGCTTAGGCTAACTCATCATTTTAAGTATGGCAAACAGCCTCTCAGTGATGTTTCAAGTAATTAAATGTTAATAAACAGCTTCTCTCAGTTGAATATGGTTGAAATATGTTGCAGATTGATAATTAAAGCAAAAAACGACTCTGTTGTATGCTTGTTAATGGGCTGTTAAGGGTCATTAATCCATCAACAGTCTTGAAAACAGTGTCTCCTCAACAGCAACAAACCAGCTGACTGCCCACCATTAAAGTGTAAAACTTCTAGTTGCCTATCTCTCAACCCACACCGTTTCCTGAACCTAGAGACTTCCAGCATGGCTGCAACTACAGTACCTGAGCACTTTTGACCCTCGTGCTCTCTCACAGCATGGACTTTGCTTCATCTGTGATTCACATTTCAACATTAAAGTCATGTTAGTCTTTGACTGTGACTCTTCATCTGCATTCAGATCCAGCTACCACTCCTGCAGACTCCTGCAAAGATTGAGACACTGAGGGAAGTGAAAAATAATCAGTTTATAATAAACTTGAACTGTGAGACGAGCATCTCACACCATCTCACAGTCCAGGTGCTGAGCTGATGGGGAAACTCAAAATGTCAATCTTGGAGGACTCACTACTTCATGTGGGGATTAGGACATGAGGAAAAACATTGTAGATTTTACAAATATAGAGTTTAATGCATTACATTTCACACATGTTCAGCCTTGAATCTTAGACACGTTAAGAAAGAAAAAAAGGAAATTGAAATACTAATATCAGTATTTTCCCTCCAATTGGGCATCAGGCATATTTAAACATCTGTGAAAGTCCAAGCCGTTCATTATCAATGATATAATATATTGGTCAAGTTAAAGCATTTTCAATTTACCGGCACAATTTGCAGCAGCTGTCAGCCGCCCGTGGACTAATGGAGGACTCATGCTGAGCTTATTCACAAGAGAAAACCAACGGTTCCAACTTCTTGCAGCCTTTCTTAGTAATTGAGCTTGAATATTTTCATTATTCATGATTTAAATGAGCATGTGAAATATTAATTTTTTTAACCATCATGCAAGTTCTTTTCAAACTGACCTGTTAAACGCATGAATGGTGATTTATGTCTAGCTTTGGTTAAGGCACAGGTTGACTGTGGTATTGTTTCAGTAAGCTTTCATGTTTTGAGCTTTAATTTCTGCAATTGTTTTAGCAATGTCTTGTATTGATGAAAGGAGATTCGGACCACTGTGCAAGGCCATTGCTAGCACATATTTTTAGATTTTTTCAGAATGTGAATAATATTTTGAATCTTGAAGCAAAGTTTTAGAACTTTCTTTTCTCTTTCGCTATGATGAGTTGATTTTCATTAGATATCGCTTTTAGAAAGACAAGTGCTCTTTTAAAATATCATTTCTTTTTGCAAATATTTTGTGTTCAAGTCAAAAAATAGTTATGTTTGACATAGAGACATAAACAGTAAACAATCCAGAAGATGAAATAAAAAATAAATCGGTGTGAACTTTTTACAGAGGCGTGTTGCATTCCATTTTTTTTTTTTTAGGAAAAAAATCAAATAAATGATAACATTGTTTAACTATGATTGGAAGACTCCTCCCCCCCCCTTTGCACTTATAGGCTTCTGGATGTTGTTATTGTCCATGTTGCACTTTTCACTTTCTTATTCTGCACAATTTTACAGAGCAGTAGCAGGTTTTGGAAACTTGCTGTGTAGTCATTAAAGATCAACAGCTATGGGAGGTCTGAGGATATTTACTATTGATGTCACTTTAAAGAAGGATAATAAGCACGTCAAAAAAGCATTTTAAATAAACAAAAACTTGTGGGAGAAAAGAGAAATGATGATAACAGACTGTATGCATGGTTGGTCTTCGGAATGATGTATTCCTTTCCCTAATTGTGATCAATACCGTACGAAGACTGGTAAAATGATTGGTTGTTTGGTGAAGAGATTCAATTATCTGTAACTCCTTCAGGTTTAGAGGCTGTTAACTGCCCACCGTGTACTCTGTGCATCTCGAGATTGCCAATAACAAGAAAGGAGGATGCCGTAACAGTTCCCCAGTGAGCTCAAGTGAACTCAATTTTCGTGGCTAGTCCACTTGAACATTGGCCATCGATTCACCCAACACCGGTGCACTCTGAGAGCTATCACTTTAATCTAGTTGAAGTCGCTGCTGCAGAAGTTGGAATTTAAACACGACCCTATGCAGAACTGTGGTTCTCAGTAGAAGTTGACGGTTTTTTCTCACTGGTAATTGAATTGAATTAAAAGAGTCCAACATATAAAGCATCGCAAGCCACTACTGTTCTTCACACTGCTCTCACTGGAGTAATGACTTTGGAAGTAAGCCCAGTGTGTTTCACTGTGTTTGCCAGTAGCACTTTACCCACTTAAGATAACAAGGAGTGGCTGATTTACTTCATTTTTTTCTGCCAAATGACAAAAAATGTGATTCATTCTGTTTCAGATCAACTAAACCTACAAGTCATTTCACTGCTGGACTAGGATGAGGTATTTTGTTGATGCAATGACACCACACATTTTAGAAATATTAAGTGCACATGTGTCAGTTGATTAATCTTGAAAGGCACAGGCATTCACTGTGGAAGTGCAGCATTAACAACCAGGTCGACTGCTGGTATTTATGCAGGGGCCCCCGAATGATTTTGTTCTGCTCGGCTGCTTCCTTTAATGAAAGCGTAAACGGTTTTAGAATAGTGGAATCAACAAAGCTGTGCAGATTAGCACTTCCCCTTTCCTCAGCCATGATGTTTAATTACCACAAGTTTGTATTTTGTTTAATTGGTGTTTTTTGCAGTCTTGAGGAGAAAAGATGGAGTTAGGATCTGCTCTTTCAGCTTTTTATTTTATATTGTATCTCACTTTTACAAATATTTTCCTTTCCTTTGGAAAAAAGGATATATAAAACAATATTTAACTCTAGATAAGTGTACTATTTGTCCTCAATATAAATAAAAATAATAAAATAATACTTCAAAGAATATTAAACCTACATGCATAATGTTAAAAATGGGGAGAAAAAAAATTAATAGAGGAACCAATGAAATAACGTAGTTCATCAAGTGTCCACTTGAGGCTGGCTTCAGAAAGTAACACGCACACCCAGGTAAACAATTTTTACCCAATTAAAAAAACAGATTTAGAGGCTGGTTCAAAAACCTCTTAAGGTCTTAAACACCCTTTTCACTATGATACTGTATGGCTGTGATTTTTAAAAAAAATAAGTTTTAGCTATTGAATTTTATTAATTAATTGAATTTACTATTATTCCCTTTTCCTGAATCTGTATTACAATGGCCTTACAAAGTCTGTAAAAAAATCATCTAAGCTAAAAACTTTAATGCAATATATGAGGTATTTTTTTTATTCAATCATTCAATTACATCCATTTTAGAAAATATTTAACTGGCATTTTTCAATTTTGATCATTTCCAAGGGTTTAGAATCGTGTGTAGCATCAAGCTGTGTCAAACATGGGTTGAGATCGTAATACCAGGTCACCTGATCACATGGTTGATGTCAATGTTCTGCCTTATAATGAAGAACTTGCAAAAATTGAAAGAAGAAAAGATGAATGTTGTCCTGCAGCCACAGGGGTTTACTGCAAGAGAACAAGATGGAGAGACTGTGTTATTATAGACTTGATCGCTTGGCAGAAAGGCCAGTAATTGATCTGTGCTCTGCAGAAGTGGAGGAGGGTGTGGCTGGAGAGGAAGAATTCAAAGCAGAATGTAATTCACAACGTATAACTCAGAGGAAGATCTATAGTTTGAAAACCGAGAAGGCAGCCAGAAGAGGTTTAGACAAGTGAGTATTGATTTAGAATTCCTCTGCGAAATACATTTAGTAAATTATAGATGTCAGACTTTTTGAGAAGGAGTTGGCACCTGCTCATCCAAGAATCACCGGTAACAACACAGCGGTCGATGACAGTGGCCTCAGCGGCTGCCCTTGGGAGTCATTATTGACTCCCCTTTTATTTGTGTGTAAACGTCAGCATCTATATATATATCTAGTCTTGTGCCTGAACGTGTTCATTGAAGGATAGTTGATGAACTAGTTCATATTTTGGACGAAAGCAAATGTTTTTTTTTGCCTGATAAACGTTACTGAGAATTTGCTTATTTCTGGTGTCTGTGATCCTCACACTCTCTCAGTTCATCTTTGTCCATAAGGTTGCCAGATTAAACAAATACACAACTAAAACAGACCGTAAACAGCTCTTAGTGTCATGGAAAATAACAAGTTAACAGTGGCGCACAACCGCTGATGTCATCAATACAAAGAGCTTTCGCTTACGTATGAGTGACTTTTTTTTTAATTGTATTTTATTAATCTCATTTAACTTATATAATTTAATTAATTCTATTCCATACTGTATTCAACATATCCATGAGTTTTAAAGAACCTCCAGGTGCTTTATGTTTCTTCCTCTATTGTTTTTATCTCATCGTTGTACGCAAGTATTTTTGTTTTTGTCTTTTAATATTTCTTTCCTTTTCTAAACTCAGTCTTTGAGTACTTCTTTATTACTTCTGTAATGAATTTCAGATTTACAGTTCTTGTCTGTTTCAGGTTTTCCTATGTGTGTTTTCCTACAGGTTCAATGCGTTCTTTGCTGTCACGTGTGAGACTGAGTCAAGTAAATGTCAGAGATGAATTGGATTTTCAGAGAAGCAGTCAATAATATCCACAAGGAAGAAAAACACAAAGAATTATCCAAGGTAGGAGAGTCTTAAGATACATGATCAACCGTCGAGGGTCCAACGATAGAAACATCCACTTGTGGCGATGACACCGTGGGGCACGAAACAGTCCAATCAGCGGCACTAGATGAAAAAAGAAAGACTCAAATCAAGAAAGGCAAAGGCACGCTGAGAAAGTCCAGAGTTCAAAGTCCAAAAAAGAAAGAAAAGAAGGCGCTTACGTACTAGGCAAAAGAAGCAAACTGGTTAAAACTAATAACTAAAACAATCTGTGATCTAAAAACAACACTAGGTATCATTGAGACTCTCACTCTTCACCAGACAGTCCAGTCCACTTGTTTTCGGTCCATAAATCCCACTAGAAGTTGGTGTCGCTGATGTGGAACAGCTGGGTCTGCAACCGTGTTCCACCTGTTAAGCACAAACCCACGAAGCAGAACAGGAAATGGACAAAAAAGGTTCTCACAAGTAAGTGTTATCAACAACTTTATTGATCACTTTCATCACCATTAAAAGGACAACAATCTGGTCAATCAGACACCACAAACTGACAAATGTATGGCTGCTCTTTTGAGTATCAATATATATGTATATATTCAAAAGCAATCTTTCAGGACCAATTAGGTGACCGCTTACAAGAACATCAGTGTTTGCTAAAGTTGGTCGTAGTAATTAAGTTATTTCTGTTGAACATATGTTTAAAATTCCCCTCATCCCCGTCGAAAGGGTCTAAGGGAGGAACACAACAACAATTGTGTTTTGCTGTCGAGTATAAACAATCTTATTAAGAAATGTTAATTCCCAATGAGGCATGGTTTCTCGCCTTGCCTTGGCAGTCTGGAGTCATTATTTGGATTGCTTCATGCATCTGTTCGGGCCTTGTGGGATGAACTTAATCATTCACACACCAGCCGGCATCCACTTGTTGGGCTATATATTATGTCGCCCAGATCTGACGATGTTGAGTATTCTGTGGCTGTTCGTGTACAAATAAAAGATATATTAACTTGCTTGGTGTGACCGCAAATAGCACTCTTGCTTTTCCATTTAACCTGGGTCAACATCCTATACATTGTTTTTGTCATTCTCGTCAGGGAAATGTGAAATGAGCTGATTCCGAAACATCTGCTAGACACGCCAGGGCAATACATCTTGCTCAACAAAAGCACAGATGAATACAAATTCTGATGCCTCTTTATTCGATTGCATATCCTGACAGCAGTGTCGTTCATGTTTAATGTATTGTCTTTTTGCTTTGTGCATGTGGAGTCTTATCCCAGGCTGTCGGAAGCTAATAATTCCTCCCCCTGTATTGACTCGTGTATTGTTTATCGTCTCTGTTGGACACAGCAGAAAAGGCTTAAAGCTTGATTTTACAACAGAAGCAGAGTGTGTGTAAAGCAAACGCGTCCCTCCCTTTCAAACAATTGATCCGATGCTCAAGGGACTAAGGGTAGCAATAAAAGGAAAATCTTCAAGATTGTATGTAATTTCGCTGTTTTCATTATGGCTGCTTATAGTTATCTTCAGGGAGTGCAAAATCAATCTCGGGTTTCAGAGTGTGTCTTATCACAGTATAGATGGTTCTGGTGAGGCGGAACTTTTCTTAACATGTAGAGGAAAAGAAAAAGATTTAGATTTAAGATACTTTATTACATGAATCAAACGAGTAATACAATTGAAAATGTGTCATAAGTGCATCTCACTGAATATGATAACTATATTTATGAGGCTCATTTACTTATTTAAATGAATGCCCGTCAACATTGCCTAGGTATGAGCCGCCAACAACAGCGCTCCAGAGTCCTCTGTCCTGGGCCATCCTGTCAAGCTGACTCCAGGTGTAGCCCATCTTGGTGGTGTCAGCCTCAAGGCAGTGTCGCCAGGTGTTTCTTTGACGGCCTCTCTTGCGCTTTCCCTGGTGGTTCCACCTCAGCCCGTATCTGATGACATTGGTTGTTGATTATTGTAGGGCGTGCCCTATCCATCTCCATCTCCTCTTGCTGATTTCTTCTTCAGCAAGAAATTGGCAGGTCCTTTCCCAAAAGCTGCTTGTTATTTAAAGACGTCTGGACCTGAGGACAGTTTTTACCTGAAACAGTTTTTCAGATTCTGACATAACGCTACATTTTCATTTGGATTCACTTACATTTTTTGGATCATCCTGTAATTTCCTGAACCTGTTAGCTTAGTTTTTTTTAGTTTCCTGTTGATTCGAATAACTTGAAAGAGTAGCCGGTGATTTTTTTTCAGATTCGATTCTTCTCTGTTCGTGCCGTTCGGTATTTTACCCCATTTTTTTTAAAGCTATTTTTGGTCGTAAATTGAAGTAATTTGAACTCTCTTACACCTCCTGTTGTCTACATCGGCTTCTGGCTCTCCGGACTGTTCCAGTCGTTACAACTCTTTTTCTTTGGTCGAAGGTTTTCTCTCGCTCTCCTACATCTCTCTCTCCTACCCAGCTCAGGCACACAGGGACATTTTCGCTGTAGTGAACAAACGATAGAGTTGAACTTGCTTCATATTTAAAAAAGATTCTGATCTTTTGGAAAAGAGATAACGTTTGTACTACACAGGAGCATTTGGATCAGCCAGCTGCTAAGAAATCTGTTTACATTTATTAGTTTATATAAAGCTAAAGTGTTTCAACATTGTGTCAGAAACCGTGTAATCTTGACTAAACTTTGTTTTAATTCTTTTGCTAATCGGATTACCTTTGACTGCATATTTATTTCTGGAAGCCATGGAGGTTGTTCACCTTGATGAGACAAGGGATACCACAAACACATTTGTTTTCAGGCTCCCGGGTCACCATGACTCAGACATAACACAAGGGTCTTGAAAGAATAATGTGATCGTAGAGATGTAAGCTACCAATAATTAATATATGTTTGAATAGAATGTCTCAAGAGCGGGATATCTTTTTGTTTTTGTCTTCTAATATTGAATCTTGAGTACTTCTTTATTACTTCTGTAATGAATTTCAGATTTACAGTTCTTGTCAGTTTCAGGTTTCCGTATGTGTGTTTTCCTCAAGGTTCAATGAGTTCTTTGCTGTAACGTGTGAGTGAAGTAAATTCGGAGATCAATTGGAGTTTCAAAAAATGAACTATGCTCCCACGATTCAGAGCAGAAGCAGTCAATAATATCCACAAGGAAGAAAAACACAAAGAAATACCCAAGGTAGGAGAGTCTTAAAATACATGATCCAACGATAGAAACATCCACTTGTGGCGATGACGCCATGGGGCACGAAACAGTCCAATCAGCGGCACTAGATGAAAAAAGAAAGACTAAAATCAAGAAAGGCAAAGGCACGCTGAGAAAGTCCAGAGTTCAAAGTCCAAAAATGAAAGAAAAGAAGGCGCAAACGTACTAGGAAAAAGAAGCAAACTGGTTAAAATGAATAACTAAAACAATCTGTGATCTAAAAACAACATAAGGTATCATTGAGACTCTGAGTTCTTCACCAGACAGCTTGAAGAGTTGCTCTCGACTTGTTTTCGGTCCATAAATCCCAGTAGAAGTTGGTGTCAGTGATTTGGAACAGCTGGGTCTGCAACCGTGTTCCACCTCTTAAGCACAAACCCACGAAGCAGAACAGGAAATGGACAAAAAAGGTTGGATGGAGTGGAACAGATGTTGGAACAGCGTCTGAATCGCTTTGTTCTGATCCTAGTGATAACAATGTGATGTTCCACACCTAGTCCAAGTTAAATGTTACATGTTGGGCACTGCAGAGTTGTCTGAGAAATCATTGCAAATTTCCGCCTCAAATCCAGAGTATTCAAGTGTGGAGAACATTTCCTTTTGGAGCCTCAAGACAGGACAGAGGTTCTCCTCCATGTGTGCTCAGCATCAGACCAGAGATTTCTCTTGAACAGTTGGTGTTTAGCAAAGCACTTTATTGGCCAAAAACCAAGATTCAGATTCAGGGACAGGTTACATATGGTCTGTATCTGTACCAAAATATTTTACAAAATGGCAAAAATAATACAATGTCTTCATCTATATCTATAAAGTGCACTTAAGTCACTTTTGGTTACCCCACTACAGGGGTCCTACAGACCTCAAAATGACCGCCATGAAGTGCTCTGTGTCTGGATTAAGCCTGAGTTTTTGGCCTTATTTGACAGAAAATGGTTGTACACTAACTAATTCCTTATTATTAGTGCTTAATTAGCACAATTTAGCATTGATCTATATATTAGTTTCAAGTCCTACAATATTTTGGAACATCTTTTAACCCTTAGCAGCTCTTCAACTGAACACTAGCACTCTTTCAAGATCATGCTAGCAGTTTAGAGAAACAAAAAAACATTTTAAACTGAATTTCATGACATTTGCATTTTCCATTTTAAATATTTTTGCAGTTTTGTATCTTATAAAACTCCCTTGGCAACGCCGGGTACATGACCATCATAATTCAATCCTAACAAAGACCTGTGCGTTTTTCGTACTTGAAAGTTCAATTTTAGAACATGAAGAATAAAACCCAACAATAAAGCCATGAATGGATTGTTTTTGTGGTGGAAAAAAAACAGTAAAACAATTTCTTCAGGGTTAATGTTTCAAAGGGAGTCATGATCAGCAATATTTGCTTAAAACTCTGCAAAAAAGTGTTCATTGAAGTCAGCCAACTGGCACTGAGCGGATGATTCATGTCCTTGAGTAGAAGAGCATCACTGGCTTATGGAGTCAGATGTGGCCGTGTCATCCATGTCACATTGTGGTATTTTGTGTGTCCTCATGTTCTGAAACTGCCTTGTAAATAAATAGAAATGTCATTTTACATCAAGTACAGCTTGGGCCCCACATTTAATCCCTATTTCAACCCGGCCACGGCTTCTGTGATCATGCTCCAATGCTTCTGTTAAAAGTCTGCGCAGGGTGAGCAGAGCAATGACATGTAGTTCAAGATAAGCAAGTCCGCCCTATTTCAGAGACGGTGAAGGTCTCAGAGAATAAGAGCAAGTGAGCAAGCAGACACAAATACAAGCAGCCGTTATTACGAGTTTAGCTATTTTTTTGGGAGGCTAGATAACCATGACATATACACCATCTTGTATTCAAATCCTATTGGCTGTGTTATTTCTCCAATCACCTGCTGACTTTATCCAAATAAATAACATGGATAGAGCTGTGAAATATATAATATATAATAATACATAATGCCTAATTCTTTTTAAGCGCATCAGAGATCTTCATCATCGTGAGATTGATTGTTCTCTAACATTCTCCATTAGCTACCATTACAGCAGATTATTTTCATTGGCAATAGTCAAGCATGACTGAATGAAAGAGCACAGGAAACAGGCGCAGTTTGACAGCTACACAATGAATATTATAAGCACAGTTACTAAAATATGTGGGATACTGTAGGAGCTAATTCTCACTTGGTGGACAGATTAACATGACAGAGAACCCTCTTCGAAAATCTTTAGGGTTCTCTCACGATACTGTCAATCATGCAAGTGGAACAAAGAAGTTCTTGATAATGAACAAATTCAGTTCCCGGATATTTTAATGGACTCTACACTGAATACCATCTCTTAAATTGGAAGTGAAACTCCTCTGTAAGAGTAAAACTTGTCCTATTACTGCCGCTATATGTACTTTTTTCTGACAGTTCTTTTGATAGTAGCAGTGAAAAAGGCAATTTAAGTACCTTTATGACTATGAGATGACTCTTTGGTCAGGTCGGCTGCAGCAGCAGCACCAAAAGAACAAACTAGAGGAGACCTGACAGACAGATTAAACGGGTTCACCTCTGAGCTAACAATGAGTTGAGGAACTACTAACAGATTAATGTCTGCTCGGCTGAGCCGCATCCACGATTGAAGAGCCATTCTCACCCACGAGCCACTAGCAAAAGTCTCGGGTCCTCATCAACTTCTGGGATACATATTTGATTTCCCAAGATTCCTGAAATCTCCCCAGGATGTGACTTGTCAGTTAACTCTAAGGAGTCTTTTCACCTTCTTTTAAACAAACATATAAACTATAGAAGACATTTTTCAGAGAGTTGTGCGAAGGATTGTTGTTGATGATACAGTAGGCATGTGATATTACTCAGTGCTTTATTAATCAAGAACAACAATTAAATTAAATCTCTTTAGCAGCAGGGGATACTTATGAAATCTAAACATATGAGGCATCTATAGGAACATATTTGGTAATATGAACTCTCCCTTCAAAGTTGTTCTCTTATCGCCAACAGACATTTATTGACACATTAAAACTGTTTAAACTTAAAGCATATGCAAATATGATAGTAAAACAATACACAAAATCAAATGTAAAATCCAAGCAATGCCTTTTAAAAAACATGTTAGACGTGAGCACACAAATTATAATAAAACGAAAGATACGTTTGCAAGATTCTGTCATATTTCTCTGATATAATCAAAAAATGAAATTTGATCTGCACAGTAACTGAGGAGCTCAATGGAAAGGATGGCTTTTAAAGTTCAATAAAATCAGAATCAGAAAAAACTATTTTTGCCAATATTGTAAACACAACACAGTGATTTGTTGTGGTGGCAGTACATAGTAATAGAAAATAAAATAACACAAATGAAATAAAAAGAGATTAAATTAAATTAAATACAATGAATAAATATAAAATACATACATTAGCATAAAAATATAAAACTCTCTCTCTCTCTCAATCCATCCATCCATCCATCCATCCATCCATCCATCCATCCATCCATCCATCCATCCATCCATCCATCCATCCATCCATCTATCTGTCTTCATGTTTTATTTATTTTTTTAAATATTGTTGTTCAGTTTGTGGTGTTTTGACTTATGGGATCATGATTATAGTTTATAAATAAGTAATAAGTAATTTGAATGGAATCTGACTCTGAATTACTTCATTTCATTGAGGATATATTTAATCGGCTTTTTAACAAGATGGGGATTGTCGGTCGCGCGAGTGTGGAAAAGTTTGCCTCTAGAAAGTGAAAATGAATAAGTGTAAATGAACTTTTAAGTGTGATAATTGCTGTAATATCTATTCTGTGTAAAGAGGGTTTCAGCATTTGAGTGGTGCTTTGTTCATCCTTCTTGTTTATGTTCTTGTTTTGACGTTCATTAGCTACCACATTATTTTTTATCTTTTTTGTCTTGCCATCTTTCTTGGTTATTGCCATCGTCACGTGTTTCACAATCAAAGCTGTTGTTATGATTACAGGAGTAAAGCAGATGTGTTTTGTATTTGCATAGTGGGAGAACATTCTGATCATTGTTTACATGTGTTAGGCGTTAATGACGCACAGTTTCACTGAAATATGTTTCACAATAATCGCAGTATCTTTACAAGCACAGGTTAGACATCTGCTTTATACGACAGGAAGTGTACGAGTCTTGCATTCTTCATATCCTTTACAGTCCAGATTCTTGAATGTTTTTTTGAATCAAAATTTAAATTAATTCCTTTAAATAGGCCGAGCTGATTATCTTTAATTTAAAATTGGAGTAGTTGGTAAACAAACAGATTAAGAGGGATTAAATTAAGATTAACATAATTGTACTTATTAAGTATTCATTTGGATGTACATTTTGACTGTATTGAAATGCACAAGTGTAGTAATTGGGAAATACAGTAGATGTTAAAATATGGACATGATAACAATAATCCCTGGATTACCAGGGAGTAAAAAAGCCAAACATTTTGAAGGCAACATTTCTTCATTTGTGATTCAAGTCTTCATGAACCATTTCTGCACTTTCTTCCCTCTTTTTTTTATTACATCTCGCAGTAGTCAAACACAGTCGTGTGGTGTGTTCACTTGCCTCCTTGTGGCCCAGCTGAGGAAACAATCATTTGAGTTGGCAGCTGCTACCTGTTTGAGCTCCAGCATATGTTTGTCTCCCAGATTAGGCAATGCAAAGTACACACAGCCAGCAGAATGAAACTACCAACAGTTCCTGCTGGAGAAAGAACATATTCTATCTTTGAAAGCTTTAATTACATGCTTCCATTTCCTCATTTTTATATATTTTGTGTATTTATGTATTTTTATTTGCATTTTCGTTAATGTTTATAAAAAAAGAATCACAATCACAATCATTGCCAGAACTAATGAAAACAAAAATGTATAGCGAGAAACATCAAGTGAAATACCCATTAACTAACCAAAAAAAAAAAAAAAGAAAAAAGAAATTTCATTGTAAAAACCAAAATCTCAAGCGTTTTTATGGTAAAAAAAAAAAAGTCGGCTTATACTTTTCTATGCTTTTTTCATCACCCAAAGTACTTAGCCCAAAATATGCATTCACCCATACAATCACACATGAGCAGCGTCTCCACCATAGGGAGCAATCAGGGTCCAGTACCTTGCTCAGGGACACAAAGCCACAATCTAATCTGGGGCTGGGATTGAACCTGCAATTTCTTAGGCCACAAGAAAGGCCCACATGGGTCTTTTTTCATGGAGTTTAAAGTGTGTTTGTTTGGTGAAATGGTTTCCTTTGGGAACTTTACTAACTTCTGCTGTTCTAAACAGTTAATCGGACTCCTTTAATTTAAATGGGAGACTTGGACAAAAGTTGAGGCAAGACAGTTTACCAATTTACGGTCAAGTCTGGAAATTTCAATCTTCAGTTCAGACAGTAACAAATTGTGATTGAAGGGGTGCAACCATGGCAGTGTTTAAAGCTGCTTCCTGTCCAGTGTGTCCACTGTGCCTCACTGCATGCTTCTAAAGGCAAAACGTCAAACCATTTTTGAGGATTGTGGTTGGATTCATGTTTTTAACTCTTGCTACTATTGTGTTTTTTTTTGTTCAATGTTGAATAGTTTGTTTCTGGGCAACCATCAACCATTAACTCATCAATACTTCCACTTACTACACTCAGTACCAACAATTTATCTGTTGAAATGTAATGCTTCCAAAAATCTAATATAAAGATGTTTTTCACTCGATAAACAAACTCATTTGGTCAGAATCTATTTTATTAAACAGAAATTAAGTTTTTCTTTGTGTAGATGTTCAAAAAATTTAATCTAGCTATTGCCTGCTGCAAAAGTCGCTGTGTGATTGGATTACAATGATATCAATTTAGACAATCAACAACACATTTTTCATTCGCATGAGTGCAATTAAGTGCAATTGAGTTCTGTCCTGCTGGATTATCACGCCGCAGTAATATTGTCATTGAATACGTATCTAACATGTATTCTAGCGGGGGGAAATAAGCAATAACAATGTGACAGTAATTACACACAGTGGGTGAATCTCTGCGAGCATTTGTCATTTCAATCACTTTGTAAACTGTCCCGCTGCCCATTCTTTTCCTCACTCTGAGACAGAGTTCTTAATTTATGATGGGCCCTAAATCTACAGCTACAACACTCGCCCATCAACAATGAGATTCAGAGACTGTCTGCAGGAAATTGAAGAAATCAGTGGCACAAATCCCTTGTGATCACCATTAATAGCTTCCAAAATACATCTCCTAGAGTAAATGGCAGCGAGTCACAGAGGGAAATGAGCTCAGTTTATTGACATTACGATCAAAGCAAAATGGAAGCAAGGATGAGGAAAGAGAGCAAATTACAGTTTGTGCAGACAGTATTTCAGAACACTTTGTTTACAAACCCCATGATTCTCAAATGACTTATTAGATGCCTTTGTGTGTTTTTTACTTTTATTTGTCATTCTTCTGATTGAAAAGTCTTTACATTATTAGGATATTAAAGCATATACATATATGTATAATCACAGGAATTCATTTCTTCTTACTGGACTGACAAAAATAAATCAATTATGAATAGTTCAGTACAAAAAGGGTACATTTTAATTACTTCCGTTCTTGGTGTTCATCTGTAAAAGGAACTCAAATTATGCTTTCAGAAAATGTTGATTAAAAAAAGCATGTTGAAAAGCATGTATTCTGGATTACCATGTGGCTTTTGATATCTTTTTGAAGGGATTGTCACTGTCACAAGAACTGTTTTTGCCCCCCCCCCCAAAAAAAGAAAGAAATAATGAACAAGCGAACAAATAGATAAAATAACAAACTGTCACACATTTTGTTGGTAACATTCATGAAAGATTGTTTTATGGTTGCTTAAAGCAAGTAACAACACCATTTAACTGCAGAACTGTTTTCATCAAGCTGCAACTTATTGTTTATTCTGAAGAATAAAATATCGCATATTGTTGTCTGAAAATCAGATTACAGCTCTTGAAACACAACTATTGTTAACTAATATTCCCCCGAAGGAAATGAGGCTGATTTGGCACATTTGTCTTGGTTTTCTCCTGGTTTACAATGGTTGATTCTCACAGTTGACGTATCCCCTGAGAATTACCAAAATGTTCCTGCTCTATTCTGTAGTCTCAAAAAAGAACAGTAGGATATGCCTATTTTCATTAAAAAATCAGGAAAGATTATAATTAAAAAATATTCTCCTGAATTCCATCTTAAAGAAAAAAAAACAAATCACCATGTAAGTTATTGAACAAAAGATAACGAGTCTTGAAAGTGTAGTTGAACATCAACCCTCCAAAGATAGCCAACTCTGTGCAAATATGTTCGTACCGTGCATGCTCATGTGCTGCAGTTGACCAGCAATCAATTATTTTTCAAAAAGCATGTAAAACATCATCTTCAAAAGAAATCAGTGGAAGACATCGCAGCATCCGGAACCTTGGCCTGCAGGTAAAGATCTGTTTACAATGACAACTGTGTGGGTTCGTCCAGCTGAAGTGCTGTTGAGACATCATCCGTTCCAATCATTTGTCATCTATGTTCCTCAACACTCAGCACAAGTTCACACCCTTCATGCTAATGACCGTTGGGTGTTATTTAATGCAGAGGAAAACAATTAGTTTAAGTACTTGCAGGCATTACATTTGCAGAGTGCTTATTTATTAAATAAATGCTGCAGGGTTTTGAAGGCCCAGAAGAATAAGTGTGTGTCTGCTCCAGAGTGTTGTGGTGTATTTATGTCACTTTCTTACATTTCACTCAGTCCACAGAATAAATCTTTGTAAGATCTGCTTTTATGTCAACACATTGGATTCTTAATAAAATAATAAAGTTATTAAAAGTTACAATGCTGTCAAAAAATAAAAAACCTTACATAATCCAGGTTCTACGAATGGTGCATAGCCCTCTAACTAAGCTTCGCTATTGGTAAATTCTCAAGGCCCTGCCTAGTCTCTGAGAAAACTCATTCAACTCTCTACCCAGCTGGTGCAACACCCTTCCCTTACAGGGTGGGGGATACCTACCTTCTATTAAGAGTCAGCTAAGAAAGGGAGGGCAGCGCGGCGATTTTGTAGAGAGCATCGCAAAATCAATTCAATAGTACCTTGATTATATGCTATAATTTCGGGAAAACGACTTTATGGTGCCATGCCCTCTAACCTAGTTAAGCTATTGGTTAACACTTGGGCGAAGACCGAGGGGATGCATGTACCCCCACATAGAGGCCTTGAGCCCACGGCACAAGTCAACTGAGGCTGCGGGCCTTAGGGAATGGACAGCAATCAAGAACGTGGGGTGTTCTGACCCCACTGCCATGTCTAGGAGGTGCGCTGTGGCCAATGTTGATGATCGGGAGCCCTGGGCCCAGCAGTGCAGATTTTTTCAGCTGCGGCAACCAGCAGAAGGAAGCAACCACAATGTGGCTGGAGTTTGCCCTAAGACCATCAGGGAGAAAGCCACCTGACGCCTGGATAGCAGATCTGGTAGGCCCGGATGATGGGAGATCTCACCCAGTGAGTAACCTCATGAGGGATTCCACCTCACTCAGCAGACATCTGTAGTAACAGATCAATAACGCATGAGAGCATCTGAGCACAATGTAAAATGTAATGTCCGAAACAATTTTCCGGGGAAAAGATTTCTAAGGACACTTTATAGTTATTTATTATTATTATTAGGCTGAGGACAACCTGAACAGGTCGCCAGTTTCAGGGACGATACAAACTTACACTTCCAGACAATTTAAAGTGCTCAATCAACCTCTGTATGTTTTTGGACTGTGGAAGGAAACATGAGTGCCCAGAGTAAACCCGGGGAAGCAGGTAAAAAACGCAGGTTACTGTGAGGTGGAAGAGCTAACAACTAAATGGCCGTTTCTGTTGCTTAAGATAATAAAAAAGTTGAATGAAATGTTTGCTGTGAATAACAGGGCTTGAAAGGAACAGCAGGTAACTGTTGTGTCATAATAGCCAAGGTTTGGTGACTAAGAATCAGTAAAATGAAATGAAAGGAAGACATATTGAATGGCTGAAAAATTATTTTTAAACATGAAAAACATTGTAATGGTGGCAAAAAAGTGGTCTTTGTAATTTAAAGTTAAATAATTGAGCGTTTAAAATAAATATATTCCATCCATTCCATCTGCATCCCATGGGCTCACTAACTGTGGGAAACATCTCAGGAGTCGGGTGCGCTGCCAACTGGGTTGCATTGGAAACAGGGAGCCTCGGTGTGCAAGACCTGGGCTGCATCTGCTGGCTCTGGGGAAGTGAAACAACACCTCTTTGTGGGGTAAGGAGCCTGAGTTAGAGCGGGAGATGAAGCGTTACCAGTTGGATCTGGTGGGGCTCACCACCACGCATAGCTTGGGCTCTGGAACGCAGCTCCTGGATAGGGGCTGAACTCTGTCCTTCTCCGGTGTTGCTCATGGTGTGAGGCGTCAGGCAGGTGTGGGGATACTCACAAGCCCCCGGCACGTATATTCCGTATATTGGAGTTTGCTCCAATGGATCAGAGGGTCGCCTCCCTATGGCTTAGGCTGGAAGGAGGTATAACTCTAACTGTTGTTGGTGCATATGCACCAAACAGTAGTTTGGAGTATTCAGTCTTCTTGGGGGTCCTTGGAGGGGTCCTGTAGGGGGGCCCACCTGGGGACTCCATTGTCCTTCTGGGAGACTTCAATGTACCAGTTGGCAATGATGGAGAGACTTGGAGAGGCTTGATTCGGAAGAACGGTTTGCCTGATCTTAACCCAAACAGTCGTTTGTTGTTGGACTTCTGTGCTTGTCGTGGCTTGTCCATCACACCATGTTCGAACATAGGGAAGCTCATACGTGTACTTGGTACCAGAGCTCCCTTAGCCGGAGGTCAATTTTAGATTTTGTAATCGTATCATCTTACTTCATACTGTATGTTCTGGACACCCGGGTGAAGAGAGGGGCAGAAATGTCAACCGATCACAATCTGGTTGTGAGCTGGCTCCGATGACAGGGGAAGCCTCTGGACTGGGAACGTCTAGAGGACGAAGCTGTCAGAGGTGTTTTCAGCTCACACATCTGAGGAGCTTTTACCCATATTCCTGTGGAAGTTGGGGACATCGAACATGAGTGGTCGGTGTTCAAAGCCGCCATGGCTGAAGCTTCAGTTGCAAGCTGTGGTCTGAAGGTCATCTGTGCCTCAAAGGGCGGTAACCCAAGGACATCTTGGTGGACACCAGATGTCAAGGAAGCCGTCCGACTACAGAAGGAGTCTTATTGTGACCTAGTGTCTCTCCGGGTTGGGATTGAGCCCTTGCCTCAAGTGGAGAAGTTTAAGTATTTTCGGGGTCTTGTTCTCGCGTGAGGGAATTTGAGGTTGGTCGGCGAATTGGTAGAGCAGTTCACTCTAACGCACTGCTGTGCGTAAGAGAGCTAAAAGACAAAGCTCTCTATTTACCCATCAATTTTTGTACCCACCCTCACCTACGTTCATGAGTTTTGGGTAATGACGGAGAGAACGAGATCTCGGATACAAGCAGCTGCAATGAATTTCCTTGGCGGGCGTCTTCCCTAGAGATAGGGTGAGAAGTTCTGTCACTCGGGAGAGACTCAAAGTAGAGCCGCTGCTTCTCCACGTGGAAAGGAGTCAAATGAGGTGGTTCGGGCATCGTTTGATGGGCGCCTGCCTTTGGAGGTGGTCCAGCTGTCCAGCTGGGAGGTGACCAAGGGGTCAACCTAGGACCAGTTGGAGAAATTATATCCCTTCACTGGCATGGGAGCGTCTTGGAATCACTCAGTCAGGGCTGGCAGATAATGCTCGGGAGAAGGGCATTTGGCGCTCCCTGTTGAAGTTGCTGCCCCCACGACCTGGTGACGGATAAGCGGATGACAATGGATGGATGGATAAAGCAACAAAAAAAAAAGACATATATATATATATACAGTATATATGTGTTATAGCACATTCTATATCAGACTTTGGACAAGACACTGTTTGGAATATATTTTCTGCAGTTTATCTTTTTAAATATGTTCCACAGTCTCCATGTCTATACATTTCAGAAATAGTTTTATTACTTCAGCTTTCAGTGTCAAAGTGCCACCGTACTTGACATGTATCTGCAACTTGGATTAACACGGCTATGATTTACTTTGTGTGGATTAATCCTAGTTTTCGCTCTGGTAGTGACATATATTGATGAAATATTAATCATACATGAAGTTGTTGTGGCAGCTTGATGCAAAAACAGTGATTCAAGACACCTTAGACACAGCCTGCCTTGAAAAAAATTCCTGCTGATGTAAAAAATTAGAAAAAAGATGGTTAATGGTCCCAAGTTAAAGTGCCAGCACATTTAGTGCCATTTTAACAGCTGCAAAGATTGCTCATCGGTTTATCATGTAGAAAACGACAGAATTAGAGCAACTATGGCGGCAGCTTATTGAGATTTTAATGCCATTGACTGAGTGAGTCAGCAGCACTAAATTTGCTGTTCACTTGCTCAACTGAACCCAAAATGTGCTTGGAGGGCTGTGATAAGCGACGCCATGAGCCATTTGCTTCATGTGCAGAAAATCAAATCTATAATTAAATTTCACTAGATATAGGCTGATAACATGCACAACTCAGGTGTATGTGTGTAAAACGGCTAAATATCTGAAAATATACTGTACATATTTACATTCACATTTTTTTTATAATTCTGCCACTTTTAAGTGAGTAAGTAAGTAAGTTATTAGTATTTATAGAGTGCTTTTCTAGACCAGGGTCACAAAGTGCTTAAACAATCAAAAAATACCCAATAAAATAAATACTTAAAAGGTCAAGATAACACAGAGACAAACACAAGAGTCTCAGAAAATCAAGGAAAAGCCTGCATGAATAAAAATGTTTTGAGATTTTTCTTGAAGGAGTCAGTAGATCCATCAAAGAGAGAGAAGAGGAAGATCGTTCCAAAGCTTAGGTGCAACAGTCTGGAAGGATTTCTCTCCTCCGGTCCTGAAGCGTGTGCGAGGAACCATCAGTAGATTCTGATCCACAGACCTCAGAGCCCGAGCTGGGGTGTAAGGCTGGATCAGATCACTGATGGAAGGAGAAGCCTGACCATGAATAGCTCTGAAAGTAAGAACCAGAATTTTAAAGTTAATCCTGAAAGAAATTGGCAAGCAGTTAAGAGATTTAAGGATCGGAGAAATGTGAGTTCTTCTACTGGAGCAGGTCAGATTTCTCGCTGCAGAGTTTTGTATTAACTGTAGGTGAGACAGCTCCATCTTGTTTAGACATGAAAACAAACTTTTGAAATAGTCCAGACGAGAAAAAACAAACGGATGGATTATAAAATGATCGCGTTGTGACATAATTTTCCTAAATTAAGAGATTTTTTTCAGTTGAAGGGAACAGTTTCTGGTCAGTTTTCTGCAGTGTTGAACTAGAAACATGTCTTTATCAAATACAACACCCAGGTTTCCCAGGCTCAGTTTGACAGACTGACCTAAGTCACCCAAGTACTGACTCAACCCTGGAACCTTATCATCAGGAGCCTTGTGGCTCATTTAACTGGTTTGGCTGTAAACATAGGTTTGTAATAAGATGGCTACCTGTCCAAAGTGTTCACTAACCCTGCTACCATTTTAGGAAAAACATAGCCAATTAGGGAAGAATAAGCTTAGCTTTTGTCTTGCTAGTGTTTTACCCCCCAAAAAATGCTCAACTAGAGTCTACTGTGACAGCTCACTAGTTAACCTCACACACTGACCAGAGGCTGAATACTACATCGAAATTTTTTTTTATTTTTATTGAAAAACACTTCTGACTTTTCTTACAGGATGCCAGTCTCTCGCAGGGCACACATAGACAGACAACCATTCACACACATACTCATATCAACGGACAATTTCCCCAAGTTCTCAACCAACCTCTGTATGTTTTTGGACTGTGGGAGGAAACCGGGGTGCCCGGAGTAAACCCACGCAACACGGGGAGAACATACAAACTCCACACAGAAAAGTCACAAGGTCCTAACTATTTGTTTTTCTGATATAGATTGTACACATGGTTTCATGAAGCACAGTAGAAACAATTTCAGGGTTGGACTTTGACCGCCAGTTTTAAAAGAAAAAATAAGTTGTTGCAAAACTTACTTACAAACAGAACGAACACTGTCCTTTTCTAAATAAACTGAACTGAATAGAACTGAAACTGTCTTTCCACTGCATTATTCTGTTACTCACTTATCCATGTTGTTATTTGAAAGACCTTGCTTATGCCAGCATGAACTCGAAAAACCTTTTTCCTCACATCTGAGACAGAATATATAATGGTCTTGTACATATCATATTTCCTATGATTACCTGTCGGTACACGAACTGGGAAATGTTGCATGCGCTATGGCCTGTTTCAATTCGGCATGTTTATATGGCAAAGCGGTTCGGACAAATAACAGAGTACTGTATATTAGTGTCAGTGCACGATCTGGGAAATCATCAGTGATCCATTTGTAAGTAAGTAAGTAAGTAAGTAATATATATTTATATAGCGCTTTTCGAGACCAGGGTCACAAAGCGCTTTAACAATCAAAACAATACTCAAAACAGTACATACTTCAAAGATCAAGACAACACCGAGAACAACACAGGAGTTCGAGAAATTCAAGGAAAAGCCTGAACAAATAGAAACGTCTTAAGATGTTTCTTAAAGGAGTCAGTAGACTCCATCAAGCGCAAAGAGAGAGGAAGATTGTTCCAAAGCTTAGGAGCAACAGCCTGAAAAGATTTCTCTCCTCTGGTCCTGAGCCGTGTGCGTGGAACCATAAGTAGATTCTGATCCACAGACCTCAGAGCCCGAGCTGGGGTGTAAGGCTGGATCAGATCAGTGATGTAAGGAGGAGCCTGACCATGAATAGCTCTGAAAGTAAGAACCAGAATTTTAAAGTTGATCCTGAAAGAAACTGGAAGCCAGTGAAGAGTTTTAAGGACCGGAGAAATGTGAGTTCTTCTACTAGAGCGGGTCAGAATTCTCGCTGCAGAGTTCTGAATCAACTGCAGGCGAGACAGCTCCTTCTTGTTAAGACATGAAAACAAACTGTTACAATAGTCCAGACGAGAAGAAACAAACGCATGGATTACAAGCTCCAGATCATGTTGTGACAGCATTTTCCTAAGTTTAGAGATTTTTCTCAGTTGAAGGAAACAGTTTCTGGTCAGTTTTCTACAGTGTTGAACAAGAGACATGTCTTTATCAAATACAACACCCAGGTTTCTCAGGCTCAGTTTGACAGACTGACCTAAGTCACCCAAGTACTGACTCAACCCTGGAATCGTATCATCAGGAGCAATCACCAGAGTTTCAGTTTTGTCCACATTAAGCTGTAAAGTGTTTTCACTCAGCCATTGTTTGATTTCTAGCAAACAATTGACTAAGCTGTTCAGCCTTTGGGGCTCAGTTGGGTCAAAAGAGCAGTAGAGCTGGATGTCATCAGCAAAAATGTGATAAGAAACATCTGGAAATCTCTGAATGATTTTACCAAGGGGAATCAAGTACAGCAAAAACAATAAAGGACCCAGAACAGAACCTTGAGGGACTCCACACAACAGATCTGCCGATTCAGACCTCATTTGATTGGCAGATACACTAAAACTGCGCCCAGAAAGGTAAGATGAGAACCATTCTAACACAGACCCAGACAGTCCCACTTCATCCCTTAGTCTTCTCAGCAGGATCTGGTGATCAACTGTGTCAAAGGCTGACGACAGATCCAAGAGAACCAGAACAGTGAATTTACCAGAGTCAGCCGACATCATGATGTCACTGGACACTTTCAGTAAAGCTGTCTCCGTAGAGTGATGTTTACGGAAGCCAGACTGAAACTTCTCATGGATGTCGCTCTGATCCAAGAACAAAGACAGCTGCTCGGACACCACCTTCTCCAAGATCTTGGACAAGAAAGGGAGCTTAGAAATAGGCCTGAAACTACTGAGGTCAGTTGGGTCTAAGCCTGGTTTTTTGAGCAGAGGCTCCACAATGGCATGTTTAAATGCATTGGGAAAAACCCCTGTGGAAAGGGAGAGGTTCACCATATTGGTAACCCAGGGGCCAATTACATCAAATACTTTGATAAAAAGCCTACAAGGAAGGACGTCATCTGAGCAAGAGGAGGGTTTCATCTTGTTCACTAGTGCTGAAATATCACCCAAAGATACAGCAGAGAAGGATGACCAAGAGGAGGAGATGGGCTCAGAGACAGTAGGGGTTCCAAACAAAGGGGGAGAGATTTTCTCTTTGATCAATTTAATTTTGTCAATGAAAAATCTCAACAATGCATTGCTGTCAGCTTCACAGAAGACAGGCGTGATTTGAGGAGCAGGAGACACGAGAGAATTAATCGTGTCAAACAAAACTTTGGGGTTTTTCCTATTTGCTGCTACCAGTTTTCTGATGTAATCAGATCTAGCAGTTTCTACCATCTCATTGTAAGAAGTCAACAGATCCCTGAGGTGAAGTCTGTGCACCTCAAGTTTAGTAGACTTCCAGAGACGCTCAGTCTTTCGACAAAGTCTCTTCAGACTCAGGAGATCTTCATTTGTCCAAGGGCACCGTTTTTTCTGAATTTTCAAGTTCGATTTAACAGGTGCCACTTGATCTAGTATTTCAACACAATGATCAGTAAAACAGTGAATCAAACTGTCCACATCTGGACAGTCATCAAAGGAAAGACGGTCAAACATAGCAGAAAAACTGTCTGCAGTATCGGCTGAGATGACATGCCTCTGAGACCTAACTTTCAAAGGCTTAGGTTCAGGGATGAAGTCCAGGTTGAACAAGACAAGAGAATGATCACTCAGATGGACATCATGTACAGATACATTAGAAATGTTCAGGCCAAGAGTAAAAACTAAGTCTAAAATGTGGCCTTTTTGATGAGTGGGTTCAGAAACATGTTGCTCAAAATTAAAGGCTTCAGTTAAAGTTAAAAGTTCTTTAGCAGAACAAGATGTGACGTCATCAACATGAAGATTAAAGTCTCCAAGAATAAGAACAGATTCCATCTGAATAATGGAAGATAAGAAGTCACTAAAGTCTTTCAAGAACACCGCCGCAGGACCAGGCGGACGGTAGATTGACACACAATAGAAAGGTCTTGTAGAACCAACCAAGATCATCTGAGACTCAAAAGAAGTGAATTCCTGTGTCTGAATCACTTTGCAAGAACAACTCTCCCTAAAAACAGTAGCAAGACCTCCTCCACGACCAGAGAGGCGAGGCTTCCCCAGGACAGCGCTCCCTACTGGACAGAGTTCGTTCAGATGAATAAACTCTTCCTCTCTCTGCCAAGTCTCAGAAAGACATAATAAATCCAAATTAACTCTTGTGAAAAGATCATTAAGAATAAAGGATTTATTAGTAATGGAGCGAACATTAAGAAGTCCCACATTCAGCACCGATGACGTCACTGACGACGCCGCGTCACTGACAGGCGCGCAGAGCGGGATCTTTTGAAGCGAACAGCGGTCACGTGGGTACCAGCTGTCACTGAAGTTCAACTCGGTTGTAAAAGTCGAATTAAAGAGAGGAAATGAAAAAATCTTACCACCTTTCGTTGAGGTCTGGACAGACGGCAGCGCTGATGTGTCGTCACTCACAGTGAGAGGGATGTCGATCAAACATCGATGACGTTCGATGACGTCAGAGTTGTTCCGAGCGATCGCAACTGCACGTCTCATCCTGACCTGTACTCCAGCCCGACTCGATCCCTTGTGGAAATCGCCCGGTACTCGAGAGATCAAACGATATTCCACAGAGTCCGAGTCGATGAGAAGCGGAGCCGGAAACACGTTCACCGGACGTTGGTAACGGTCGCGAGTGAAGTCCTCCATCGACTCTCTGATGTTGAAAAGAGCATCACGATCATAGATCCGAGATGCTTGAGACATATCTTAAGTGATATGAGCATAATATCCGGACAAGTAGTCGTTAAAACGACTGTTTTTGGCAATTATTGCAGGAGCTCACGTTTCAAGCAGCCGATCAAAGGCTCACCGGAAGCGGTGTATACATGTGTTGCCTTCAAAAACAATAATTTATATAGCCATGAATTGAATGTCTCATCGAGTCTCAAAGAATCAATTTTATGAAAGATGAACAGGAAAATGATTATTGTGTACATTTATTCTAAACATCAGGACGTTTTGTCTTCTATGATGTACAATTAGTTGAAACATAAAGATTATTTATGATTGCAGGACAAACTCTTATTACCATCAACGACAAAAACAAACAACTGATGGCATGTTTCCTTCTTAACTTAAACTGACATTATGGCCAAAAAAAACTTTTCCTGGAACTTCCTAATATTATATGTGATTTTAAGAAATAGATTAATTTTATAAAATCGATGCTTTGAGACTCGAAGAGATGCTACCTTTTCCGCTATTAACATGTGCAAATGGATTGCTGATTTCCCAAATTGTATTCTACCATACGTCTTTGTCCAAATATGGAACGCTTAAAAACATGGAGGATTGAAATATGCCATTGCAAAGATTTCCCGGATTGTGTACTAACAATACCAATGCACACATGATTCCTTTCTGTGTAAAATATAATAGCACTTGAATTAAATGTAGCTGCAACGTCTCAGAGGAAACTTTAAGCCCTTTACTTCCAATTGAAATTCAAAATCAGGGATGACTGTGAGTTTATTCCGACCTACATTTATGACACAGAGGTCTAACTTCTCAGTACTTGGTTGCAAATCCAGTAGGTTTTTAATAGAAGCTGGTTTCTTTATTTCCAATTTTTCCAGGCTTTCATCTCCCAAAATGAGTCTCAAGGCACTCATGTTATCCTTAAGCCAGTGACTATCCTCTATCTGTATTCCCAACTGACTGATTTTTCTTTGGCGGCAAATGAGAGAGCTCATGTGGAGATGGCCTGAAGGGGCTTCCTGATTGATAAGGATTCTTCAGAGGGAGAGACATGAGCTATTCTGACGTTTGGGCTTCGGAGTGTGAAGTGTCACAAGCCAATGAATCCGCAGCCAGAAAGAGACAACTTAAAGGTCTTGTTTGCTGAGGGAAGAACAAAGTCTGCAGATTTGTTTTTTGTTGAATTAGGCAGTGACGTACTCATGGGAGCATCGCAGCTGTCTGTGCAGGTGCTTCCATATTCAGGACAATGCATTTTTGCAACTTTGGACAGTAACAAACTGTGTCATCAAGCAAAGACATGATTTTGTGAAGACAATGCTGACTCACTGAAACAGATGCAGTGAAATACAATAAATAGATTGTGGGTCATGTGGGGACAATGTTACAGTTGCACAAATAATTGCAACACAAAATGAAACAGTGTCTCAAACATGTTCAAGGGGAGTAAATCTAGGACGGAGGCAAAGAGAAACAACTCCATCTAACTGAGGCTAATGATGTTTTATGACTTTTAATAGCTTTATCTGCCTGCACAAGGAATAAACATGTTTCTTCTCCTGTTTTTAGTGAAAAAATATTATCAATGGAATATTGAAGACATTTACTTCGTGAATTTTCAAGAATGTTTGGCAGTTGGTGCTTTAGAATTGCAGTAATTCTATACAAGAAGAAGAATATATACAAAGAAATAATAAAAGTAAATATGCAAATCAACACTCATTTTAAAGCAAATAAAAGACAAGTTCTATGACCAAAAAAGAAAAAACCAAGTGACATGACACAATCTGTATATGCGATATATAGCTGTGTCATATACGCCAATGGTTGCCATGTAAATCCAGACAACCCCCTCGTTAAATGTGTAAAAATAAATGCAACATTGTTAGGAACGGAAAGAGAAGAATTGCTCTCCCAATTACCAAATAACCTATCGACTTGTGGGGACAAATAACAAGAGAACTACAATATGGGTGAAATGCTTTCTTGACAGTCAAATGTGAGTTATTTTCATCCATGAGGGATATACTGTATGTTTCCAGGTTGTAAAGAACAGTACTTATGCAGTAATCATCCTCGATATATTACAACTTATTACGTTTTAATGATACATATTTCACATGTTTAACTTTTTCAACTTCAAATTCAAATGTGCTCAAAATTAAATGTTATATCTAAATTACATGAAAAGATAATATAGTAAAAGTAGAACTACAGTTAGTATGTTTCAGAGGGTTATGACAGCCACTCATCGTTAGATTACTCCTGAGACTATCATGGATTTTATTTTTAACGTAAGAATATGGTATACTTATGCGAATGAAAACAAACCATGTGAAAATCAAAGTGAAGACGAATGGGCTGTGTTTGATAATGCAACATTGACTTACTAAGTTGGTTTACTTAAGAAGAATACATTTGAAATGTGTTTTACAATAGCAGAAATGGTTTGATGTGGAGAAAATATAAATAAATTGCACATTCTGGAAGAGGATATGGAAAATAACCTACAGGGATAACTTAGTTATGCATGTACAGTACCTAATATTTTTGGTATTACCTTTTTATTCTAAGTCTCAGTTCTAAACACAGTAAATTATGTAAACCAGGGGTTCCCAACGTTTTTTGTACCACAGACTGGTATTATGTTGGCATTATATACACGGACCAACCCTCAGATAAAACAGTAAAAATAAATGGTTTAGAGTTTGTGTTTCATTTATTTCACTTGTTTACAGGTTCATTTTTAAATAAACTTAACTTAAACAAGCGTCTAAGTGCTAACAAGCCACAATATAATTTTACTTAGTATTGGGGGTATGGGACCACTGACCACTGAACCTTTAAATAATAATAAAATAATGAAAACATTTGAAAACCCAAAAACAAAACAGAGTAAGTGGCCATCTTCTTTAGTTGAAGTCAGACAGTTTTGCATTTTAAGTGTAGAACACGTTAGCTATGGAACAGAATAGTTTGAGTCTAGGTATGTATTTCTGGGAAACATAACACTGCGGATTTCCATATATAGAAGATGACGTGTTACAAATTCACATCACTAGACAATGACATTAAAGCACATTAAAGTAGAGTTTTTTGACCACTTAAATATTGTAACACTGATGATGCCTAAAAGGGTTTAAAGTATGTCAGTGTTACTAAAAATCAATCCTATTAACCACTGACCTGGGTTGATTTTAATGAAATCAATATTAATAATATTTCACATAGTTTGATACGTCAAATTTAAGTCATCTTGCAATGTTTACTTGGAATGTGGACACGGTTGTAGGAGGTGCCTAAACACACGGTGATGAATTGGACCAAAGCGATTATGTCAAATGTCGAGGATTCGACAGTACTGGAGAATCCATTGCTAATTAGAGCAGCCAGCTTTTAAGCCAGACAGTTTGACGAAGACATCAAGGAAGCATCTGTGCCCAGTGTCAATACTGTTTATGTTGATCCCTCTTGCACTCGAGGGCCTGTGCTCAGCACTATTGTACGGGTTTCATTACCTATGAAATAGACTGAGAGGACAATTAATGTGCCACAATGTGGTAAGAGTCCAGGACCTTGCTTTATGGAAGGTAAGACTTTCCAGACAAATGTTTTATTCATTTTCCTGAATATTTTATTATACTATTATTATATTTATTGATCTGGACCCACCATTATGTTCAGACATAGCTCATAGGTATTTGCTATTATCACTGAATTTGTTTGACAGACATTATTGAGTTACTGATCCTTGATTAGTAATGCCTGGAGACTGTATTCATTTGGAACATATGCATTTTCCTTCAAATAAATGTACGAGTTTAAAGTGAAAGCACAAACACTGTTTAATATTTGAGGATTTGAAGATTTGTATAAGAACCACTGAGTCTCTCTAATGTATATATTAGTATCGAGATTTGAATTTGTTTCATTATACCTACACTTACATCAGTCTTGATCTAGTTGTGTCATAGCGCAGGGAGATGAGTTAATTATTGGCAAACGGTTCTCACATTTCTGCTGAAGATTACAAATAATAAACTTTAATCAGATAAGAGTGAAGACTGTAATGAGTTTTTATTCATTAAAAACAACTTTTTAAATCTGGCTTGGCCACTTCTCACAGGGTATATATATATAGTTACTTGCATTGATTAACAGCTTTATTGTGATTGACAGAAAGGTCAAGGAAGTGAAAACAAAATAATTAAACAACAATAAGTGCATGGCTTTTCAAAGCTTAAGTTATGCTTATTCGGGAAATACAGGCGGTAAGTTTGTCGGGTCTATTGAAATATTTTGCACCATTCTTAGAAAGTGCTTTCAGAAATCTAACTCAAATACCAGTAAAAGTTAGTTTTGCATTATATAGACCCCGGACAAGTTTACATTTTTAAAGTAGATGATAAAACAATAGTGCTTTTGGCAGTAGGGTGGTATGATGCGAAGCTTATCACTGACCACATATGTATCCAATGTCAATGATACATGAAGGCGGTCATAAAGATAGGAATTAAATCACAAATCAAAAGACACCTTTTTTGAGCCATGGTTGAATGATAACCTAAGGGTTTTCAATTTTTTTTTTTTACAAGGTTTTCCATGATAGCACTGACCAAAGTGTTTCTTTTTTGAAGGATACACTATTGGGAGGAATATTCATCAAAGAAAAACAGCGCACACTAGCCTCGAGTTCCAGCCCACGGGAGTGAAAAACAAAAATCACCGGGACAAGAGCAAATGGACTGACCTCGAGCTTGTATTGTCAAGAGAAAAATACAATGGGTGGCATTCCAACCCAGTTCACTATCCATCTCTGTGCGTCTGGTTTGCCTGTCTGGCTGTCTGAATTTCTTTTTTCATTCAGTCAATGTCATAAGAAAAAAATCATTTGAAGGACGCTGCTGTGAACTTGGCCCTGATTGCTAAGAAGTCCATCTGTTTCATTTTTCCACTTCTCGTCTGGAATGGGTATCTACAGCTCACCCGTTGGATTCGTTGCTATCGATTCTGGCAGCTAGGCAGCCCCCGTAATTAAAAAATTCTATGTGGAAGATGGTAAACACAGCTCAAAGCCAACTGTGACAGGCCTCTTCATCCTTAATGAGATTTCAGTGGGAAAGCTAAGCAACCAACCCGACCAATCAATAGATTCTCCCGCTTTATCTCTCAAATGCTTTTGATAATCTTCTCTAAGGCTCTGATCAATTTGGACTGATGCAACTCATTAATAACAGTTGTCCAGTCCCACTTCGATTAGCTTTAAGTCGCGGGAAATTATGAGGAATAATAAACTGCTATATTACGCGTCTTGGACTTGGAGGAATGTTTTAAGTTCATTTGAAAGCAATGTACTGCCTGGAACGCTGGATAAAATCAATCTGTGGAAACAGCATTTCAATGCTACATCTAGCTCTGTGATTATGTCACCTCATTAAAGCTTCACTCTTTATTAACATGTCGTGCGTAACGCATGAGGTTAGAATCAATAACCCATTTGCCTCCGAGCAAACGCTCCACACTGTTCTCCCTGTAAGATGAAGAAGGAGAAAATGCTATCGAACTTGCGTTGAGCGGATGTTGTGGTTCACTTTTTCATTTCCATAGAGCCGTGTTAACAATGTGGTGAGGCAGGGACGTACGGGGAGAGCGAGGAGAAAGTGTGCCAGCACTGCAATCTCGTCCTTGCTCTTCCACCATAATGAGCTGATCATTATTTGGCATCTACCTCCGTGACTTCATGACGAAGAGTGAGTAAAAGTGGATAAGACAGCATTCTAAAGCACTTCTGCCGTACTATTCTGGATATTTGAAAAGTTTAACTCTCAGACTAGAGGGCACATTTTGTGAGTTTTATTGCACATTTGTGCACAATATCGCCCCTGCTTGTGATACTTTGGCCAATACTTGCACAATTGGACGATTAATGTGAATAAAGGTTCCTTATCTCTCTGGTTGTCAATCACTTTAACTGAAACATGAAACTGTCCCTCGCTTTGTTTATGTTCTAGTACAGACTTGTTTGTTCAGTATATCATTGTGAATGTACATAGAGTTCCTGTGGGAGGAAGGTAACAAAAGAACCAAAGGATCCTTCCCCTCAGCTCTCAGAGCGCTACCGTGGCCCACAGCTGGAGATAGTATTGTTTGAGATGACTGAAATCCCAAGTGGGCGGAGGACCTTAATGTTTGTTTGTCTAATCAAGGCCAAATGCTCCAATCAATCCAGGCGGTTTGTGTACGAGCAATCCTCTGTGAGCTGGGGACACATTCAGGCCCCGTGAGTCCGCATTAATAACAATCTGGTTTGCCATAAACAATGTGTGTGTGAGAGACTGTTGAAATAGTGTTAGTCATGTGCCCAGAAACTGCGATGTCTTTTCCATCACTAAATGGAGATTCAGGGCCACATTTGTACAAGCTGCTTGAAAGCAAACATTAAATCATTTATGGTACGAGTAAAACAAACCGAGGTGACGTGAATAGCAATGGTACCTGTGAAAGGTAATTTACATTGATGTGAGTATTTTTTGTGGCCTGAGGCGAGGACCAAAGTGGATTTCATCAAACTTATGTGCGCATAAATCTCTTTTATTGATCATTTCATAATTTTATTGATAAAGTGCAAATGTATTTTGGTAAAACACATTAATACGCTGTAGTAAATAACACTAATCATCAAATTACCATGTCACTTGTTTGGAATATCTTACAACGATGGAGTCTCTTGTGGTCATATAAAGCAATAACTGTGCTTAACGCTTGTCAAGGTCAAGGTGACCCACAGGCCTGAGATAACACAAGGGTTAAGCTTAAAGTTAAAACCCAGCAACAATTGTTTTTTAAAGGGTCACAGCCAAGTGTGACTTTTAAGTCTTTTTTTTTTTTATCTAAAACCTTTCAGATCATACGGAACAAAGAGGTTGTCCACTATAATTTTGAGTTTTATCTATTCTAAATTGAAATTCCAGTTTAAAAATACACACATTTAACTACAATTGCAAAACTATTCAGTACAACACCTTAAATAATAAATAAATAGAATTCTTTTTTACCTAAAATGTACATTATTGTGTATATTTTTGTCTGTCATTTATACCCCCCAGCACATTATCTTGAACTTAAATATGCCATGTGTCAATAATATGCACATGCACGGCTTTCCTCTCAATTTGATTGGCAGAAAACATACATTTATAGTTTGTATTATGTAGTTTAATGTTACCCTTCTTTTAATTTTAAAAAACATAACCTTTCTGATATTTATTTAAAAGACTAAAGGGGAAATTAGCAGATGAACTTTCTTCCCCAGAGAGTACAATTCTTGCTTTTAAAAATGTGCTTGTATTGAATGTGGGTAAACTCTGGCGTAAAGGGTTATTGGTCCAAGATCACTGACATCATCCTATTAACTTTTCCAGCTACTGGAGAAACCAGAATTACACACACACACACATTTGAGAGACAAACATCTTATATAATGAGATTGGGAAACATCTTGTGAAATCACCTTGGGCCGAGTGTCCAGGCATCGTCATGCCGAGGAGGTGAAGGTGGACCCCACTGTGCACTGTATAAAGTCAATGTGAATTTTGTAAGACTTTGATGATTTTCTGGATTCTAAGCTTGTACGGATTGCTTGTGAATTATCTGCTGGGCTTCGACCCACAGTTAATAAAATCCATCATCCCGTTGACCTGGTCTGGGTTCACTCATTTCCAGTCGACAACCTCTAGTTCCTTCTTCAATACAAGCTTGTTACACAAAATCCAACTACCCATTTACCATCACTTTTTTACACTACAAACTCTGAAACAATATTCTCGGTCCCCCACCTAATTTTTAAGTTCAGCACTCAACGTTATTTTAAAGAAATGGACTTTAAATGTCCTGCAACCCAAATGACACAAGTTAATATTAGATAGCTTGATTACAATTATTAAGACCTTGCCAATGAAACCATAACATCCAAGTTATATAGTTTAATCCAAGCCATTAGGTCCAATGTGGAAAATAGAAGGAATAAACAAATTAAAACCTGAATTTATTAAAATCCATTCTATAGATTGTGTATTTCGAAACACTTATTGGCGTTGTTTTGTGTTGGCATCAATTTATTCGAGGGTTTAAAAACGGTTAATTTTGTTAGATTTGTCTCAATCACAGTGAGTTCAGTCCAGTCGAGGTGATTTCTCAAGTGTGAAAACATTTCCTCTGCAACTCATTCTGTGCTCTCAGGCTTAAAGGGCTGTTTTCTTATCATCAGTTTCCTTTCAGATGGTTTTATACATAGTTTGACCTTTTTTCAATTGAAGTCATTTTCCTAGACACTGTGCTGTCAGATGTTATAGATACAAAAGCAAGTGTAGAGTTGTATATACGGTATTGTTGAGAAGTTTGTTCAGCAGGATAGTAAAGAAATATAGATCATTAAACCAATAAAACAGATCTTTTGATGATTTAGAAACAATGGGTTTCTTTTGAGGAATTGAACGTGGGTGGCTGAGAAAGCTCACATTAAGTGGCATTGTAAATGCAAACATCACAACAAAACAAGTCACAACCAAACTGAGCAAACTCCCGTTTGTTCCTGACAGGCCGGGTTAATGAAGCGAATAGTAGCAGAAGGTACAAAGTTGACATTTGTAACTAGAATGATGCTTGAAATCTTCCACTACTTTTCACTTCAGTCGCCCGATTCTTCTACAATATGCGACCCCGGACTCATAGTCTGGTCGGTGCAGTTGTGGCTTAATGTTATTGTGTTTTGAGGTTTGATCTTATGATGAGTTTTATATTTACACGTAAGACAAACCTGATTAATCAGGTGTTAAACATCATACGAAGATAGGTAAGCATTCACATTCACGTCTCTGTCATGCCTTGTCTACGATGTGTTGCTGACAGTCAGGGGAAGACGATCCTTCATGTGCTATGGAGCGTGCCTGAATCAATGCATCGACGCCAGGGTCGGCCTTGCACCATCATTTCATCATTCTGTTGATTCAACAACAGTAAATAATACCAAGCTGCGTTCAAACCAGACCTCTAGCATGACAACAGGAAAGCTTAAGTGTAATCTGTCCTTCTCTGCTGAATATACTGTATATATATATATATATATATATGGAGCCTCCTATGTAATTGTCTCAATAAGACTAAATGTATTTATGTATTTCCAGACTAAACGCATGCTGTCAACCGAAATGCTGAAATCCTTTGTCTGGTTTATTTATGGAGGAAAAGCTTTATCGTAAATTTGTATGAATATATTCTCCAATTATCAGTTTACTCTAACATTGTGCCACGGCTTCGACCCTGGATCCCTGCAGGAGAACATGGGAGGAGTTTTCCACTGTTTCAACCATCAGCCAAGCATCATTACACAGGTTTGTGTTAGACAGTCACTTTGTCCATCCTTTTGGGTTCTATTACACTTCAAGCATAACAGACGAGGAACAAAGCGCACCAGATGAAACGATTACATCTAAATTCCCACTTGGGAATCATCATTCAGAGCAAGTTTAAATGATCTTTCCCCGGATGAATGTTGCAAACACAGATTTGCAACATCATCATGAATTTATTTCACACAAGTATAACATGGTGATTCTTCTTAATATAATGATGTAAGCATTTTATTCTGGTTATTTCAAATCTAATTAGCCGTCATTTACTGCAAATAAATTCTAAATATTATTTAAATTAACTTTGGAAACAATAAGCTAGAACCTGCACTAAGGCCAAAATCAATTGAAATTGAACACTACATTCATTGATTCTTTCATTTTTATTTGATTATTCCAGTCAAGTTATGCCAGGTTGCGGCTGCTTATGGTGTATGGTGAGGGACACTCTGGACAGGAAGCCAACTTTTTTACAGACACAGATGACAACATATTCTCACTTTGGAAAATTGATAATTTGTTAGGATTTATCACAAAAGTGTTTTTATTGAGTATTGGGAAGTTTTGCGTGTTTTATTTTAACTCGATAAACAGTCTCTAAACTAATCTTTTAAACATTGTTTTCAATCAATACTTAAACCACTATAATAACCAATAAAAAAACAACCTTTCTTTCTTTCAGCAGTTATCCTTGGATAGACCGACTTAGGGAGGGAAGAGTCTCCAGGGACAATGAAGTTTGTAAATGATACAGTGATTTGTAGCGAGAGAAGGCGGCGTGGGAGAAGCTGGAGATGGGAGGAATGAAGAAGAGAGTGCATGAAAGGGGGCATAAGACTGCAAGCAAGGGGTCTCAGCTTGACTGGTGGGTGGGACACCAAGAATTGCCTTTGATGTATTTTTTCTTTAATACAGTTTTGTGTAGTTTGACTGTCAATGTGGCCATTTTATTTTTTTTATTTTACAGTTTTTTAGTTCAATCTTAACCATATAAATGAAGTATAACATTCATAGTGAATATCTAATTTTTTTGACCATCTAATATAGTTCAAAGATGGGTTACCTTGCTCTACTTATAAAAATGTAGACATCAAACAGAGGGTCGCAGAATACTTTTCATGGGCCGAAAAGAAGGAGGTGGAGTTAAATAGAAAAATCAAACCTATAATTCTCATTTTGCCAGACTGGTAAAGACAGATATTAGAAGAGTCGGACTTAAAGAAAGAGTTGTTGGACAAAGAATGTTGGAGATGTATTGTTTCTCTTTTCTGTTTGAAGTTTCTTCTATGTATGTCAATGGTACATCTGAGGCTGGAAAGAGTTCAATGTCAAACGTTGATTCTGAAGGCGAAAGTGAACATAGATTATCTTAGTGGGTCCTGAATGTTTTCAAAATGAATTCTTAGACATAAAGTGAAATAAGTAACATATGGGTCCAACACCTTCTACTTCTGACTCCTGTTGAGCGTGTATGGGTTTCATGATGCAGAACAGTATTAACATTTTATCCCTTGCTCTTCACGATAGGATGTCACTACAACAAATTGGCAAAGACACACAAAGGACAGTAATCAAAAGCCCTCACACCATAATGAAGTGAAATATTAAACAGTACAGCCTTGTCTTTGATCCCCACCACCACCTCTGGGTATGATAATAAGATGGATAGGTGTGTGTGTGTGAAGTTCTAACAGTAGAAACTAACCACTCTCGGAAAGGTTTGGAATACTAAATCTGGACACACAATGTCCTACAGTGTTCAGTTTATTTCCGTTTACCAGTGTTGATATGTCACAGAGAACAAAAAGCACCTCTTTTGTTCCAAAATCGTACTTTTACATGCAAACAAATTTGGTTCTCTATGAAGGAAAACTACAAATATAAATAAACCAACTTGTCTTGATTCATGAAATGACCGCATGCTGTTGGTCGCCGTCATCGCTCAATGTCACTGAACAGCGAGCAAGGCAGCAACAAATCACTTGACACTGTACTTGAAAGACACAATAACAATTGCATTAAAGAAGAAAATGATGTGTCATGATTGTGAACTGAAGAAAAAAAACAACAACAAAAACAGGGGGAATATTATAGTGTTTACTTTGGATCAAATGATAATCGTCAGTGTTCAAAACACATAGAGGTGATCTTTTGAACATTGGGTCAAAGCTCTAGTGAGAGTAATAGCAGCTAATATTTAAATGATGGTGGCTAGGCAACAAGTTGACACGGCTGGACACCAGCAGAGATAATTAGATAAAAGCCGGCCAGTTTTAACCCACTGCAGCGATGCTTCTCTGCATGTGAGAGGATAATAATCCTCGATATTCAGGAACGCCAGTTTGAGTCAGCATTTGTCTGCAAAAAGACTTTTATGTCATTTGATTACCGAGATCCTCTGAACCACTAGAGGATTCAACATTTTTGTGATTTGTTTTTACTATCATACTTATGTAGAACCATGCACATTACAATTATTAATAAAATGACAAACATTGCGACAATTTCTATAGGCTTTGGGCAGTTAAAAAGCCCATTTGACATTCCAACTAAGTTGGTTGTTGGTAAACAAAACTAGTGAAGAATGAACACAGGAAAATGAAATAAAGGATGCTTCACATTAACATTTTTCTCTGTATACTTCCAGGTCAAGAGGAGCAACTTCAGCTGCCCAGCAACATCTCACCAGACCCCTTTGGCCCCTCCTACATGTCTTAAGCCCATGGGTCCCATGTTGCCTTTTTGGGCTGTGGCCGAATGGGCTTAATGAGTGCAGCGCCAGCCACTAGGCAGACACACTCAAGCCAATGCTACAGACCTTGAACCAAAGGGAAGCCACAATGACCCGTGTACAGCGAAACCCAGGGCCATTTCTTTTCATCATCATAAAGAGTTTTTGTGCTACTTCTCGTCTGGTTGCTTACCTGTCTGCTCAGGTGACAAACCACGAGGAACATGAAGCCCCCCAACAATGGGATTTTGAGGACACACAAACCCTTTACCAATGGTGACAAAAAGTCAGAGTAAACTTGGAACCGTTATAACCAGAGAAATGTAACATCTGGTTTTAGATTGTTGTGTGACTTCAGGCAATACTGTATTTGCTAGAATTATACTACTAGTAATACTCGGTTTAAGCCTAAATAACTCAAATTTAAGACCTAAAAGGTAAATATATGTCCTCACCGGGAATCACAGTTTACCAGTGAGTCTCACAAAAGATAGCGTCTTTGTCTATTGGTGTCTATGGAGAATCCTCACATGATTAAATGCCAGCTTTGCTGTGTGGCTTTTCAGCATGTGAGTAGACTGTAGCGACATGAATAAATCTGTTCCCTTCAAAATAAAAGGAGATTATTTTTTGCTCAGGCTAAGGCAAAGACCCACTGAAATCAGCTTTGCGACCTACATTCTGGTCATAACCCAGTAGTTGAGAATCACTGTCCAGAAATGCATCTTTGAATTTCTCTTTTTCACAAAACGAGTGAAAGGATTTGGCTATTAATAAATTAATATTTATGTGTATGTATGTTTTTATATGTTTGATATAATACAGTGCAAACTGTATTATATCAAACATCTTGGAAGTTGCTCAAAATGATCTTCTGTATTTGAACTCCTCTCTCATCATCCTTAAATTAAAGTTGCAATAAGATACCAACTGCTAGGTTTTTTTTGTTAACCCTTGTGTTATCTCAGGGTCAAGATGACCCAGAGGCCCTAAAACAAATGTGTTTGTGGTATCCGTTGTGTTGCCTCTGGGTCAAGATGAACGGCCTCCCTGGCTTCCATAAATATATATACAGTGGTGAAGGTCATTCATCCAGAGACAACTCCAGGGTTAAGAGTATGACTCCTTTTAACTGAGACCTTCATAAAAGACACATTATCACATAAATTTTTGGCCTATTTAGATACAAATGTACGAGTGTACATATAATAAATCTATTTGTAGCATTAAATTAGTCCGCTCCATGGGTTATTCAATTTGCTGAGGGCCTGTGTTGGACTTGAGTGGAACTGTATTAAATAATAGCTTGATACACAATCAATTATCATCACCAGTTATCCGTGTCAAGCCATCCATCAGGATTTTCCTCTGATTTGTCATGGATATGCAAATGCTCTTGCGGAGGCTTGAAAATGACCAGCAATTTCTCCAAAACACAAACTTAACAAAAAAAAAAAACGTTTCCATGGGCCAACTGGATTAATTTTTACATTTAGTAACCACTCAAACCCTCAGCCTGGTAATAAGGTCGGCGAGTGGTTCTGTGTACTGTTGAGAATTATTGTTATTCCCAGCATGTTCCAGATTTGATCCAACAAACGGCTTCTGCTGGGACTTGCTTTGAAGCTTCTATGTGATGCTGTTTGTAGGTTAATGGACGGATAATCGAGGGTATTTAACCTCAGCTCAGTTGGCACAAGCTTTGGCTTGTATAAATACACATTTTTATACAGGATTTTAAAGGACACATTTTAAGGCACTGTATTTTCCTTTTAAATATTTTTTCTGAAAGGTTCTTATCAGGAATTTAGAAAAATATATTTAAAGAATTTCCTAATGGGATATTAAACTGTATTAACAAAGTAATGCATATGCACTTATTGAAATCTGACTGGTAGTTGTGGTGAAATTGTATTTTGTTTTAACTATTTTTCTAAAAGTAAAAGTCCATTTTATGTTTGTCATAGTCATTTTTAAAAACCTCAAATTAGTTTTTCTATTCAGACTGTTCATGTGTTCAGTGGTATATGGATATAGACACACATTTTTATTTTAAATTTAAATAAAACTATTTTATGTACCTTAGTTACCAGAAAACTATAGGCAACATTTGAATATTGCTAGATTCCTAATTCATCAACTAAGTAATTACTTTATCTATTAAGTAATTTACTTACCTTTCCTGTTGTGCCAGGGCCACAGGGAACTGTAGCCATAATACAAAACTTGAACATTTTAAAATAAGAAACACACAAATGAATACACACAGGGCAATTAAAGTGTCTCTTAATTCTTGATCTTGGAACTCTATTGTTTAGTATGTGTCTGTTTGTACAAAACTCTCCTTTCATTTAAATATTTACATTAGTACAAAAAAAAATTGTTATGAAGCTCGACCAACTGACTGAAAAGCTTTGTTTTTCTTAAGATTTTTTTACATAACCACACCCACTTTACTGTGATTAGTCAAAAATCATGCTTTGTTAACGAGCGTCATCAATCAAGACTCCACTTCCAAGGGACTCGTTGTATAAACAAGGTGGGATGTGATTAAAGCTAGCTGGAGGCGGAGCGAGGAATATTATTATGTCATAATGAACAACCGCTTGTTCGCCGGAATTTCAGACGGGGGGAAACTTTATAAAGTAATAACTTCAAAATATGGTCATGATGAGAGACCAACTGCATCTTGGAGAGGAAGACTTCAACATTGAAACATGTGGGTGAGTCAGGAGAGTTGGGTTTTCACATTAGTTGACCTTTAAATTAAAGATCATAAATAATTATTGTTTAGTGATCAAATTTAGTTGTGATATTGGATCGTTGTGTAAGTGAAAAAACAATATAGACTGTTACTGAACAACAGTTTTGAAGCCTAACATTCTTTTGGTTTAGAAAGAGTCCAACTCCGTCAAGAAGCAGAGTTCAGGCAGGCTAAATTATGATTGGACATTGAAACTCCACCTATTCACTTGTCAGTCAAATCAACAACGGCCCTTATTACGCAAATACAGATTCTGGCGGGAAATGTGAAAACATAACAATAGTTAATTCGGTATTTAAGACCCAAACTATTTCAGAAACAGGCTCTGAATATGTTTTTCAATACAACAAAAATGTGTTTTATTGGCTGCGTGTCTGCATCACTTCCTGTCTGCTGCCATCCTCAGACACTCGATGGACTGCTGCTTTTCTCAAATCTGCATTGGCTTCACTTTTTATTAGACCATAATTAGAATTAAACTAGTGTATAGAAACCAAAGTATCTAAATTCATATTGGCAGTCATGTGGCTTTTAATAAACTTGAACTTGCTATAGAAACATCTTCAACGTCAAATTAAAAGCTTTCCTAGTTAAAAAGTTTCACATAATCACCTTTTTTTTTGCTGACAGTGTGACACAAGTGTGTTCCTAGCAGAAATAAATCCCGCTCACACATGCAAATGCACACTGATCACAGTCCCTATGCTGCGTAGACCATCTAATTCATCCGACATGATCTAAGACTTTGCCCAAACACAAAAACTTTTTAATGAGGTTTTCACAGTAGCATCTCACTTCTTTTTTTCCTTTCCAAAAGCCAAATTCATAATTCATGACTAAGGTTTGTAGAAATGCTTGGTAAAACAGGATCACCCTTGTAGATGGCATAAATAATCAAGTTAGTCCAAGGTAGGGGTTGAACTAGAGTGTGCATCAGTGGTAACATTTCAGGGATATGCAGCCTTTAAGATGTTCTCTTCTTATTACTCCTACTTTCATTTACATGGGCTGCTGCACAGATCCAATTAACTTTGCTCACTGAGGTCCTGTCAAGAGGATTTAGGGAAAGAATCGGGTGAGTGTAGAAGACTAAGCAGGTAAATAAACCTTGGATAGAAAGCGTTAATGAATCAGGTCAGCAACAAGCGCAGTGAAAAGAGAATTATTACTCATATCAACTTCTAACCACGTTTATACGTTTTTCACGATTATGACGAGGAGAAAGTTGAACAACCGCAACAGGAACTATGTTTGTGGTTTTTGCTTGTTATTCATTTTGGTTGATACAAATGTTGATGATAAAAATAACCTACATTTGCATAATTTAGATAATAAATTCTGGGAAATAATTTTTCAGATGCTTTACTTGCACTTGTATTAAAGGTCAACTAATGTGTTGATTTAAATGTGTCTTAAATAGATCTTGGACCTCTATTGTATCATCAGTATGTGTCTGTTGGTACAAAACTCTTTTTTCATTCAATACTAGAAAATGTGCTTAAGCCTCGCCCACTGAAAAGACGTAGAAAGATTGAATCTTCTTTACCATAAGCACACCCAATCTGCTGTGATTGATCAACCATCACTGCATGTCATCAATCCCAGAAGTCTCCAGCTGCAAGGGACTCGTTGTATAAAAAAGCATGGTGTTCTTTGCTGCCACATGAGGAGCAATGCAAATTATTACATAATAATGGACTCCGCTCTCGTAACCTCTCATTCGTTGAGATTTCAGACGGGGAAGAACTTTATAAATAACAACTTCAAAATATAGTCATGGTCACTACCGCATCTTGAAAGGAAAACTTAAAACATTTTCATTTACATTATTAACCATTTAAAGAGAACATTGTTTAACAAAATAAGTGGAGTTAATCCTAATCTGCATCATGGTTTTATTTTCAGATACTGACCAGAGGGTGACTAAGCTAAAGTGTCTTATTGGAATTGGGTCCATTGCCTCTTCACAAATCCTCATCCGGAATGTCTCATGTCAAAAATGAATTTGAGCCACTGTCCTCTGTCCAATGTCGCAACAGAACACTTAAAACTGTGTCCATGAAGACTCAGCAAAGGTAGAACACAATGTTCGGTCAGGTGGGTGGAAATATGCAGTGACAACATTGTAACCTAATATGTATGATTCTGATTTGAAGTCTTTCGACAGTTTTTTTTTGTATATTTAAAATGAGATTCACACCTAATGCCTCTTGATCTTGATTTTTGGATCTATTGTGAACTAACCTGTTACAACTACACTTTACTGCACAGTATATATATTTAATCCCCTCCATTACTTTGCCCTTCCACCTTTTTCTCGTCAAACCCTGAGATGTTTCCTTGTATTCACCAGCGCTGGCATCAACTTGACCTCATCATTTCCCAGGTTTCTCTTACCACTTCTGAATCTAACAGTTGCCATGTTAGTCTGAATGTACCTTTGATCCACCGTAGGCATTACTACAGTCTATTTTTTCATGTTATCCTTAGGAAAAAAACATCTGTGCCGTTGAAATGAACCTGGACAGTGACAGATTAAACCCCATTTTGCAACAAACTCTTGAAAAGAAGTTTCAGCTTGCAGTTTGTAACACTTTTGTTGTTGGACTTTTCCAAGTTTGTTGGACCATTTCTGCCAGAAGCAGGTCTGTGAGTGAGCAGACTTCCATACATCATTGTGCCACAGCATTACAGCGGGTAATGAAGTGTGAACTAAGAGCTGCACTTCGTTTTGTCATAAAGAGTAGGAGGGAGCCCAGTGTAGCACCGGGAGATTGTGAACAGTCTTCAGGCGATCACAGCCAAGTGGCTCAAATTACGCTTGTCAGGAGCACATAAAATATGGAGAGAGGAATCGTACAGCATTTTTCACATTTGTGTGCTGGATATTGCCACAAGACAAATTTGAGGGGTGCTGTAAGGCCAATACCCCCATATAAAGCACATTTCGGTTCATATATTACGGCTAGCTTTTTCGATGTGTGTCTATGAAGGAAGTGTGGAACATGGCCATGCATAAGGTAAGTCATTGATTTGATGTACATTTTTACATAAAATAAAATACAGCATTCCTAGACACGTATAACCAGGTCAAAAAATGTTGTATTCATTGTTTTAGGTAGGCTAAACAACATCAAATATAACATAGGAAAAATAAAAGGTACGTTTAATGGATATTGTGATCATTATTTCCCTAAATGTTCTTTATCTATATAATTAAATATGTTTTTTGTATTTCATTATCATTATGTAAGATTTTTTATTTACCCTCTAAGGTTGACTAAGGGTTGGGATTATTTTCAGAGTTATCTGTTCCTTTTTAAGGTTATAGGAAAAAAAGCATGTTCATATTATTAGAAGAAAACCTGAGTCGTACAAAAGAATGATGGGAACTCTTGAATGATATTAAAACAATAAACACACCATACTTCACGCACAAAAAGATGCAGGAAGAGAACCCAGAAATCATGACAAATAGATTCAATTAATTCTTTGTGAGCTTCGGCCCAGAACTAGCTAAGGACATACCGGTCTCACACTTACAGTGGGACCACTTTGATAAGAACTCAGACTTGAATCAAAGATCCATGTTTCTCACTCCGGTGAACAACACAGAGATTAGACACCTGGTCGACAAATGTGTAGCAAAAAAAACATCCACTGACGTAAATGACCTGGATATTGATTTTAAAGGTCTTATCTGGTATCATTTCCCCGCTCACTTACATTTTAAATCTATCATTCCAAACTGGGACTTTTCCCACAAAAATGAAAGTTGCCAAGGTCATTCCCCCGTTCAAGAATGGTCATACACACTGCTGCAACTGCCATAACATCTATTTAACAACAGGCTAGATGATTTCATCAACAAAACAAATTACTTTATGTCAGCCAGTATGGATTCAGAATGAATCATTCGACGGCCTTGGCTCTTACTGAATCTGTGGAAATTATAACTAGCGCTATCGACAAAGAACGTCACTCAATAGAAATTTTCATAGACCTGAAAATAGCATTTGACACCATTAACCACGATATTTTATTAGCTAAACTATATAGATTTGGCATTAGAGGAATGGTACTGGATTGGGTCAAGAGCTTTTTACACAAGAGATCTCAATATGTTAAAATAGATGACAACACATCAGCTTGCCTGGATAGTCTGTGGTGTCCCACAGGGTTTGGTTCTGGGGCCAAAACTGTTTATACTATACATAAATGATATTTGCAAAGTCTCAAACATCCTGAAATTAATACTATTTGCGGATGACACTTTTTTTCTGTTCTGGGGGTAACTTGAACTAGTGAAAACAGTTAACTATGAAATGGCTAAGCTTCACATATGGTTTAATATAAATAAGTTATCACTAAATCTAGCAAAGACGAAATATATGTTATACGGGAAGAAAGGACGAGGCGAAAATATCAACACTCAGGTGAATGGAGTCAACATTGAAAGGGTCAATGAAAATAAAGTACGAGGAGTTATAATAGATGACATGTTAAATTGGAAGCCATACATCAGACAATTAAAAAATAAGGTGGCCAAAGGTAGGTTGGTAGGTAGGAAGAACTTTATTGAAGTGTCTCCATAATATGGAAAGCTCAGAAAATGGTAAATCAAAAAGCCCTCTATATTTTGTACTGCACACTGATCTCTCCACACCTTCAATACCGGCAGAGATTTGGGGAAATACATACCGAGGTTGTACGTATCAGGATGTGAAATCCTGTGTTTTCATGAAAGTCGAGATAGAATGCGCTTTATCAGACTGTGATACAACTGTGCAAGAAGTGACAGTCTAAGAGGCCTGAAAATCGACACTCTAAAGACAATCTGCTGGTCCAAGATGGAGCTACTTAACTGGTCACTGAATGCCATTGTTTGGCTACACCCTGGACAGTTGGGATGAATGGAAAGTCTTGTGCCTTGCTCCACTGGATGTGGAGGATGTTGAGGACGTGTACATTTTCTCATTCATGATGATTGGAATGGTCATCCTGGGTTTGGGATCTTCAAACTATTTCTGAACTCAAGGAAGATCGCAGCCGTGCTAACCGATGCGAGGGAGGACAACACAACTATTGGGAGTGCTGTGGTCGGGGTGTGCTCTGACATATCCAGACTTCGCGAGACCGTGACAGGGATGCGAGCTGACATGGCCAAAATTCGTGAAGACTTGGAGTAATCACCATAGAGAATAAAAGAGTCATTTAATCAAAAAATGTCTCTTATCCGTCCAACATTTACAAAATGGACTGGATAATAACTGTCTGTCGACCGGACTAACTGTGATCTACTGTTGTAACATGTTAATGAAATTGTGAAATTGTCGTACCTAACAATAATATGTTAAGCCACTGAAACAAGCGCTGATTTAAAGTTATGATTATATCTATTATTTCATTTCTTTAACACTACTTCTACCAATATTTTGAAGTAAATGGTGGCAGGACTAGATAAGCTTTTGCTTCTCCTGCTGTTCCCTTTCGGGACATGCATTTAATATGTTTTCTGTGATGAAATGTGATGTTGATGATCTAAACTGTCATGCCCGAAATAAACAATTCATTCATTCATTCATTCATATAATAGTCGCATTTGGAGCTTAACATTCTTCATCCAAAAAGCCAAAGCAATTAAATAAATACCTCCATAGTGCTCAATTTTAATTTCCATGGTAATTAAGCATTAGCATTAGACATTGTTAGGAATTTCATTAAAGTCTATATTTTTTCTTTTTTTTTAGGAGAAGCTAAAAATCTAAATACTACACAGACAGGAAACACTCAGGGTAAATACTGGAAGCTCTTTTACAACAAGTGGTATATTACAACTAGCACCATGAAGGTATTTGGATGTTTTTTGTCCATTATGTTGCATCTGTGTCAAGGGGAAAGACCTCCCTGACTTTCAGAAAAACATTTGCAGTGGTGGAGCTCATTCACCTGGAACTGGAGGAAAAACAAGGGATACCACAAACACATTGGTTTTTGATTAAACTTGAACCAGAGATAACAAGGATTATCATCATTGATCTTTGATTTTCTACTGAACCTGGTTGACTGGAGTATGGAGTTGTAGGAAAAATGTATGTCCATATAACCTTTGAGTAAAAAACTTTTTCTTCTTCCAAAAAACATCCAAATATATCCGTCCTCCTCTTCTGTAATGAACCTCTTGTATTGAAGCCTCGACGAGAGGAATTCTTCCGAAAAAAAAACAAAAAAAGAAGTTTATATATTAACCCTGTTTGTAGCAATACCTAGGGACTAACATGCTACAAAGAAACACAGGAAACACTGTGAGTAATTAACTTTGACTTTGAATTGTGTTTCTTTTACCAATGCTGAAATATGAACTCTTTTATTAAACTAAAAATACTTTTTTATTCTGAATCAACTTTTACAACAATCGTGGTGCAGTTTTGACCATGCAAGTCTTAATTCACTCTGTTTTACTGCAATATTAACTAACATGCCTCCTGCTAACTGCTATGAAAGCAACGTGCCCTATTTTTTCCCATGAAAATGAATGCCTTCCGCAAAATGCTTCAATGCTATTTTTATCCATCTGTTGTTTTTCTCATTTATTCTTATTTAGTTACTTGTCTACCACAGTTTATTGAATACAATCTCCTTTAGAATGTTTCCTGCAGGCCGTAGCGAATTTCCTCATGGATACAATCACAGATTTACATTTATTTCTAGGCCACAGGATTTTACGACATGATTTATTGTCTGCCCGGCAAATATTGCCCCAGGACATCATTGCATTGCGCAAAGCCTCTGATTTAAAAATCTGTGTATGGAGTTGTCAGAATGTATTCAGGGATCGTTGAGAAAGGCAGTGATATATATAGTCGAGTGTGCTATGACTGATGAGTGCAACCCGCTGTTTTGTGATTCTGAATATTGTCTGCTGTGTGTGTGTGTGTGTGTGTTTAAAATATTTTACCCAGGATTTATAGGCTCACATCTTTGAAGGGTAGATATTTAATGTGTGTATTCAGAAAAAATAATGACAGAATGTGTGACAGTGATAAATGTCAAGAGCTTCAAATTTAGGAACGTCAGGTGAAACATCCCACATCAACTTAAGCACTTCAAATATTAAAGGGCCATGGACAAGATTTAAAATTATTAAAAACCTAAAAAAATAGTATTTTCAAGTGTGTTACTATTACATAGTTGTGTGTCAATGAAGGTTTGCATTATATGTACTAAGGTATACAATTTAAATTTTTCCTAAATCAGAGCTTATTCTGGAGTTAGCATCATGTTGAGTTTAGATCGAGATAAGCAGATGAAGACACACGGCCAGGTTTGCTTAATGTAAGAAAAAATTGTCATAATTAAGATACTTTGAACTGCTGTATATCAGGTTGTATGAGTATTTATATTTTAAAGTTTCTCCATCTAGAAAACTCCAAATTGCTAACTGGGTATTTTCCACATGAAATACACATCTCTAAGAAGGTGTGGTATGATGACTAACTACAAAGTTGGTGGCCCTAATTCGCCCTAAAAACTGCCGCTCTCAGTATAATATGTAATTCGTCAGTACCAAGTACAGTAAAAGTGATGCAAGGGGAAAGTAGAAGGGAAATTCTCAAGAGCCCAAAGAAGCAGTTTCTGATCTAGTTTGTTGTAATTGCTGATACAGTTAAAACCAGGAGTGATAGATACAGTAGTTAAATAATAGGGCACACAATGGTGCATTTTGGATATAAAAGTTAAAATCTTAAAATAAAAAAAGAGTACTCATTTCATTAAGGCTGGTTGTTATGCTGTAACAATTGCAGAATAAAACTGTCCCTCATCATCCTTTTCACTCTTCCACCAATATAAGCCTTTTTATTTGCAGTTTAGTTTTAAATACTGATCAAGAGTTGAACTGGAGAAGTAATAACATTCCCCGTCAATCAAAAACATGAAGGGATCAGAACATTTCTCCGGGTTCCTCATTAGCCTTTTCTTTTATGAAGTCATATTGACAGTACAATTCAGCAGCTGTCAATCAAATACATAAGACATGTATTGTATAGACAAATCCACATGAATAACAACTTATTAGCTGGTGGCTCATAACATATTTCTGAGCCCACTGTAATGTATTTTTTCAGCAATAAGTTCAGTGATTGAAAATGTTTTGTCTTGCGCTAGACAACCCCCATAAAAAGGATTAATTTAGACGGGTGAATTAATATTATTGCGGCTATGGATTTATTATAAGAAAACATACACACTTACATCCACATAGCAATGAATCAGAGGTCTTTGTTTAATACTTTTTTATAATGGCAACTTATTTTTTTCCATTGTCCACTGTTTCTTAACAATCAGTCGAAAGACACCAGTGTTCAAACCAGGTGTTCTCTTGCATTTCTTTTCAGTACCTGCAGTTATTTTTACCTCTGTCCTTTTTTCTAATTATTATGAAGATGTTACACGTCCATCTGTTCCTTCCTTGACCTACTACGTGTAATGGGTTGATTAAGAAGGTTTTTTGGTTAACAGGGTCCCAGCACGACACTACTTTGCTTTTTACCCATCAGCCCATTGGCCTTGTCCATTGCTTAATGTTTTCATTTGTTTGTGTGGAAGTCTAGCCTATCTATACCCATCATGCAACTACTTGTGATTCTCACCAATTATGACAAATGTTATAAATGGAACACTTTCACTGCTTCTGTCTCCATGAATGAATATGAACTGTTTTAATCCGTTTAATTTATAACTGAACTCTTGAAAATGAAATTCTTCATTTTTAAGGTGATGCCTTTTCGCATGGGAAGAGAAGGAATGTTATTATCTTGAGAAATTGTGCCTCGTCTTGAACAAGAGACACTATTTTTGTTTAGTGATTCCGTTGGGGACTAAATGCATGTATCCTGAAAGCATCTTTAGAAAAATAATGATATACATATATTTATGTAATTTATGCCTCTAAGGGGGTAATTACAATAGATGGAAGGCAGAAGCTTTTATTTAATAGATGCTTTTCTCCTGTGGGGAAATGAAAATTGCTGCAATCGATGATGAAGATTTAGCAGACATTTCAAATAATCACTTTATTAAAGGGTTCTGTTTCATATCTAATTTAAATTAAATAATCCTTGCCTTGCATTAAAATCCATGTGCTGAGCTGTACAGGTCAGGTCAAGCCTACACACTGAGAGAAACATAACAAATCTTTAGATTGTGCAAGTAAGTCTCTGCTCAAGTACAGACTTCTGCGTAAGTCAACTGATAAACCGATTCTCTCTAAAAGTGATCAACTCCAGTAACTTTCCACAACGACCACGTGGCACGGCCGTCTTAGTAGCTAATTGTTTAGAGTTGCTGTGCAATGATACAAGCAGGACTGACCATACTATAAAAGATCTGGCATTTTGTTTTTTGCGCTTGGCACTTGAAGACAAGTCTTTGGTAGATCTGTGCTTTTCCAAGAACCCATGATCATGTAAGTTGTGTCTTTGACTTTTGCATATTTCTCTTAAAAAGCATCTTCTCTTGAAATCATTCCTGTATCTGTGTCCTTCTTTACCACAACCACATATCAAGACCGGGGAGGGTTAGGTTCATTGGAGCTCCTTAAGTCCTCTCAAACCTCTCTAACATGGATTGGTGTTATGCATCAGTATACATGACAAAATTAAAAACATGTATGTGTTGTTCTTCAAAGCCAGAGATGATAAGATAGTAGTGAATGTTCTTTTATTTTAAGCCTGGAAGAATTATGTCGATGTTGTTTCAAAAATGTGTTTCCGTGAAAGATAAGAAATGGTTAGAAAATATATTTCAGCTTATTCTGATAACCAGCACAACAGCAATCTTACCTTTTTGACACATAAGACCCGATCTAAAACATTCTGTGTTGCTGAGTGATCGGCTCTCAAAGGAAACATGTTTTATCTGAAGTGGAACTATTACTCTGAAAACATCAAATTGCAGCAGGGTGTTTCTAGATGTCACCAATGACATCAGAACAAAGGAACTCTTAAAGGTGATTCTATAGATTGAAGAGAAATTATCATATAATCTATTGTGTAGTCTTGCTCACAGCTCTATTTCCTCTGTCCTATATAAGGCAGCAGAATAATTCATTTTTCCTTTAGCTGCAAACTGAAAGCCAAGAAGGAGGCTGTAGCAGATTGGCAATATTTATCTTTGTGTGTAGACAGACTGGGCTGTAGTTTCTGGCAGGTTTAAGCAGGAGAAGACTGAAAGAAGGGAGATGTGTATATGGAATTGAAAGAATCGGAAATTCTGGCTAATAAATCTCAAGTTTAACTAATAGTTTCAGCAAAAAAAAAGTGCAGGGCTTGACTTAGAAAAACCCACATATTAATCACACCACTTTGCTCTTGAAGGGTTGACATTTCAATTTTTCAAATTGCCACAAAAATGTATATTTCATAGCAGACAAGCAGAACATAATATAAGTCAGTCATTTTAAAAGAGTCTCATTATATTCATACTGTAGGGCTGGAATTTGGCACCTGGGTAAAAGCTAACGTATTTGTATTTTGACTTGGTGGGCCCTTCATTCAACTTTCTATGTCCATTCGTTGTCATTTAATGTTGGTCTTTTTAACTCAAGTCAAGACCCAATAAAGTTTTTTTTTTTGGAAGATCATTCATTCATTGTCTACCGCTTTATCCCTGGGTCGCAGGGACACTGAAGCCTATCCCAGTATCATAGGGTGAGAGGCAGGGCACACGAAGACAGACAACCATTCACACACTCTGTCATACCTACTGAAAATTTTCACAAAGTTCTTTATCAACCTCTGTATGTTTTTGGACTGTGGTAGGAAACCGGATTGCCCCGAGTAAACTCCACACAGAAAGGTTGTCCCTGAAATCGGACCAGCAACCTTCTTGCTGTGAGGCGACCAGTGTGTTAATATGAATAAATGTGATATGGAAAAAAAAAAAAAAAGCAATGAGATAAGCTATGTCTTCTGTTGTTTACTATCAAGGTCCATTATGAACTTGGTGGTTAGCACTTTTGAAACACCTGTTGTAAAGGTGAAGCTTTAGATCAAATGTATATTCCTTAATTAACAGGTAGACAGTCAATCACAATCAATCAATATGTGATTTAATTCAGCTAAAGATGTACACTAAAAAAACTTTTACTATCATAGATAGTTAAATATCAAATCAACAAAACTATATTTGCTTTAAATATGTTTAATAAATCTGTGTGAATAATTGTAAATGACTTTAACTGCATTGGACATTGACTAATAAAACCGATTCTCTGCCGACTTGATAACATTAAACATCTTGTGTCAGTTCAGACAGGATTGGATTAAAAAATCAATACAGCATAAACTGCATTTTTATGTCAGGGAGGTCGCTGCAAACTGCCACTGTCACAATAAGTACAACGTATTGATGGTTTCTGATGTTTTACATGCTACTAGGAGACAGAGAAGGTAAGAAGAGCTTCTTTTTTTCTGCAGTGATGATAATATGTCAAACACAACAGTGCGATGTCAATGAGCACAGCTCACACAGGACTCATATCTCACTGCCAGCGATAATACGCTTCAACTCATGGCTATTCCGGCTCCTAACACTAACCATTACTTATTGACAGACTGATGTATGGATATATATTAATATTCCAGTTGCCCGGTGGCTAAAGTAGATGTTGCCGTTTTCTGCTAACCTTCTGTCAGCTGTTATGCCAACCAAAACATGGTGTCTTTTAGTTCTGAAAAATGACTGTATCTGTGACCAAAACATGCCTCCGCCTCGTCAAGAGTCACATGCTAATATTACTTTGGAGAAAAAAGATCTGGTCAAATTTTTAATTAAAACACCACTTAGACTATCTTCATAAATTCATTCATTTCAAAAATATTTTTCTTGTAGATGAAAATTGTCCAAAACTCAAAACTCTTCTACAACTGCTCTCTCACTGGGTCTATGAGACTTAGCATGCATATATGCCAGAGTAGGTAACTCAGGATAGAAGAAAGGTGTCTTAGTGGTATTATGGTCAGTGGAGAGAGAGAATAGGATCCTGGCCTGTATCTACATCCACAGGGAACATGCATACATCAGCCAATGAGCTCATTTTACATGGATTTATGCAACATAATAAAACAACTTCATGATTAAAGAATCGTGCTTGGCTCAGGGCTATGAAATATTTTTGCTGACCAAGAATACTGTACCATGCTGTAATGTTTTTGTCGAAAAAATTGTTATATCGTCCATGAAGGCTCGCAGCACTGGCTGGACAATGTTTGACTCCAATTTAGTCTCCTCTGCCGCAGATATCAGTGGGATCATTCTGGTAAAAAACAAGCTGGGAGAGATCGTACACCCTGGTGTCCTCTTTTGGAGGTCCAGACACTGTCAGGTGTTAGTCCTGTCACAGATCACCACTAGAAGGTGGTCAAGCACTTTTTGGATGCGGTCATGTGGGATTGACCCTTGGACATTAACCAGTCTCGCCAGAAAACTTTTAAATCTCTTCTCTTCTTCATTGCTTCTAGAATCAATTGGGTGTTCCCCCTTTTTGTCAGGACATCCTGAAAAGCCTAGTATGCTGCCTTTGTAGATGAATGGATGTACTGATGTAGTATACCTGATAATTTGCTGTCCTGAACTTCCTGTTTCGTGGCTTCCTTCACATTCCGCTCAGATGTTGGTTTTCCAGGCTTTGTAGCTGTTGAATATCCTGAGCATCATTGGGGTCGCTGCCAAACGGAACTCTACAACTACTTGCTTTGAGCTGAAGAAACTTTATAAGTCGACTTTACTCTTTCTTAGGTTGGTGCTGAATGTATTCTGCTCCCCTGACCTCAAACAGTTGCTCCTGCAGCTTTCTTGTTGGGTCTTTGATACCATATCTCTTGGTGGGTGAGATGGTCTTGAACTGTTTGTTAAAGGCTTTTATCTTGTTCCTCAGACAAGGAATATCCCTCTTCCTTCTGTCTAGTTACTGCTGTAATCGAACCGTCATTCAGCAATCCTGTAAACTATGGCTGTTACTTAGTTGATCTTCCTTTGTACTCGTCCCAATAAGTTTGCTCTCCAGATGCCTTTGAGATCATCATAGAGCTACAACCAAGTGGTGTTGTTTAACATTGTTGACTCTGAACTGTATGAAGGTTGTTTTAATTAGTCTTTGGTGCTGGCGCTGATAATGTTGAGAGATCAGGTGCTCCCTGCCTGAAGTTCTCCATCATCTGACCATCTGGGTCAGTGTGCCGCTCTTGAGTCAGCAATGTTCCACACGTGGATTCTTATGCTTTTTTGGTGCTAAACATTCTACCATAGGGGACAGAGCCTTTTTAATGGCCTCATCTACCTTGTGGAAGACATCCCTAATGCTGAATCACTGCTGCCCTTTTAAAGTCATCTACTACAAGTGATTTTTCACTGTCTCTGTATTACTGTATGTATTGTCCATCTGAATCTTTTTATTTGTTTGTTTGTTTGTGTAAAGCCTCTTTCTGTATCATGAGAAGTGCTATTAAAAACGTATGTAATATTAGTATTATTTTGTGAGTGCAGCTTACTCGATTGCTAGCCCTGTTTGTATAGTGCTTCATCAACACCCTAAGAGGTAGCCCAACCCACTGCCCAGCTGCTCCTGGCCTCCAGCCTTCCTACTCTTGTTTCCTGCAAATCCTACACAAGGCATGTTCCATCACCTCCGCCATTCTATGGACAGCTTGCTATTTGCTTTGCTAGTTTAGCTGCCTGTGAAGGCAGCTTGTGGCAGCTCTGAAGACAGCCATACCTGAAAACAATTAATCTACCAGGAGCTTCCATCTTGAAGAATGTTGGGCTTTGTTTTTGTCGTTGGAATCGGTTCAGCTCCTTCAGTCTAACTCCTTTCTTTAAGTGATTGATTTACCTGCAGCTGCCCTTAAAGCTGCTTGACACCCAAACAGTATAGTCGCCAGAGTCGCCTACTGGTGGCAAAGCTTAGGTATTGAATCCTTTCTCAGTCCCTATGTGTGCAGACAAGATGGTGTAGGAAAGGTGTTGTATACATATCTGTTTATCAGGCCATCTGTTCTGCTGAAGAGTTGATAGACTGTCAATATGCAATATAAGAACTGAGAACGCTGAGAAAAAATAGTAGATGTATTTTGGATTCGTACAATGGCTGCCGTTTCCTTGCTGAGGGGCAACATGTCTCTGCGAGGAGAAGCTCTAGGCTTAGCTTCTGAAAAGTATTAAGTGTCCAATTAAAATGGATGTCCAACTCCGTAGGGAGACGCACATTTTCCTCCGAGCTCACGATCTCTCTCTCAGCTTGGTGTATCTGTAGTATTTCAGATGGTAGGAGAAACGTCTGTGCTTGCTGCCCTTGAAGATTTACTGAATTCAAAGCCACAGAACACAAACTTTATCAAAGGTTTGCCACCAACACTTGGTGTATTCATTATCTCTTCAGTTGTAGTAGCTTGTGGGCTTAAATTATTAGAACATTTTAAATCAGTCCTCTCTGCGAAACATGGCAATCCAAAAATGATTCCTCGAAAGACAGAAGATGAAGCTATTCTTGGTATGTTTTTTACATACCCATGATTCAGTTTCAGAGGAAAAGACAATGAAAACATAATTCAACCCCTGAATGTAATTGTTTTTATAGAATTAAGGCCACATTTTTGATTCCCACTATATGAGAATGAATATTCAAGCAGCTGAAAAAAAGTGTAACTCTGTTGATTAAAAATAAAAAAAATCAGGTGTGATTATCAAAATTCATGGATAAATACACTTGCTTTTTAATTATAATTAAAAAGGACACATACATGTTATTCACATACAAGAGTACGAGTTTGGCAATAAAAATCTGTTTTCAGATGGAATTAATTTGAAATAGGTCTAAGAAATAGCCAAAATTCCTAATTTAATGAACCCTGTGCCTTGGAGCTTCTTCAGTAGCCCACTCATATCCTCAGGGGTGACTGTCTGTCACTCAGGCATTGAGCGAAAATATTATTGGTGAAGGTAATTGGCAGGGAGAAACATCTCTCGAGGTTCCCTGGAACTTCTGTGATCTGTCAGAAGCCTGTGTGAACATTAATCAGTGTTTGGAGAGACTGAGGACACACAGAATGTATGTGCCTGTTTCAGCACCTTTTGCTTCCTGAGACCATAAAGTGTTTTTCCTTTAAACTTCATCCCTTTATCTTAATGTGCAGAGGTTCCTTCTTTTTGGATTTAAGGTGAGATCGAGGCTCTCAAATATCTCAATATGTTCTTAAACTGATGACCATGGGAGCCATATTATGGTATGGTTAATGGGAGATCAACATTTTTTTTCTCATGTAAATTACAAATTAAATAAAGCCTTTTTCAAATGTCTGTCACTGCTTAAGGAAATCTAACCATTGAAGATATAGAGCAATCATTTATTTGTAAAACAGAGATCAAATATTTCCTTTGTTGTATTTAATATTGTCTTGTTCATGTACATGAGGTACATCATTATTCCACGTGACACAAAGTGGAATCATAATTGAGCACGTCTGAATGAGAGTCATTAATAACTCTCAAGAGAAAGTGGAAAGGATTTTCAATATTATTAGATTCATCTTTTAATTTCAAGTGTTACTGTCCTGCTAGCTCATGTCGTCAATTAAAGGAAGAAGTAGACATCGTCTAGAGAAATTAGCGATCTAACCTTGAGGACAAATGTGACGTAGCGAGGGTTTATCCAATTCAATTAGCCCACAGCCCACATGCTGATCCATTAATGTCTGTTTTGAACCTTTAAAAACACCCACTCTTGATCGCTTGTTTTCAAAGAATTTTTTTTCTCAATAATAAGAAAATAATTATTCCAGTGAGTTTATTACATATCAGTAAAAGTGTAGCCTCTCTATTGAATGCCTTTCCATCTCAAATGCAGCTAAATTCTGCTGTTAAACTAAACCCTTTTATATGTATATAAGCTAAATAATATTTGACCAGTTCCCAGATATTTGCCAAAAACATTTATCTCATGCAAAATTTCAATGAATTATAAAGATTGTTATGTCCTTGTAATTGATGTTTACTTTTTTACCTCTGTCCAACTTATGAAACTTTTCATCATATTATCCAGTTCATGGTCCAGGCAATCTGAACGTGACAAGACGCAAGGATCTGTCTCAGTTCGCATTTATGGCAAACCGATTTGTACCAGCAACTAATCTGTTTATTTAAGTGTCTCTTAAATAGATGTTGGACCTCTATTGTACTCATCAGTATGTGTCTGTTTGTACAAAACTATTTTCATTTAAATATTGACATTAGAAAATGTTCTTAAGCCCTGTCCACTGAACATTTTTTGTTATTCTGGAGATAAAATCTTGTTAACCACAACCACGCCTACTGTACTATGATTGGTCAAACACCAGTGTTTGGCTGCCTCGTCATCATTCCTGGAAGTCTCCACCTCCAAGGGAAACAATGCAAAGCGTTATTAACTGTGTAATAACTTCAACAAATCGTCTTGATGACTTTAAATCAAGATAACATTAAGAGGTTCTAGGGAAAGGTTTTTGTTGGTCAGAAAGTTTAGAGCAAAACAAGCAAATTTACTACACAGCTGTGAGTTTTTGTTGACGATCTTAATAAAAGTGTTTATTCTGCAAAAACTGGCTCCCAGTATATCACAGGTTAGATATTTGTGCCATGTGTCATAGTTTTATGTTTATTTTCCCGTGATACGTTCTTTTCATTTTGGTTCAGAGGAGGAATCACCAGCTGCGGGCGATGCTGAAAGGTCCGGCGGTCAGTGAACGCATTGCCAGAAGATGTTGTCTCGGCACCTGGACCCGGTTTTATTTACAGCTTTCTTAGGTCCCTGATTTTTGTTTTTTGTATTTTAGATTACGTGAAGTCTGGACTCCCATGTTTCAACTCATTTGAAAATATTAGAAAACAAAATGTTCTGATATTTAGAAGAAAATGTTCACAAAATCAATGCTTTGTGACTTGAAAAGAAATTAAGTTCTCTGATTAAATTAAATTTTATTCTCCATTGCTATGCACATCATGGGCACATGCACAAATGCAACGCTAATTTCCCAGGCACTAAAATATAGCACAGAACTAATACATATTTTTGTTCCGAAAAAGTTTGCCGTAAGAACATGGCAATTGAAACAAGCCAGGACGGAGAAATGGTTTTGTTGTTATTTCACCAGAAAAATGATACACAGGTTTCAAAGACAAAAATATAAGATTAAGCTAGTGAGCAAGATTTCATCCAAGAGTCTCACATGTGTGAACCCGGTTCGTCAGTCTTTTTATCTCAGCATTCTCAATCTGTCTTTGACTTTTTGAGAGTGACCCTTAAAAGCAGCCCAGGAGGGATGATAAGCAGGCTAACATTTTGCCCTACACTCATTGGTGAATACAGATGTGGATTTTCTGACAATGATGATGGATATTGTGACAGTTCCTATTCTAGCTGGTGATGCTGTTGAATTTTAAGAGGGAAAGAGCCTCAAGAGAATTAGATTTTTTCTTTCTTTCATACTTTGGTTTTGGGCCGAGTGGCCATATCTCTTTGTGTTTCTGAATTAATCTGAGGTGGGTCCAAGGTGACACAGTTAAGGACAAAAAATGAATAATATCAGTGAATGCTAAAACCCATGTCAGTCTAGCTTATTTTAAACTGCACTATAACATTTCAAAAGTCCAATCAGCTTCGATAAATAATTTTTTTTTCTGTAGAGGAAGGTCAACCACAACCACACAATGGGAGAAAATGTATGTTTACCAAACTTATTTTGACAATATAATAATTGACTTTATTGGTCTTTTATTGGAATACAAACACATTTCTGTCCTATGACATCAATTTTGTTGTTTGTCATTGTTGACATCAATAATCGCTTTTATGTAGCTTAGTTTTAACACTGGCCACTTGGGAGTCACAATAACTGGTATATATTTTGACTCCTTTTTACCAGTGAGTCCTCGTCAACTGTCCCAGGTTGTTTCTTCCTCAAAGTCCACAACATGTCTTCTGGATCCTATTCCCACATGGCTACTTAAAGAAGTGTTCCCCTTACTTAGCACTTTCATACTTGACATTATTAACTTGTCAATGACATCAGACTAGGTGCCTCAGATTTTTAAAGTTGCAGTAATTAAACCTCTGCTTAAAAACTCTTGATCCAGAGGTTCTCACTAACTATAGGCCTATCTCTAATCTTGTCTTCATTTCAAAAATTCTAGAGAAAGTGGTAACAAGTCAGCTCTGTGATTATCTCCATGACAATGATCAGTTGGAGGTGTTTCAGTCTGGTTTTAGGGAACACCACAGCACAGAGACCGCCCTGGTAAAAGTAAGTAACGACCTACTGATGGCCTCTGATCAGGGCCATGTTTCAGTTGTTGTTCTTCTAGATCTCAGTGCTGCATTTGACACTGTTGACCACCAAATCCTTCTACAGAGGCTAGAAAGTCATATAGGCATGAGTGGAACTGATCTAAACTGGTTTAAATCCTACCTGTCGGATAGAACGCACTATGTACATGTCAACACACACTAAGGTCAGCTATGGTGTCCCACAAGGTTCTGTTCTTGGTCCAATCCTATTCACAATCTATATGCTCCCACTACGGGACTCGATCAGAAGACACTCTATAAACTTTCACTGTTATGCTGATGACACCCAACTCTACTTGTCAATGAAACCAGATGAAATCAGCGACACAACTACAGTCCTGTATTACAAATATCAAGTCCTGGTTTACCAAAAACTTCCTTTTACTGAACTTGGAAAAAACTGAGGTTCTACTAGCTGGTCCGCAACATCTCAGACAATCATTAACTAATGATCTAGCTTTCCAGAATGGACTTGCCCCTGCTACTAGCACCACTGTAAATAATCTGTGTGTCTGCTTTGACGAGGACTTTTCGTTTGACTCGCAGATAAAACAAATCTCACGGACCGCCTACTTCCACCTTCGTAACATTTCAAAAATCAGGCACTTCCTTCCTTTAGATGCTGCTGAGAAACTCATCCATGCTTTTGTTACCTCCAGGCTGGACTATTATAACTTTCTTCTGTCAGGATGTTCTAAAAAGTCTCTCAGAACTCTTCAGCTCATTGACTAAGACTAAGACTAAGAGGCACGAACAGATTTCCCCTGTGCTGTCTTTACATTGGCTTCCTGTAGAATTTAGAATACAATTTAAAATTCTTCTCTTAACCTATAAAGCATTACATGGTCTAGCACCAACATACATTACAGAGCTAATCCAAACTTATCAACCCCCTAGGACCTTAGTATTCTTAAACTCAGATCTATTAGTTATACCACACATCTCTAAATGTAGATTTGGAGCCAGGGCCTTCAGTTTTCAAGCCCCTCTGCTGTGGAACCATCTACTGGCTTTAGTCCTGAGGGCAGACACCTTCTCTATGTTTAAAAACAATCTTAAAACCTTACTTTTCCATAAAGCCTATAATTAGCCTTTCTGTTTATCTTAGCTGCTATAGGCTTAGAATGCTGGAGGAGTTTTAGACATAGAGCTCTGTATATCCTTCTTTTCTGCATTACATTCATCACCTGTGCAGTTTAAACCCACACTTTTATTTCTCTCCCGGATCTCCAGGGCTCCACCTCCAGAGCTGCTGCTGATCCAGGATCTCCATCCACCACGTCATTCTCTCCAGCACCTCCATGGACTCTCCCATAATCTCCTCTTTTCTCTCACTGTATCCTCCCTCACTCTTCTCTTCATCCATCTGTCTACCCCCCCCATCCTTCCTCCCAGCCGGTCAAAGCAGGAGGCCGTTAACAATGAGTCTGGTTCCGCTCGAGGTTTCTGCCTTCTAAAAGGAAGTTTTTCCTCGCCATAGCTCACTGCACAGTGTTTCGCTTATTGCTCATTGTTGAATTATTGTGATCTGTTTTTCCTTAATCAACTATAGTCTAACTTCAACTGTAAAGTGTCTTGAGATAACTTTGTTATGATAAGACACTTTAAATAAAACTGAATTTAATTGAATTTAATAACTTACTTGACAGGCCATATTTGGACCCCAAGCCTTGTGTTTGTGTTTTGTGATTGAACTGTTTATACTTAAGCAAGAATAAAACCTTCCATTTTTGGGTTTGTATTCCCACCAATTTGAAGCTCCTTCCCAAAGATAAAAATAACTCTACAATTGTATCTCACAACTGCCGACTGTGGCACCAAACTGTGAAATAAATAAAGGACTCAAAGATAAAAAATGAATAAAAATGGATCAAACAAAGAAGGGACATCTGTGTCTTCAAAATGAAGATGCTTTGAAAACCGTTTAGTCGTTTCATTTTGGAGACTACAAAGCTTCTTATTTCTCTTTTTGTGTGTGTGTGTGTGTCCTTTAGAATGTTACATAGAGAAAAACATTTTTAAAAAGTGGTTAATAATTCAAATTGACCAGAGATTATAACTTTCTTTATCTACTTTTAACTGTTTTATTCAACATGGATTTGAACAAAACATAATCAATAGCAACCGAGAATGAAAACAAAGACGTGTACATTTTTTATATGAGCAGTATCATTTGTTTTCCTAATGGCTAGATTATGTTTTAATCCTGAGGTCGATGTCTGCCAAGGAGATGCTGCATCTGTGTTCCTGATAGAAAAGATTGTGTCTCTTTCTTGGGCTTGACATGGGATTTGAAAGAGCTATGATTCTCTAAAATCAGAATATGGACGTGGGTCCCAGCCCACCACAGTCGAAGACATGACTTTTTAATCAAAAAAAACTTTTTCAATCAATCAAACAACAAATGGCGATACAATGGTTTTTGCAAACTGGGATTGGGGACCACTGGCATAGGGACATGTGGAAAAGAGTTTTTTAAAATCTCTGGTTATTTTTAATTTATTTTTTGTCATGTTTTGACCACGTGATTCTTTTGTTTTGTTTTGTTCTGTGACAGGCGCAGGCAGGTGCGCATGATCTGCGGCTGATTTCTTGGCGGTTTCTTCCCAGTCTTAAGGAGCAACTCGTCCCGGAAGAATCCGCCAGAGTATTTCGTCTCCTGATCTAGGTTTGGCTTCCCCGTATGTCTCTGGACAAATATTCCGTGTTTTTTGGACCTTTTCCTGTTTCCGACGTTGCCCGTACCTCTCGGTTCTAACGTGAGTTTTTTTTTCCTCCTGATTTAGTTATCGGCCAGCTGCGCCCCTGCCTGCGTCCTGGATTTTGCCTGTGATCCTGATCCCCCTTTTTGTGGATACGCCTTTTGTTCTTTGACACCCGTTTTGGGATACGTTTTGGATTTTTCCCTGTGTTATTAAACCTTCTTGGATTTCCTACTTGGAACATTGTTTTTTTGCTTCCGCACCTGGGTCTCAAGACTTTTGAACTGTGACATTTTCCACATCAACTAACTGGGTACTTTACTGGGTAGAGCACGGTTGTTCAATTAAATTTTCGTTCAGCGGCCAAATTGTATCTTATTATATTCAAAATGCAAAATACAATATAGTCAAAATATTTCTTCAATTGACTTCAAAATAAATTTAAGTAAAAGTAAAAATAATTTAAAGTAAAAATAATTACACAAAGAGTACAAATGAAATGAAGGAATGATTTCTTATACATTTTACCTTGTTATATGTTGAAATAAATAACTAAAACTTTACGATCAGAGGCATTTTTACTTCATCTTTGACCTTATGGGGGCTGCGTTAATACAGTCAAAGGGTGCACTTTAACCAGGTCTGGGGTAGAGGAAATATGAACCTTGTTAGTGTCCCTGCAATCCAACCTAAATTTGAATACAAAAGCAAAATTGTTTTTATTCAGTTGTGTTTGATGAGGTATAAAGTCAAGCAACAGCACAAATGTCTTGCAGGATATTGACTCACAGATTAAACCATTACCTAAATATAGAGCTTCCTTTGTATCCCTAATGCTGTTTTTGAGTATAAATGACAATGTAAATTGAATCCTCTAAATATAGAACGCCTTTAGCTACCAACAGACAGGCCTCATATCTCATTACATTTCCTATTGGATCATAGAATGACTCAAGTACAGCATCTCATCCATAAAAGGATTACCAGAATATCTTTTCACCTTTTGTAGCAATTCTTCTCAAAAGTTCCTCCATCCTTGCTTGCCTTTGCCATTTGAAGAGCTGATTTCTATATACAAAGATAGGAATGTTTTTGATGAAATCCAATTTTGTAAAATAAATCAGTCATCTAGACTTGCTGATTTTTAGATTTTAGTGGGTTGGATGTACCAAATTCAGATAAAGCCTATGCTGGAATAATATTGTCATTTTAAACCTTCACACCATAATCCAGTTCTCCCCTTAACATAAACTGTATATCTTGTTTTTATTTTTGATAGGGGGCACAAATTGGTGACCAAAACCTCCTTTTAATCATATTAAGGCCACATCCTTTAATTTTCACATTCATATTTCAGAATTTATTTATTTTTTTCCACTGATTTTCTGGAACAAATTTTAGTTTATTGTGGTTATGTTACAATTTGCAACAGAAGATCAAGCGTCTCGGTGTGTGAGTGTCAATGTCTTATAATCTTATAGTCTTTTGTGCCACACAACTCTGTTTCCCTCATTACTCTGATTATGCTTTGCACCTCATTTTTTCTTCTCATGTTTCAAAATCAATTTGAGTAGCTCTCAGTTCATTAATGTGTGATTCCACTGCCATAATCCCCTCACACTCTCTCCATTACATATTTAACACAAAGAATTGATATTTGCAAGCATCAGAAGTCATAAATTCAAACCCACGCGAGGATTGTCTAGCATGAAATATTTTCTCTGCGTCGCGATGATGTGAAGCTTTGCATGTTTCACTGAACACGAGTGTAATGTGATCACTACTGATCATCAACCTGATGTTGCGTGGAAAAATAGCAAGGAAGCGGTGCCAAACTAGCTCTGCAGGTGCCTGCAGCACACAACACTACAGCAGTGACAAACTGATGGTAATTTCTGGCAGTAAAACCTTTCAACCACCCACATTACTCTCCAACCATTTCTCTCTTGTGCTGCCATGATTAATGTGTCTCCACATGCTGCCCTTAAGACAAAAGTAGCTTACCACAGGTTCCTGCAATGACACAGTCAAATAGGATTAACGTTTAAATTTAGGGCGGAGGTGTTTTTGTGAAAACGTGTGATGGCACTGGAATACAAACATGGAGGTGTTGTTGGTTTTTCCATCCAATTCATGTCAGGAAAGAATAGATTTATAGAAGGTTGGAGGGTTGATGCCTTGGCAGTTGGGTTGTAGGGAAAAAAAAAAGTACTTGAGGGGGTGAGATAGGGATTTGAAAAAGGTGATTCATTGCTATGTGCCAAAATGGTTTATAAGCCCAAGGCTGAAATCTCAGCCAATGTTCTGCCTTAATAAAGCCTGTTGGCGTTAAGCCTCTGTACTCGACAGACATTGCCTTAAAAACATCTAATGTCATCCAGAGGGAGCTCAAATCTGCATTAGGTTATTCAGAAAGCTCTTATTTGGGCCATTGAAAACTGCTTTTAAACTTTTTCTCTAGATTTGTGATCTTTCAACATTACTGTGACCATGTAACATCTGTTTGAATGGAAACACATACATGCAAACTGTGAATCAAAAAGCTGAATGAACAAGACCAATAGCAATGGTCAACAGTCTTGATACGTCTTTAGCCGATCTTGACAGATGATTCTGATTGAATTATTCAATTCTATTCAATTCAATTCCATTTTATTTAAAGTGTCTTATCATAATTAATAATGGCAATAAATAGTAATAAATAATAAATGGTAGTTTTTCTGTCTCAAATCTGCAATCTTAGGTCAGTTTTAACCTTTTTTTTAGTTTGTTTAACTATGATATTCTAATAATGTTTAGTAGATTTCTTGTAACCCAGAGTTTCAAATCAATTTATTTTTATCGGTGTCGATTGAGCTGAAGGCTCAGCTGTGGAGATCACGGTTCACCACAGATATAAAATAGAAATCGAGATTGTCAATTGACTGCAACGACGAATAATATGAAAACAACAGCTTGTGGATTCACTTAATAATTGAGCAGCTGTGTATGCCAACACACAAATTAAATCCTGAACACAGATGATGGTTTTGTTTTTCCATAAAACATCAAAGTTGGAGGCAAATAAAGACTAATCCACATAGAAATGCCTGACTTCATTCCACTGCGTGAAATTGAAAGTGTCATCTCCACCACCGTTCTGTCTCTACGGCACAACCCCAATTGAGTTGATGTTGACCAAACTGACAGTCAGCAGTCTGAGGATGATTCAGAATGACATCTGCTGCCACAGCCGTGGTGGACTGTTTAACTTTAAAAGGGCATGTTTGCTTTTTTTCAAATATGTTCTCCGTCTTCCGCTGTTTAAATTCATTCAGAGGCGACAAACGACGCGACAAAAAGAAGCCATTTTTAGGAACCTTTTTAATCCTCTTACAACTTTCAACGTGTATCCTATTTTATTAGAACAAGATGTCTAAGTACATCTAGCCTGAGGTTAATCTTTACTTTTTTCCACAACAAGTCATGTTAAAGCTAATCCTGTCAAAGTAGGATGACAGGAACGATCCAAGCTCAACAAAAAAGCATGAGGCTGAAGATATATTCATGCACACATCGTCACGGAAGATAATGAACCACATGAGAGTCTCCTTATAAAATGCCACGGAAAAAAAAGTTGTAGCAACAGTCTATGTGCCACTGACTCCATCACTGTCTCGAAGAAAATTCGATAAAGGTGCCATAGGCTTGTTATATTAGCTCCCAGTCTATACGTTTTCTTACATTGTTCATCATCTCATTCCATAATCACCTCCCACCCCCTGACAGACCATCTATCACACCACAGATGTGACAACACAGAGCCAAACTTTGCCCAGGGAGGAAAGACATGAAATAGGTTCGAAATACATGTTTGAAAGTTTAGAACCTTACGTTTCCAGGAGAATTATTTTTCAAAATTATAGTAATATAATTGTGTTGAATGTATTTACGATAGATGGGTTTTTTGGGCCTTGAATTTTCAGGAAAATGGATCTCACCGGCTGTAAAAGATGGCAATTGTTTGTTTGGCTTTGGGCTTTCATCTTTAGTAGCGTTGACAGTTTTGAATGAAAGACAAAGATATCCAACAATAGTTCCGAGACAAAGTCCCTATGACTTGCAAAGGCCACATGTAAGAAATATCTTCAAGTGTTCATTTTTTAATGTGAAATGAACTTAAAAGTATTTCCATGAAACAAATATTCTAACGTCAACACATCTAAAAATCATTTTAGCAATATTGTTGTAAACTCATGTTGTTATTTCATGTGCAATTTAGATTGTGGTTTGTATAACATTAATATAAACAAAGCTGTATTTGCAGCTATAAAGTTGATGCAGCCAAATAATAAGAGTTTGGACTGACTTTATTAAGCTGTGGTCAAACACTTCCTGTTAAAGGCAGACTCATCCGACCTGATCAGAGTCCTGTAACTTTGATCTCACTTGAAGCATTTAATTCCCTCAAACCTCATTTTCTTGTGTCAGAAAGGCCCCAATATAACACAGTAGCAGGATATTGAATATATTCCTACAAAGAGCTGGATGCTCACTCTAGCAGTGATTGGACAAAATGAATTCTGTCTGCAAGAAGACTCAATCTGAACAGTTCTGCTCAAGGAGAATATTCGACGCAGGACACAAAGCTCATCAAGCTCAAGCTAATAAGTGTCTTTATAGCAACCATTTTTCACTCCTTTAACAATAAAGCTTGTTTGATTGTTGTGTTTTTATATACACAGCATGGTATTTCACTGTCTGAAAAAATTGAGGAACAATTTACTAGAAAACATTTTTCTTTCTCACATTTACTTATTATATTCCTGTATATCCGTTTTCTTGACTTTAATTAAATCTGAGTGGTTTCATTGTCCAACCATAGTCTGGCTAAACCGAAAATTGTGTTTTAAACTGTGGTTCAGTAATACATGACAAGTGACATCGGAGATGCTACATCCATATATACTTGACAGTCTATTTGCAAAAAGGTTGTTTCACAATTGAACTAACTCATAACAACAAACATGTCAGTGCTTGATTTTTGTGTAAAGTAACAGAAAATAAACAGTCAAAGAGCAGAGGAAGACTGTCTCGCCTGCGATCAGTTTATCTCATGAATCAACTCAGCCAGCCAAACTCTCGCACATAGCAGAGGTCAAACTTTTTTCCAGCAGAGTACAAATTAGATTTATTTGACCATAAGAGAAAACTGCCAGGTGGACGTCTGGATAACTTTGGGGGGAATGGCAGCCAACATCCACAGATTGATCTTCCTGACTGAGGTTGAAAGATAAAGAGCCATATTAACACAATTTATTACTTTTCTTATTAAAAGTGTTACACAGATTTTCAATAGTTTCCATGTGTAGTTGTGAGCTGCTAAAGTGCACTCATTTACTGGTTACCATGAATAAAACATATTTTTAAATTGTTATTTTGAGAATTTAACCATTAACAGAAGGGTGTAAAGCCAAATACAATATTGTATTCAGTTGGACCAAAACTTCTTAAGTCAGGGGAAAGAAGCGAGAAACTGTCCAACTGGCAGTAGCTGAAAGGTGGCAACAGTGAAAAGGTCCTGAACAGCTAAAGGGGTAATATTGATCGACACTTAAATTGTAAAACTAACAGAAAAAAACTTTAAATTAAGACATGAAGTTGTGACTCTTCGCTGCCCTAACAATCCTGGTCTTAAATAAAATGGTTTCCTCAAGAATTTCTAGTAAAGTAAAAAAAATCTGGGTTAAGAGTGTAGGAGTGATTTATTTAATAATCACACTACAGCATTTTAAGGTTATTTTGCTAACAGACAGACATCCAATGAACTTCTTGGCAGATGCTAAAACACAAAAGCATGCAAGAGTAATGACAGAGATTCTAGAATATGGAATCTGAAATATGGAATAAAAGCTGATGCCGTTAAAGCACACATTAAAGAAAATGTTGCGTGAAATGAGAGTGAAGTGTGGCACCACTGAAGGAGATGTAAACATGCTCTTTCAATTAGAGTATTTTCAATTCACATCCTTCTAATGACGCTCATTAATGTCTTCTGTTGATCATGGCTATTTCTTTAGTGTCTGGCAATCAACATCATTGCGTCGCGACGACTTCTTCTTCTGCGAGACTGTCATTATTAAAGAATGACTTCTTCTCCTCCATTATAAACACTTTATTGCATTAGCGCTGCCCACATGGAATTACAGTCTGATTGCTCTATTAGTATCATCCCCCACAATCGCCACTTCCATCATCATAAGAAGTAGGGAAGGAAATTCTGCGTCGAGATTTCCCTTTTATTATTGTTCATTAATAGGCTGTGCTTGTCATTTGTGGTTTAATGATAATGATGTGTGGTGTGCACTTCTCGCTGTCATTAGCCATCTTCTATTAAGGTTAATGTTTTATGTGGCTTTTGTTACTGCTAGAAATCAAAAGTTCTCAGCTCTCTGTGGGCGGAATGTTAAGCAAGTCAATATTTACCTGGATTATAATACAAGTTGTCTTTTCTGTCGATTGTAATAAAAAGTAATCTGAGTTAAGTAGAAATCATTTGTACAACAGTAAGTACCTTTCAGATTAAGTGTATTATATGAAAATTATATTTCTAAAGATACATATACAAAAATATACTCATAAACTATATATTAGAGGGCCAATATTATGGCATACTAACTTTTTTTTATATATATAGTTTTGGGAATTTAAGACCATGCATCTTTGACTTATTGGAGTATTTTTGTTGTGATCACATCAGTCTGCTGTGTTCCCCTCCCCCTGGTCTGCCACTCCTCCGGTCGTCTCACCTCACACCTGGTCATCATCAGCAATCACACTCACCTGTTCCTGATCCCCAATCAACCCCCTTCATCAACCCTTGGATTCCCCGCAGTCGGCGCCAGATCGTACTTCACTCTACCGTGGTAACTATACGTGACTGGCTCAGTGTATTTGCTACCTCGCTCTCGAACTCTAGTGTCTTGTTGTTTTTTGGACCTCACCTAACTTTTGTTCCTCTGCCTGCAGTAACTCGGATCACTAACTCCAGCTCGCTGACCTCGCTCTCCCTCCGGCCTACTCTTCCACCACCTGCTTCCCCTTTCTTCAATAAACCCCTTTTGGTATCCTCTGGAACTTCGCCGCTGTCTGCTCTTGGGTTCAGCATTGCAAAACGTAACAGAACGATCTGGCCAAGATGGACCCAGCGGACATGGCCAAAGTCCACGGAGCTCTCGCGGCTCAAGGCACTCAGATTGCCGAGCACAGCCAAGCCCTCCGGGACGCTATGGAAGCATTCAAAAACATCGCCACCCGAGTCACTCTGATGGCCGCACAACTGGACGCATTGGCCCCCCACACACCGGAACCCCCACTGCCTACGACTCCTCCGCCTGCCCCTACTTCCCCAACACACCTGCCACGAGCCCGAGAACCTCTCATTCCTGCGCCCGAACGCTACGCGGGGGACATGGGTACGTGCAGGTCCTTTTTGATTCAGTGTTCCCTAGTCTTCAGTCAACAACCCCTCACCTACCCCACTGAGAAGGCTAAGATAGCTTACATTATGGGGTCACTTAAGGGTAATGCCTTAGCGTGGGCTTCAGCAGTATGGGACAGTGATTTTCCAGTCAGGGATAATTTTGATCTTTTTGTTGAGGAAATGAGGAAGGTTTTTGATCACCCCGTGGAGGGAGGGGACGCTGCCAAACGCCTTATTTCCTTACGCCAGGGCTCCCGCAGCGTAGCTGAGTTCTCCGTAGAGTTCAGGACCTATGCAGCAAGATCGGGCTGGAACGATAAGTCTCTACGTGGGCTTTTTCTTTCCAGTCTCAGTGAGTCCATCAAGGATGAGCTGGCTACTAGGGAGGAGGCTGAGACTCTGGACGAAATTATCTCCATTAGTTTCCATCCGGCTGGATAACCGCCTACGCGAGCGGCGTAGGGAGAAGACAAGGAGTTCCGTCCCCCCAGCACTCTCCACTTCCTATTCCTCACACTTCCCGAGAGCTACCTCCTCTGCCCCCGTGAGATGTGCTGTGCCTGAAGAGGAACCCATGCAGCTGGGGCGCACTCGTCTCACCGAAGACGAGCGGTCCCGTCGTTTAAAGACCGGGTTGTGTTTGTACTGTGCACAACCCGGACATCTCATCTCCACGTGTTCGTCACTGCCAAAAGGCAAGGCCCAGCAGTGAGACTCGGGGCCCTGCTGAGCCACCCTCCTTCCGTCCCCGTTCCTCTCGGTTCACGCTCTCTCCTGGATGCCACTCTTCTGTTCCTCGGACGTCCCTTGCCGGTACCCGCCCTGGTGGACTCAGGAGCGGACGAAAACTTCATTGACGCCAAGTTCGCTTCTCAGGTTGGCATCACTTTCGAACAATTACCCTCGCCCCTAAACGCTAACGCCTTAGATGGCCGCCACCTGGCCCTTATTACTCATCGTACCAAGCCCCTTGAATTAATTGTTTCTGGTAATCACCACGAGAAACTTCAGTTTCATGTTATCCAGTCTCCTCGTACCCCTCTGGTCCTGGGTTACCCCTGGCTCAAGCGGCAAAACCCCCATTTCGACTGGTCGTCCGGCAAGGTGGTGAGTTGGAGCACCTTCTGTCATTCCACATGCCTTCAATCTGCACTGCCTCCAGCAGAGGGAGGTGTTCCCCCGCTCCAAGTACCCCCCGACCTCTCCTTGGTTCCCCCAGCCTATCATGACCTAGGGGAGGTGTTTAGCAAGTGTCGTGCACTCACCCTGCCCCCTCATCGCCCCTACGACTGTCCCATTGATCTCCTCCCCGGCGCCCCCTTGCCCAGTAGTCGCCTGTATAACTTGTCTCGGCCTGAGAGGGAGGCCATGGAGAAGTATATCAAAGATTCTCTTTCGGCTGGCCTCATAAGACCCTCCTCCTCCCCTGTTGGTGCTGGCTTCTTTTTCGTCTCCAAAAAGGACAAGTCTCTTCGTCCTTGTATCGACTTCAGGGGACTCAACAACATTACGATCAAGAACAAGTATGCCCTGCCCCTCATCAGTCCCGCATTCGAGCCACTGCAGGGCGCTACAGCCTTTTCGAAATTGGACCTACGCAATGCCTACCACCTGGTGCGCATCCGTGAAGGGGATGAGTGGAAGACTGCTTTTAACACCCCCCTCGGCCATTTTGAATACCTGGTCATGCCCTTCGGTCTCTCTAATGCCCCTGCAGTGTTCCAGAACCTCGTCAATGACGTCCTCCGGGACTTTCTCAACCGCTCTGTTTTTGTCTATCTGGACGACATACTTATTTTTTCACGGAACGAGGAGGAGCACTGCGAGCACGTCCGACAAGTTCTTCAGCGGCTGTTGGAGAACAAACTCTATGTAAAGGCCGAGAAGTGTGAGTTCAGTGTCACCTCTGTATCCTTCCTTGGGTTCATCATAGCGAGCGGACAAGTGAGGACCTGCCCCGAGAAGGTCAGTGCGGTGACAGACTGGCCCATCCCCAATTCCCGCAAGAAACTGCAGCAGTTTCTGGGGTTTGCAAACTTCTACCGGAGGTTCATTCGGAACTACAGCAGGGTTGCAGCCCCTCTCACTTGTCTCACCTCTCCTGCCCTCCCATTTGCCTGGTCACCCGAGGCAGAGACTGCCTTCTCGGAACTTAAAAGACTTTTCTCGTCTGCCCCCATTCTCATCCAACCTGACCCCTCCAGGCAATTCATCGTGGAGGTCGATGCGTCTGACACGGGGGTGGGGGCGGTCCTGTCCCAGCGCTCTGCCTCTGACGAGAAGATTCACCCCTGCGCGTTTTTCTCTCTGCGGCTGGCACCTGCTGAGCGCAACTATGATGTGGGTAACAGAGAGTTGTTGGCTGTGAAATTGGCGTTGGAGGAATGGCGCCACTGGCTTGAGGGGGCTGAACAACCGTTTGTGGTTTGGACGGACCACAAGAACTTGTCCTACATCCAGGCAGCGAAGCGCCTTAATTCCCGCCAAGCCCGATGGTCCCTGTTTTTTGGGCGTTTTAATTTCGCCCTCACTTACCGTCCGGGTTCCCGTAACGTCAAGCCTGACGCCCTCTCTCGTCAGTTCAACCCTGAGGACGCACCGGCCTCCCCTGACACAATCCTCTCTCCTTCTTACCTCCGGATCGCTGCCGTCACCTGGGAGATTGAGTCCCTCATCCGGGAGGCCCAAGCCACCGAACCGGATCCGGGTAACGGTCCTCCTAACCGTCTCTTCGTCCCCAGTGCGGTTCGCTCCCAAGTTCTGGTGTGGGTCCAGACATCGCGCTTTGCCTGTCACCCTGGCGTGGTCCACACCCTGTCCTTCCTGAAGAGGTACTTTTGGTGGCCAGAGATGGACGCCGACACTCGGGCATTCGTGCTCGCCTGCACGGTTTGTGCTCGGGCCAAGTCCTCCCATCAAGCTCCTGCTTGCTTCCTGCTACGTCCCCTTCCCGTTCCTGGTCGACCCTGGTCTCACATCGGCCTGGACTTTGTGACCGGTCTTCCTCCCTCTAGGGGCCACACTGTGATACTAACGGTGGTGGACAGATTTTCGAAGGCAGTTCACTTCATTGCCCTCCCCAAGCTCCCCACTGCCACAGAGACTGCCCGGCTGCTTGTGCAGCATGTCGTCCGCCTCCACGGGATTCCCACTGACCTCGTCTCCAACCGTGGCCCCCAATTCATCTCCCAAGTTTGGAAGGCTTTCTGCCGAGCACTTGGAGCCTCTGTCAGCCTGTCTTCAGGATTCCAACCACAGACGAATGGGCAGGCTGAGAGAGCTAATCAGGACCTAGGGACTGCACTTCGTTGTGTGGCTGCGCGCAACCCCTCTGCATGGAGCGACCATCTCTCTTGGATTGAGTATGCCCACAATTCCATGTCCTGCGCTGCCACCGGCATGTCCCCATTCGAGTGTTCCCTGGGGTACCAGCCACCCTTGTTTCCCGCCGAGGAGGAGGATATCTCCGTCCCCTCGGTTCAACACCATCTCCGCCGTTGCCGCAAGATGTGGAGGGCCGCACGCTCCGCTCTGCTGCGCTCCACCGAGCAGAACCGGCGCATTGCCGACCGCCACCGGGCTCCCGCTCCTGCCTATCGGGTGGGCCAACAGGTTTGGCTCAAAGGATCTCTCCCTAAAGACTGGCTCCAAGAAGCTAACCCCTCGTTTTGTTGGTCCCTTCCCCATTGTTTCCATCGTCAACCCCTCAGCTGTCACACTCAAGCTGCCTCCAGCCATGCGCGTTCACCCCACCTTCCATGTCTCTCGCCTTAAGCTAGTCTCCGTCAGCTCTCTCTCACCACCTCCCCTCCTCCCCGTTTGATTGACAGCCACCCAGCTTTCACAGTCCGGCGGTTGTAGGACGTTCGTCGTCGGGGCAGGGGGCACCAATACCTCGTGGATTGGGAGGGTTATGGGCCAGAGGAAAGGAGCTGGGTTTCGCGGGGTCTCATCCTCGACCCCTCCATCATCCGTGACTTCCATCGGGCTCACCCAGAGAGGCCTAGGCCGCCTAGAGTCGTCCCTTGAGGGGGGGGTACTGTTGTGATCACATCAGTCTGCTGTGTTCCCCTCCCCCTGGTCTGCCACTCCTCCGGTCGTCTCACCTCACACCTGGTCATCATCAGCAATCACGCTCACCTGTTCCTGATCCCCAATCAACCCCCTTCATCAACCCTTGGATTCCCCGCGGTCGGCGCCAGATCGTACTTCACTCTACCGTGGTAACTATACGTGGCTGGCTCAGTGTTTTTGCTACCTCGCTCTCGAACTCTAGTGTCTTGTTGTTTTTTGGACCTCACCTAACTTTTGTTCCTCTGCCTGCAGTAACTCGGATCACTAACTCCAGCTCGCTGACCTCGCTCTCCCTCCGGCCTACTCTTCCACCACCTGCTTCCCCTTTCTTCAATAAACCCCTTTTGGTATCCTCTAGAACTTCGCCTCTGTCTGCTCTTGGGTTCAGCATTGCAAAACGTAACAATTTTTGCATTAAAAAAAATCAAGTTTCTGTCGGCAAGTTAGTCATGTGATGATTATCAAAACATCATGATGAGGGACTAACTGCATCTTGGAGAAATATTTTAACTGTGAAAGTGGTCTGAAATGACGGCTGACATCGTCGTTTCATGTAACCAAACACTACATCAACACATACATTGATAGATTCTAAAGTTCATTAGTCACATGTTAAAAGAATGTATGGAATATGTTTTAAGCTTGCATGTGATTTAAATTAACTTCAACCAAACCACTTCTGTCCCAAAAAATGTATTAACCAAGTTGAATCATATGGAATCAATCATAAGTATAATTTAAAATGAACATGTCACAAAAATAAAGAACATATTACAGATCAAATCAATACTCAGTAACAGCAGTAAAAATGATGACGAACATATTGGAGTAAAGTAACGATTATTTAATTAGAAAATTGTGAAATAATAAGAACTAATCGCCTCTCTTCCCTTTTTACAATCTCTAAACTCTTGTTCGGGCGTCGATTATAGTTGTGTAATTGTAAATACAAGATGTACTTAAATAATAAATTGTGTATGTTTTGAAGTGAATGATTGTAGATCAATCACAGATATGCAGTAAATTGATGCAAAAGATGAGACTGAAGTGAACAATAAACATGTTTGTTATGTTTTTTTCCTATGTAGGACAGGGAACAGTTACCTGCTCGAATATAATTGTTCTTATAATTAGTCCAGAGTGTACTGTGATTTCAGTGAACTATAATTCAAAGCTGTTGGAATGTTTTTAAAGAAATACTTTAATGATATTTCACTTAATATTCATTGTTGTCATATAAAAAACTATACTTGTAAACAAGCTTTGATGTAATTTTCATGTCATTTAATTATTTTATCATGTTCACTTACATGATAACATGATGACTTTCAATATATTTCCTCGCGGTTACTCATATGTAGTTATTATCTCGATATTTTATTGCTTGCCAGTGTCAACATATTATCATCTAGATTTTCCATTGGAAATAAGGTTTTGACAAGGTAGACATAGAGTCCTGCTCAGCAAGATGGATGATGTGCACCAACCATTCTTAAGGACGATAATGTGATCTGATTCTCAGAGAATGTGAGCCTTTAACTTATCTGGGACCAGCTGTAGAGATTAACGGTGCAATGTCCAACGTGGCTTTTTCATCTCTCGCTGCTTTCATGTCTCCATCGCATGTGGTCTATTTTACACCTCACTGAACTCCACACTGATACACTCACAAACACAGAGATTTTTTTTTCTGGTGAAAGGACAAGGACAAGGTGATCTCAGCATGCCTGCCATGTTTGATTCAATGATACATTAATTTCTCTCAGTTTTTATTTGCTTATGATTTTTTTAAAAGCTTTTCACCGCGTCCCTGAAAGAAGATGCACCACTTTCGAATGGAGGAATTCCCAATTAATTTAGAAGCAGTTTGTTCACAGGACTGCTTAAATTAATTCAGGAGTGAAAAGGGAAAATCATTACACAGCTTAAAAGAAACCTAAGTGAATTGAAGCAATTATTTAATGCTGGGTCTTGATCAAGCTAAGTGTGTGTACAGGCACCTATTTATTTCCGTAATAGCCTGTTTATCTCTCATGGGCCTTAGATGGAGAAGTAAAGGTTGAATCCAACCATGAAGAAGATTTAAGAGGTTTTTACTTACACTCTTACTTTAAAAAACTATCTTAGCCACTTAGACATTCAAATGTTTGCGTGTATTTTTCGAACACGCAGTTCACCCTTTATAGAAAATTGATTTTGGGCTTGAGTGTAAATTATACCCTCTATACAAATGATAATGTAAAGTGAACCGCATCGAAAGACTCATGGGATTCAACTAAGATGCTTCTTTATGTCTGTACACTGCTTTCATGGCCATGTCTTTCTCATTCCTCTGGTGTTCAGCTCAAATTGCATCTTAAATCGGGCCTCAGACTGAGAGAATAGTGGCTCAATTTTGATATAATATGAGACAACAATTGTACCTGCGATCATTGAACGTTGATCATTTGAAACAGCAAGTTCTTTGTGCAGCACATAAGAAACACTGGCTGCTAAACGAAGCTCCCCTCTTCCCAAAATAATGCAATTTCAATTTGACTGTGTCCTTTTAGGTCAGTGCGACTGTGTCAGACTGTGCCCCAGGAAGGTAAAGCTAATTCACTGCTATATCTCTGTTCAGTGGCGAGGCTCAGCTATTCCAATAGGACCCTCCTAAACATAATCAATTATCTGAGCTCCAATGGCAGAGAATGCAGAATGCTGATAAGACTTTGCAGACTTTTTTAATGAACAGAGAAAATACAATTTGGTTCAATACCCTTGGGTTGTTATTTTTTTTCCTGGTAAAAAGAGAATTATTCATTGCATCCTTTAAGGGGAAAGTCGATCATTTCCAATAAGTCACAGTTGTCGTGCCTTTTTCTGTTCAGCTGAGTGTAGGACTCTGGGAAATGTTGATTTCATGTCATATGCTTTGCTTCGCTTTTTTCTCCGAGGCGTGGTTGTCAAGCTAACAAAGCAGTGACATCGAACAGACATATATGACAGTTATTTATGAAGGCGCGTTGTATGTTTCATGTCATAGACTCTGATGTGAAAACTGTGTCAGCTTTTCTTGCTCTGTAGTTTTTCACCTGCAATGCACTTTATTTATTGCTGCAGTAGACATTGGGGTTATGTACTTGTGTGCATATGTTTTGTAGCACATTATTTGGACCATTGTCATTGCATCCTTATCAACATCATGTCATTCCTAAAATAAGATTTTGTGATTCGTCTAATCAATTCTTTTATTAAAGTATATTTTTTATACCTCCTGCCTCTTTTACTTCCACTTGAACAGTGTTTTGTCTTTCATTGCAATGGTTTATGAAATTCATAATTTGGCCAACTGGAGGCCCGGGTTACGAAATTGGCCAGTCAAGTTGTATTAATAATAATAATAATTCATTTTATTTAATGGAGCCTTTCATGAAACCCAAGGACGCCTTACACAGAATAAAAAGCTGCACAATAAAATCGTTAAAAATACACAGAAAAATACATTTAAAATATTACAGAGAATAAGCCAATTATAAGAGGTATGATTTGAGTTGTCCAGAGAGTCCAACTGTGTGAGGTAGATTGGTAAAGTGTTGCCACTGATTATTGATTTTGATTGCTATAGCGCTTTGTGTGCCTGATCTGGAAAGGCGCTTTGCAAATAATCTTTACTTACTTACTTACTTCCTATTAGCCATCAAGTTGGCTAAGAATTATTTGAACTATTTGGTTTATTTGGTGACCAGAAAAGAAAGATTCACCACTTAAAAAAGCTCTTATTTCTTGAAAGCACTGGTAAAAAAAATGTTTTTCGCAAAAACAAAATAATGGATGTAGAATGGAGGGATGTGATGTGTATATAGTCTTTCCAGATGGAGTAGGCAGCGAAGTCAGAAAAGTATGTATTTTGAAACTGACCATAGAGAATGGTGCTAAAAGCCTCGAACAAAAACAAATTATTTTTTTACTTTCAAAAATTGCATCAAGGATGAAAGCTATCTATAGAGGCTGTGTCTGTATATCAAGGAGACTTAAACAGCATTATACTGACACAAATAACCAACTTGTTTCGGTATGCAAAGAGAACTTGTCACATTCAACAACCATCTGCTGTATTATTTGATCAGAGGTTTTTCATAGAAGAAGGTTTTTTTTATCGTTCACAAGCACTGGCAATTAGATAGTTGCCATTGGAGAACGTACTATATTATCAGGATCAACCTACTGTCACTTTCGACGTCATTATAAAACTGGTAAAGCTCTACATCATTAGGATTTCAAGGAAAATCCACAATGAGGAAAACCTTTGCAGATTGACTCTGCCAATATAGTGGATGGATTGTAACAAATACAGATTTATATTTTTGACCCATTTCTTGTTTTTTAATTTAGGTTAATTTTGCCAAATCTCAATACATAGTATCTGAAAATCCGGCCTTGCTACCATATCAAGTGTCCATTACCTTCTTTGTTCATCTTCATCAGCTGCCACATCAATACTTTCTCAGGTAATTACAGCGGAATTCAACAATTGAATTGATTTGAAACATTGCAGTTCATAGAAACAAGAGGCCAGTATCTTCATATTTGGTTCGTCAGGATCATCTTCTATTCAGTTTTCAATGTAGGATCCTGTACTTGTTGAGAGAGCAAATGTTGAATTCAATTCATTGATCGTTCTATCCAAGGTACGCATGTAAAGAAAAAAGCTATTCATGTGAAAAATGACATTTTCTATTGATTCCAGCTCTGGACATTGACTAGCTTTGCTGTTCACCAGGTGGCCATAATATAATAAGTGTTACACTTTGAGTGTGGCAGTCACACAATTTGGGCCATTTCTCACACCACAGGCCACACGTGACATTTCTCACACTTAAATTTACCCATTCAGTACTCTACCTTTATTTTTTTCAGGATAATAAACTTTGGTACTTTGTTGTGTAATCTAGAAGGCACCACGCAGGAGCCACCTTTAGATTGAGTGTTCTCGACAAACTTTACGGTAAATTTCCCAAACACCACCATTAAATATCGTAACATTGAATACATTTTTTTAAAGAAATTGATACATAATATTTTAGCCTGTATGTCATTGTCAAAGATGACAGGTTTATGATGCTATAAATCAATAATAATCCCAAATCACAATCAATGATCTCTTCTAAAGATGAAGACTACTATCCCATAAAATATTATAAAAAATAAATCTAGAATTTTGAGAAATTAATAATTAAATCATCACATTTTAGTCACATTTCATTTTCAAAGGTGACATTAAAAAGGCCAGTTTTATCATGTTCTGACATTTATATCTTACTATTGTCATTTGCTAAACATGGCAGCCCTGACATACCCTACATTCATGTCAAAGCAATGATCACAATAGATTAGCCTCTCCGGCCTTTTAAAATGTTGTTCCACTGTCAAAGAACACAGAGGCACGCTGACCTTTAACGGAAGATTTCTTTGGGCAAACTTAATTTACGTTCCATGAGTGAGGCGGGATGCCAACACACTGGGCTGTTTTTCCACCATTATACAAGAGCTATGCCAGACTTCCCATTTAATCACAAGTGTACTCCCTGGTGTATCGGTTAAATCAGGCTGCTGGGCCGATGATTCAAGGCAAGGGGACAATTTGACAGATTACACCTGCAGTCACACTTAGAGGTAATGTTAGCAAGACCTTAGTGGAGGAAGAGGACAGACTAAATGTTTCCAATTGACCTTCACGATGAATGAACTGTTCGTTTCCATATCATCAACGCAGTGTTAAACGTCCGTGAAGCACAACATTCAATACTCTAGTTGGAAAGCCTTTAATCATCATTTCAGTCAAAGTAATGCATGCCATCACTGCAACGGCTCCACCTACAACCTGATTGAAGTCTAACTTTAGATATTTTAATGACTTTAGTCACCCTATACTCTTCCTTCAAGGGTACAGCCGCAGCATTGAGGTTAAACAGCAGTTTCATGGTTCAGTGGGATGTTAAAACTCTATACGGGAGAATTATCTGAACAGAGAATTGTCTAACGGTGACCTGTTTAACACTTCATCATCACTGTCAAAAACATCCACAGGAGGCTGAGCAATACATCAAGTACAAGGAGTGAAAGACTATTAGCAAGCTTGATCACGTCTGTGAAATTGGAAATACTTCAGTACTGAATGGTCACTGAAAAAAAGTTTGCGTTTGTAATTATCTACAGCAACTTGGTCCAGACTTCTGTTCCAAGGGCTCCCCAACTGTTCTTTATAAATATAAATGACTTGCTTACTTAATTACTTACTTATACAGATTGGTAAATGATAACTGGAACACAATTTTAACCAATAAAAGAACAAAAAAACTTTCCATGAACTGTAGCGTTTAAAGCCGATAAAGCCCCCCCTCCTCTCGAACTCCCTTCCCCCGGAAATCCGTAACATAGACTCACTAACCGTTTTTAAGACAGCATAAGGGAAACCTCGAACACATTTAGTTTTCAGGCTTCTGGGTCACATTGACCCTGAGATAAAACAAGGACTAAGAACACCTATAAACCTACCTATTTAAACTTGCGTGTCCTTGCGTATTCCTTATTGTACTTTTCCCTTTTTAATGTATTTTTTACTTGTGGTATTTCTTTTAACTTTATGTCTTACTTTTGCTTTTAGTCTGTATTGTAAGATGCCCTTGAGTGCTCTGAAAAGGCACCTTAAAATAAAATGAATCATTAGTGTTATTAATGTTTTCCACAAAGGGGGCTACAACTAAGTTTAGAATCTGTCCATGTGGATAAAAGTTAGCAACGAGTACGGAGTTGTTCCTTTTACTAAACACTATAAAAGAAATAAATATGCTTTGCATGTTCATGCTAAAAGGTAATAACGTAAGCTTTAATGGAATTACGATATTTTGTGTTAAGGTAAAAAGGCCGCTTTGTGTTGCAGCTTCAGATGTTTTTAAAACACGAAAACCCTGGCTTACGTCAAGAATTGTGAATTCATAGAGGAGCTCTGTAATGTAAGTTCCTATGGGCTTGATGGGCCTCAAGAATGAATTAAAAAAAACGTTACTTCTATTATTTTCAATCCTACCTTGTCACAGTTCATTACAATTAAACATTCACCGATTAGAACTCTCACACTCGGGTTTCCTATTTACGAAGAGATTCAATGTTCCCACAGTGAAAAAATGAATGACTTTTGTGCACTTTGATAAAGTGGCAGCTTTGGCTATAAGCGATTAAGGCTCTCCAAAATATTTAGGAAGGGACGGCTAAATATACAACCAAGGAGACGTTCTCATACCTTACTTAACCAAGTGTGAAATAGCTTTGGCTAAGTACAGGGACGACCATTAATACTGATAAAATGGGGACTATGTGCTCTCAAGGTGGAATGTAAGCTCCTACAAAGAAAGTGATTTATGTCACCTTCAGCTAAGTGCGGAGGAAACAGTCACCTTGGGTAAAGCAACATACATACAGACACGTTTATTCACATTTTGTATTTGAAATATAATCCCAACAAATCTCATGATGTAACATTAAACATTCTATATTACTTCCAAGGGCAATCAAGGAGTTTGACTTCATAGCTCAGATGGTAGAGTGGTTGCCTGCAGTCCAAAAGGTTGCAGGTTTAATCCCAGCTCCAGACAAGCTTGTGTCGTTGTGTCCCTGAGCAAGACACTTCACCCTGATTGCTCCTGATGGTGAACTTGGCGCAAGTGTGCAGCCTACTCCCATCAGTATGTGTGAATGGTTGAATTTCCCCTCGCGGGACTAATAAGGGATTCTAAAAATAAAATAAAAATTAAAAAAAAGTTGTATAAGATTAAAGATAAGTTTGGCCTGAGAAATCTACTGTAAGGTTTTTCTTTAATTCATTTTAATCTGTCAAACCATTTAATTTAATTCAGGTGATCAAATAATCAGATGTTCTATATCTATATCTATATCTTGTTTTCAATCTGACTAAACACTCTGAATGTGAGTCAAGGCTTCATCTGTCCTTGGCTGTGCTGTGGACAACTGCTTGCTTTGTTGGATAAATAAAGTTCGGCAACAATCTAATCCAGCCCTTCTCGTACTGCTACTGCTTCTCCATTGTCCCTTCTTGTCTATTCATCAGTGGTGACATTTCCCATTTAAAGAGTTTAGGCACATGTTACAAGAAAGTTAGAAGTAACGGGGAAAGAGAAGTGGAAGGGTATGGTCTGGATACAGAATGTTGGTGTTTGATACTTACTTATTTAATACATTTAAAGCCACCATATATATTTTTCCTTTTTTCAATCATGTTATTTTTCGGTTCCTCCTTGTCTTCTTTTGTCCACCATTTAAAAAAAAAAGATTTTGTCTATCTAAACAAGTCAAGTTAGTGAGAATAACTGAGAACTTTAAAATGAAACAGGCTTGTGTCCATCCTCAACCATCAATGGGTTCATGTTTTGTGGCAAATGTAATTGTATCATCCTATTGTGCTCAAGGTAAACCAGATACCTTTTCCCCCCTTTGGGACTTTCTAAAACCTGTATCTCGAACTTTTCTCCCACTTTCCACAAATTGTGTTGTACAACGTTTTAGTTTTCTGCTTAGTTGTTACATGCTGTCACATGTTACTGTATGACATAGTATGTGTAGTATACAGTGTATAGGAACTTTTGTCAGAATTAAAAATGTTTTTTCATTTTGGTATTATATGTTCATCAAATGTTGTAATTAAATAGCATGGGTGAAGTCCCTTTTTTCCACAAGATGAAACATTGGCTTGTTTTGCCAATTTACTCTGTGATTAACACTCCTGTCTCCTGATCTTTACAAATCTCACTTGAGACTCGGCCTGCAACCCTGTATTGGCAAGTTGAAATAATGATAAGGTAAGTTTGTGTTTGTCTGTTGTTGACGTATGAACTCAGCATTCATCTGTATCTTAGCCATTGGCTAGCCTCAACCTACTCAGAAACTTCTGTTTTAAGGTATGTCATGTGCTGTTTCTAGTGTCAAGATGGTAGAGTTTATGTGATTGGATGAGGATTGTTTACAGTGAATTCATATTTAATGATTGGATAAGCAGTGTTTAGCGGCACAAGCTATTTAAAAATGTTTACCATGGCTGAAAGAGAACTGGTAGATCTGGTTGTGAATATAGAAAACATAACTTGTACCTAAAGAACACAGATTGTTCAACAGAGGTAAACCTTAAGGTGTTCCTGAGTCTTGAAAAAAGACAGAAGGATGGGTTTAAGGAAGTAACTAGGCAATGTGAAGGTGAGTGTAAGCATTTTATTCATATTTGTAAAATGTTTTATTATTTTATGTTGTTAGTAATCAATCAATGATAACGAACTAAAATGGAAAAATGCTACAAATGCAAAAATGTATTCAATGTAACATGGTGTGCACAGCTGCACCAACAATTGCTGTGATGCTGCATTTTCACCAAAACAAATGAAAATAATGTCTTTACTTTTTGAATATTTTATGAACTTTCGATATGGTGCCCTTGGGGTCTTATATGAACTGGCGATTTTATTGGGCGAAACTGTTTAAGCTGAAATAAAATATAAGTTAACTTATTAAATTGTAGTTGTCTTAAAATCAGCTATTATTTTTTTCAGGTTTTCGCCGATTTATCCTTGATCTTAATATCCTACCTTTAATGATGAACATGAGCTAATCGAGGGAGTTACTTGACAGTGCTTTTCTCCAATTGAAAGTTATTAAGTTGTGTTTCATTTAGTTTTTACTGCTTTTGTGTTCTTTTGTGGTATTTGTGGTAATTTGTGTTTTCTCTAAACATTTACGCCGGTATCTGCTCCGAAGACGCTTCGTCAGTGACATAGCTTCCATTTAGTGTCATCTAGGTCACTAAGATGGCGGCCGTTAAGGGTGTAAAGTGTCCATAGATCCACACTCAATTTTCTGGCTATTTTAGTTTGCAATTGAGTGCTCATTGAGCACTACATTTCTGTAGTATTTATTCTGTCATGTGTGGATGATGAGTATGTGACTGAAGGAAATCCGCCTACATGTGTCTCAGTCTGCTCTTTCAATTATATCCTGGATGATCTTTGAATGCTTTTTTCACACAGCAACTAAAATAAACCTTGACTGGAAGAAAAAAAAAAGATTTCCGGATATTATTATCAAAGGAAAGGTTCTAAGTGTGTGGAGAACATGTACTGGGTTTGTCACCTCCCTAATTGGCCAAATCAACGTGCACTACATGCCTTCGGCTACGCTTTATTAGCCTAATCAAGTCTCCGGGGGCGAGACCCTCAGTAAAAGACCCTTCACATACAGCTAATAGGGTCCTCTGTTGAGCTCAGGCCGCCGCTCCGTAGCATGCCAACGATGTTACTCAGAGAGAAGCTGCATGTCTTAAAGAGAGGACAGGATTAGCTATTTATGAATAAACTCAAAGCTAGCAATGTATGCAAGCCCGTTCAACAACCCTGAAGGTTCTTTGTGCAGAAATGATAGCTGACCTCAGCTTTTCACTGAGAAGCGAATCCGGTGTTCCATTGAAATTGTTCTCTCAAGGTTGCAGCGTGCCTTTTGACAATAGTGGCAATAACTGCTATATCCACACAACAAAAAGTGAACTTTACTTGCAGTACCTAAGGCACAGCGTTAAAATACCGCATTTAGTGCGAGGAACTGAAGCAGCTCAAGCGGACGGAAGGCTGGAGGGCGGATCGATCAATTGACGAGTCAACCAACCAATCTATCAGTCTGTTCAATCAATACTAAAATCAATTGAACAATAAAAGACTGGAGTACGGATGTCCTAATGATTAAATGAACAGCGGCATGTGATTGTTCTGTGCTGTCTATATTCTACTTGCTTCAGATGTGTCTCTTCTCTTGACTCGTCACATGGAGCAGATGTCCAGCCTGCATGCTGACCGCCTGCTGCTTCCAACCTTCCAGCTCAAAGCATCTGCAGCACTCGCCTCCTAGCAACAGCTTCTTCACCTGCTGATGGTTTATAAAGTGTAGAGCGTCTCAAAGACACAGACGCACAAACCAAAACATGGACGTGTGCGATGAAGCAACTGGGATTATTTGTTGATTCATGATATTCCATTCATTTGGAATATTGTTGTGGGTTTGTTTATTAGATAGATATATTAATCAGATGATTTAAAGTAGCTAGTGGGCAGCTGCGAGGGTGAGTTGCTGTGCATACAGGTAGACAGAGAACTGTTAAGTGGATCACCTGTGCAGGTGAGGCCTTCCGTCTCCAGAGCATGGCCTGCTGCAAAGAGAGCGAGAGCACTGCAATTCTTAAACAATAAAAGCCCTACAAGTGAAATGATGTATTATTATTTAAAGGGAAACTTATGTGTTGATTTGAGTGTGTCCTAAATAGATCTTGGACCTCTATTGTACTCATCAGTATGTGTCTGTTTGTACAAAACTCTCTTTGAAATATTTACATTAGAAAATGTATTTAAGCCCCGCCCACTGATAATACTTTGGAGATCAAAATCATGTAGGAGATTTCCAGATGCAACCTATGTCATTGTTGGGTAATTATTTGATCAGTTATTGAAAAATAATTAATTCATTTTCAGGTATCTGTATCGGTTTATCTTCTGTAGCATTAAGAAAAGAGTAATTGTCTTAACTTCAAATATTTTTTTAGGAATTAAGCTTTATGCATATAGAGAAATTGACAGAGATTAAGGGAGGTGAAGAAGAGAATGCAGAGAAGGTGGAAGAAACACAGATGCAGGTTTTCATTGGCGGTGATGACAAACTGCAGGATTGTATACAAGTTTATCGTAGTCATTTTGAGCCTGGTGTTTTGGGCAAGTGTAAAGGAGACAAGGTGCATGTTGGACGAACAGATTTTATGGACGGTGATAAAGAAAGAGGAGAGTTTTAAGACAAGGGAGGATGCACATGCTAGGCAGTGGTGGATGAAGGTAATTTAAAAATGTCTATTTGGAAAGCAATAAAATGGAGATTGCAACCTCTACGGCTCTGCATGTTTTTCTGGTAAAAAGAATATGGTTTCACAGCAGCAAAATCCCCTGTTATCCGGCGACACAAGAAGGCATCCTAGATAGCTGTACAGATGCTGCAGGTATTCACACGTTTAAAGATAAACCTGAGACTGTCTATATATGCTCCCATTTACGAAAGCGTGAAAGCGTCTTTGAGCTCTTTGATGAGCCTTTCCTGGACCGTCGAAGATGATTCCTGCTTTTCAGCAGTTGCCGGGGCAATACTGCAGCTCTTTTTCCTCCTGAGAAGATGGTGTTAATAATCCACACAACACATTTATGTGAATCCCTTTCAGCATTCAGTTGGAGTTATGCAGACACATATTTCGGTCTTCCACCGTATGAAGCAAAACTCTAAAATACAATCTCAAATTACCTGCATGCTCACAATTTACTTTATAGAGTCTTTTTCACCGGTAAAATGCTGTATATTCTGACGAGCATCGCTCTTGCAGCAAAGAGGGATTGATGAGCTGCCACATGGCGAGGACAGCTTAAGAGGGACTGTAAACACAAAACAAAAGCAAAGTGCTTCATGGCAAAAAAACTTTATAATAGATTATCATAAACTGAACAAAATCCGAACCAAATCCTGAGCACAAGCGTTTATCACCGAGAATAAAAGTCGTTTGCTGTCTCAAATGTACGAAAACATCTTTCATCTCTTGTTGCTTTGCTGCGGTGACGATCAATAAAGATCAGTCAGTTCCTCTGGCAACTTCAGAACTCTCCAAATGAGGGATCATCTGACATTCCTCTTCTAGAATAAACTATTAATTACCCCACATAGAATGAGACCAGGCTGAGGAGTCTTACAAGTAGCAGCACCAGCTATGGAGACGGAATCAAAGTCGATCCAGTCAGGAAAAAAAAACACTGTTAACCTAATTTTTTAAAGAATGTCCTTAGACTGTGGGAGGAAAGCAGAGTTCCTGGAAATGTAATAAGTGGAGATCCCTGGACAAACAACTGTATATCATGGATGATGACAGTCATCCTCTCAACACTGTCATCAGTGAGCAGAGAAGCAGATGGAGCACAAATGCTCCACCCCAAAACTAACACTAATAGACTCAGGGACTCATTCATTTGGGGTTTGGGGGGCAGGAGTGGAGCGAAAAGATGATATTCCATGTGAATCTTTGTATCCTTGTTCTTTGTTATTTTTCTTAGATCTATGTTCTTTATCTTTAGATTTAGATTGTGTCATCTTTCACTTTCTTTTTATTGCACTTTGTACTTGAATCTATCGTCTGTGTTGCTGTGTGCTGGAAAAACAATTACCCGGAGGAGACCCTCAGAGGGATCAATAAAGTTTATCTATCATTCTATCCATCTATCTATCTAATCACTAATCAATATTACTTATTGTAAAACATGGTACAGAAAACGTTCAGGACCACTACTATAAAGGACCCACAATGTTTTTTAGTGTATCAGAATGGAGTTTACTTGAATAAACCAAATGAGATATGAAAAGCACTAATACTGTAAGTTACTGATAAAAAAGTACTGAAGTTCTTAAATGGTCACCAAAAGGTAACCTAAAAATTAAAAAACATGTTTTCCTTTAAAAAACAAAAAATATCTTTCTTAAATAATTTAAAATAACATAAAACATTATAAATAAATACACCATGATTTTTGTTTTGTATGTTTAATTTCCGGGCTAAATTATGTGTAACATCCTGAAGGAGCTTTGCCAAGCAAAATCTGATTGAGTTGAGTTACAGTCACTGTCATGACTACCAAATCATAAGTAAGGCACTAACACTATTTAAACGAAAAATCTTATTTTCGTTTTGGTTAATATTCTTTGTCAGAAACGTATATCTGCGCTCAACACTACGCCTCATATTTGTAGTACATGAATCTACTGTATATTTAGGATTATCTATTGATAGCTATGTCATTTAAAATGTTCTGATTTATTTTATTTATTACCAAACAGGGGGACAATTAAGCCTCAGTATTGAATGGTTTTGTTACTTTCTATCCCTATTTTACTTGACCAAACAGTTTTCATGACTGAAAACCCACTACATCAGTTTGTCCTCACGATAAGACAGCTGCCTCCTGCTGTTTGAGATGCTAGCGATCGAGCAGCTGGTGGGTCAGAGAGACACCAATCAGCCCAGACTGCAACTCACTCAGCAGGTCAGTCTGTATCAGATGTGGCTGGCACCACCCACAGAGCGCCATCTGCTCACCCCAATGTGCCTGCACCATCTCAACCAACCAGGTGTCAGTGTTCTCTGTGGTTTATCAGCCTCCCACAATTTAAAAATTCTTAAAATGAACAAAATATCATAAAATGTAAAATCTATTCTAGTTTAGGTCTAAGAAAATGTTGTGTGTGGTTTAAATATTAAAATAAAAGCTTATTTTAACTGCCTAATTCCATTATATTGTATTATTGGCATGATTTAACTTTATTTATTTCAAAAGACCTTTTTTTTATAGTGGTATCACTGAAGAGCTTAAACCAGAGTGAGCTATCAAGCTTCCAGCGAACTTCAAAGGATGCATTCACTGCGTTCATTGAGCTTAAAGGAGAACTGAAAATTCTGCCAAGGTTTGAGTGTGAAAATAATTGTTTTTCTCTTTCGGTTTTTTCCTTTCATTCCATTAAAGTCACTCCACGAAGAAATGTAAAAAAAAACATAGAGACCCAAATTGTGTCATGGACATGGTTTTAAACATTATATCAGTTTGCAAGAGTAACCAAATGATCATTATTTTTTCCGGATCCATAGTCGATGGTGTTATTTACAATTACATTGTCATTTTTACCTCCAAAGTTTTATTTAGAAGGTCTGATTCCCGTTCTTGCTTTTAGCTTCATCTCTCTTTTTCTAAGAAATATAATACTTATTAATAATTCTTATTAGATCAGGGGCCTCATGTACAAAGAAGTTTGTGGATCTTCTACTAAAAACCGTCAAACACTCAAATCCAGAAAATGGTGCACGTACAAAAATATTCAGATGCTTTTATTTGTGTGCAAACAAATAAAAGCAGGTTTCCTTTCTACATCCCAATCAACATAGAATTAATCACAGCCTTGTTTGTCCCTTTCCACGTCCTCATTTACAAATTTAAAACATATTCAGAAAAAAAGAAAAGAAAACATGAATGTTAACTGGATTATCAGTTTAATAATACTGTAAGAACAAAATAATAATACTGTAAATCAGTAACTTAAAGTACTGAGTAGTGATGTTGTGAAGATGGTCTGATTGTCTGAGCTTCATATGAATGTGTCGCACAGCTGCGCAAAAGATGAGCAAAATTATTGTTTCATTTGTAAAATGAAAGCATTTTGTATACAAATTACAAATTGACAAATCATGTGACGGTGTATTTATATATTTGTGTTTTACAAAGAGATCGCGTCGATCACGTGATCACATGAGGGAAACTTTAGCTGCTTTCTTTCTGCAGCTTCACTTTGAACAAACATGATGTTGTTTGACAAAAATGTCTGTGACACTAGTAGAGAAAGAATTAAGAAAAAATAATTTCGCTCCATATATTATAAAGCAAGCTTATAATTCATTTATATTTTTTAAATTGCGTGAAATGGCGGATTAAAATATTCAGTTTAAAACGATCATGTTGTCTTAATAAATGCAAATCATCAGTTTGGATTGAGAACATATTTATACGTTTGTGAATAATTTAATATACACTCGTGTAACTACAAATACTTGTGTTAATTGTTGATTCAATATTGATCGTTAATGTAACTCTGATGTGAACATCTCAACATGAGTAGTGAGGCTGACATGAGCATGAATAAGGACATACTCCACCTACAAATGTGTGGGGAAGTAAGCAAGTAAGTAAGTAATTTATATTTATAGAGCGCTTTTCCATACCAGGGTCACAAAGCGCTTAAACAATCAAAACAATACTCAATAAAATATATGCTTAAAAGGTCAAGATAACACCGAGACACACACAGGAGTCTCAGAAAATCAAGGAAAAGCCTGCACGAATAAAAATGTCTTAAAATATTTCTTGAAGGAGTCAGTAGACTTCATCAAGCGCAAAGAGAGAGGAAGATCGTTCCAAAGCTTAGGAGCAACAGCCTGGAAGGATTTCTCTCCTCTGGTCCTGAACCGTGTGCGAGGAACCATCGGTAGATTCTGATCCACAGACTTTAGAGCCCGAGCTGGGGTGTAAGGCTGATCACTGATGGAAGGAGGAGCCTGACCATGAATAGATCTGAAAGTAGGAACAATAATTTTAAAGTTGATCCTAAAAGAAACTGGTAGCCAGTGAAGAGATTTAGGGATCAGAGAAATGTGAGTTATTCTACTTGAGTGGGTCAGAATTCTCGCCCCAGAGATCTGAATCAACTGCAGGCGAGACAGATCCTTCTTGTTAAGACACGAAAACAAGCTGTTGCATCTACAGTGTTGAACTAGAGACATTTATTTGTCAAATACAACACCCAGGTTTCTCAGGCTCAGTTTGACAGACTGACCTAAGTCACCCAAGCATTGACTCCCGTGAACATTATTATCAGGAGCAAAAACCAGAGTTTGAGTTTTGGCCACGTTTAGCTGCAAAGAGTTTTCACTCAGCCATTGTTTGATTTCTATTAAACAGTTCTACCTAACCTACGCTGTTCAGCCTCTGGGGCTCAGTTGGATGAAAAGAGCAGTACAGCTGGATATCATCAGCAAAGATGTGGTAAGAAACATCAGGAAATCTCTGAATGATTTCACCGAGGGGAATCAAGTACGGCAAAAACAATAAAGGACCCAGATCGGAACCTTGAGGGACTCCACACAACAGATCCGCCGATTCAGTAACACAGATCCAGACAGTCCCACTTTATCTGGTGATCAACTGTGTCATATAGAAGAAGGAACCAAGAGGTTGTTGACTGGAAATGAGTGAACCCAGACCAGGTCAACGGGATGATGGATTTTATTAAGGCTGAGGACGAATCCGAGAGAACCAGAACAGTGTATTTACCCAAATCAGCCGACATCATGATGTCACTGGACACTTTAAGTAAGGCTGTCTCCGTAAAGTGATGTTTGCGGAAACCAGACTGAAATTTCTCTTTGAACATTTTAATTTTGTCAATGAAAAATCTCAATAATGCAATGCTGTCAGCTTCACAGGGGACAGCTTGATAGGAGCAGCAGGAGACACGAGAGAATTGATCGTATCAAACAACACTTTGGGGTTTTTCTTATGTACTGCTACCAGTTTCCTGATGTAATCAGATCTGGCGGTTTCCACCATCTCATTGTATGAATACATCAGATCCCTGAGGTGTACACCTCAAGTGTAGTGGACTTCCAGAGACGCTCAGTCTTTCGACAAAGTCTCTTCAGACTCAGGAGATCTTCATTAGTCCAAGGGCACCGTTTTTTCTAAATTTTCAAGTTCGGTTTAACAGGTGCCACTTGATCCAGTATTTCAACACAATGATCAATGAAACAGTGAATCAAACTGTCCATGTCTGGGCAGTCATCAAAGGAAAGACGGTCAAACATAGCAGAAAAACTGTCTGCAGTATCAGCTGAGATGACACACCTCTGAGAACTAACTTTCAAGGACTTAGGTTCAGGGATGAAGTCCAGGTTAAACAAGACAAGAGAAAGATCACTCAGATGGACATCATGTACAGATACATTAGAAATGTCCAGGCCAAGAGTAAAAACTTAGTCTAAAGTTTTGCATTTTGATGAGTGGGTTCAGAAAAATGTTGCTCAAAATTAAAGGCTTCTGTTAAAGTTAAAAGTTATTTGGCAGAGCAAGATGTGACGTCATCAACATGAAGATTGAAAGAATAATTCATTTTACTAATAGAAGATAAGAAATCACTAAAGTCTTTCAAGAACACTGCCGCAGGACGGTAGATTGACACACAATAGAAAGGTATTGTAGAACCAACCAAGATCATCCGAGACTGAAAAAAAGTGAATTCCTGTGTCTGAATCACTTTGCAAGAACAACTCTCTCAATAAACTGTAGCAAGACCACCCCCATGACCAGAGAGGCGAGGCTTCCCTAGGACAGCCCCACCTGGCAGGCAGAGTTTGTAGTATCATCTTTGTTTTAACCTCTGGACTTTAAACATCTTACAAGACATCTCAAGATCAATCGGTATATTCTGATGTCAATAGATTTAAACAGGAAATTAATTTCATGGTCAGGTCCTTTATCGCAACATTTCTTTAGCTCAGCGAGTTTTTGTCAGGTCTAATCTGTTGGTTCAAAACCTGCTCTAAAACTTTTGTCAAGAGATGTCATAGTTTAGAATTATCTCATATCTGGTGAGACTGACTCTCTTTATAACGTTTTTTTGTCCGTGGAGCTTCAACAAACTGTCTTATAGTGAAGGATGAGACCTTTAGAGTAAACTATCATTTCTGTTTAAATCCTTTGACATCAGAATCTACTGATTGATCGTGAGATGTAGTTTAAGATGTTTAAACTCCAGACGTTAAAACAAAGTTGATACTTTGTCATGAAAATATATAAACTGATGCAGCAGTGATGACGTCACCTGATCGTTTATGCATGCAAGAATGATCCAGGAACTCAGTACTAGTTTGGTTTTGTCTGGTGGCACTGTTATGCTGAATTTAAAAGGCTTCGTATTTTTTTTATATTAAATTTAAAAAGGTTTAAAAAACTTTTATATTGAATTAAAAACGCTCCGAATTAAAAAATAATAATAATTGAAATTAAAATGTATCAAATATTGAATAATTGAAATTCAATTATAATAAATATTTAAATGAAAAGATAATTGAAAAATTGAAATGAATTTCAATATTTAAAAAAATAAAAATGAAACCATTCAATATTCTGATGGCATTGATTTACTTCCATATAGCAGGAGCCCACTTTCGAAGCAGCCGCTCAAAGTCTCAATGACCTAAGTCAACAAACTTTTCGATAACTTATTGTTCACACTAACAAACACACTTTCCAGGAGTTCTTATAGAACATATTTTTATATTTTAGCTATTTTGAGTTATTGTTGCAATAAAGAAATTCCAAGTATTATATTGACACTTAATTCCTGTCAACTACACTCTTCCTCTGTATCCTCCAGCGGTGTTGCTCCAGCGGCAGAGAAAATCTCCCACTTCTGTTTGCAAGCATGACACAGGAATCCTTAGATCCATCACCTCATATCTATCTGTGGTTGCTTTGTAACATTTAAGGGCCTTGCTCTGGGGTGAAGATAAATGCTGTAAACACTGCCTTACGAAGGAATAAATTCCCCCTCACCGCCACGACTCTGCTGCTCACCGTTAATAAACTGATTCATGGCGTAATCCACTCGCTGAAGCGTTCAGAGCCTCCTTTCAACACCCTATTTATGTTTGCTGTTATTTTAGAGAGGCAGCTAAAAGGAACCACAAGAAGAAAATGATAAATCAGGTTTCACTGCTCTTATTTATGGAGTTGCAGCTGTGTCAGAGGAGCCCACAGCATCCAAGCAGTAAAGGGAAGCCCTAAAAGGATGTCCGAGGCTGCAACATCGTACTCTGTAAAGTAAGCAACTCATTTAAGGATCTCATCGTTTGTAACAGTGACAGAAAAGTTAGACCAAAGGCAAGGAATGCTCTGAGTTTTGCTTTTAGAAGGCATCAGTCTTTCATCGTTACCCATAGTCATAAAAAATGGAGGTTCCCCTACTCACAGAAGTGAAATGATTTTTCCTGAAACGCTGACAGAGGCAGAGCCACTTCATGGGGAAATATTTATTAGAAATATTAAATCAGAACAAAGTGTTGGTCTTGCTGAATCGCTTGCACTTGACAAATGCACATTAGTCATGCCTTATATACGTTTTGGGGTAGGAAATGTTCAACAGCGCCTTAACTTTAGTTGCCGAACTGCAACTCTAACTTCACAAGACAAATGGATGGATGGATCGATATATTGATAGATAGATATATGGATGATGGATGGATTAATATATGGATGGATAAATTGATATGAAGAAAAACTGATTAATTTTGGGATGAATGGATGATTTATGGATGGAATAATATACAGATGAATTATACATAGCTGTAAGAAAAATTGGATGGATGAATGGTTTAATGGATGGATGGATAAATAGATAGAAATAAAGATGGATGTATAATATTCGGTCAAATGGATTTATGGATTGATTAATCGATATATGGATGATGGATGGGTGATTTATGGATTATTGGATGAATCATATGTGGATGGATGGATAGATATAGATTAAATTATGGATGAATACATGGATGAATGGATTATGGGATGGATGAAAATATAGATGATTTAATTTATGGAGGGGTGAATGGCTACATTGATGATGGATGGATGATGTATGGATGCATGGAGGAATGGATGGATGCATGACGATATGGATAGATGGCTGAATGGATGGATGAATATATAGATAAATGGATAGATAGATAGATAGATAGATAGATAGATAGATAGATAGATAGATAGATAGATAGATAGATAGATAGATAGATAGATAGATAGATAGATAGATAGATAGATAGATGTTTAATATATTGATGGATGGATATATGAATGGATATTTAGATGAATAGATGCATAGTATGTGGGGGGGTGGATGGATAAATTGATAAATGGATGGATATATAGATGAATAGATTTATAATTGATGGATGGATGGATGGATGGATAGATTGATGATGGATGGATGATAAATCAATGGATGGAGTAATGGATTGATGGATGAAAATATGGATAGATAGGTAAAAGGATGGATGAATATATGGATAAATGGATGGATTGATATATAGATAAATATTAAGTAAGTAAGTAAGTAAGTAATTTGTATTTGTATAGAGCTTTTCCAGACCAGGGTCACAAAGCGCTCAAACAATCAAAACAATATTCAATAAAGTATATACTTTAAAGGGCAAGATTAAACTGATAACACAATACGAGTTCCAGAAAATCAAGAAAAAGCCTAAACAAATAAAAACGTCTTAAGATGTTTCGTAAAGGAGTCAGTAGATCCATCAAACACAGAGGGAGAGGAAGATCGTTCCAAAGCTTAGGAGCAACAGTCTGGAAGGATTTCTCTCCTCTGGTCCTGAAGTGTGTTCAGGAACCATCAGTAGATTCTGATCCACAGACCTCAGAGCCCGAGCTGGGGTGTAAGGCTGGATCAGATCAGTATGTATAATATATTATATATTGGTAGATGGTTAGATGGATGGATATAGGGATGGATGGATATATGGATGTATTATATATGGATTGGTAGATATAGGGATAAATATTTTAATGGTTATATAGATAAATAGATGTATAATATATGGAGGAATGGGTGGATATAGGGATGAATGGATGGCTGTATATTTATACGAATAGATGGTTAGTATATGGAGGAATGGATGGATAGATATAGGGATGAGTGGATGGATGGATGTATAGATGAATAGATGAATAATATATGGAGGAATGGATAGATATACGGATTAATGGATGGATGGATATATAGAGTAATAGATGTATAATATATGGAGGGATGGATGATATAGGCATGAATGGATAGATGGATATATATATGAATAGATGTATAATATATGGAGAGATGGATGGATATAGGGATGAATGGATAGATGGATATATAGATGAATAGATTTATAATATATGAAGGGATGGATTGATGGATATATATATGAAAAGATGTATAATATATGAATGGATGGATGAATATATAGATTAAAAGATGTATAATATATAAATGGATGGATGGATATAGGGATGAATATATAGATGAATAGATTTATAATATATGGAGGGATGGATGGATGGATATATAGATGAAAAGATTTATAATATATGAATGGATGGATGGATGGATATAGGGATGAATGGATGGAACACTTATCTGAGACATTTCTGACACCTGGTTTTGTTTGTAAAATAAATTAAATCATCTACTAGAATCATTAAACTGGTGAAAAATAGCTTTGATGATTTCCGAGCTTAACAAAACATAAATAAAGTATTGAGGACTGCAGAGCGAGGTGAGCTCATGCTGAGTGATTCATGCTCGGAGGTTGATTTCAAGTGCTAATAATGTGGACCTGAGGGTCAGGACTGACAGTCACCGTCAGAACGGATCTGCTGTGCTCAGCTTCAGAGCTCCTAAAACATCACTGCTACATGACTGCTTCTCTTTTCAAGACCCTTTATGACATTGCAAGTGGCTTAAACAAAACCAAATAAATATTAAGCACATCATTCAAAGGTAAGTTGCACTTTTAACTGGAGAATCATAAACCAGGGAACATGCTAGATAGCCAGCTAGTAAACACACTGTCTATAACTCCATAAGCAAACTTCAATGATGTTGGTGCTGTTGATAAAAGTATTTTCTTCTTTGCATTGTTTACATCATTAATGTCTTTCTTTCACAGGAAAATATGATATAAAAATGCAGCTGACCCTTCTGGGGACTGGAAAAACAAAACATTTTAAATGGGCAGAATTTGATAATGAATCTTTATTAATTCCACCTGTGCTGCGGAGCGAAAGCGAGAAGGAATACACTGAACCCTTCGCCTCTTTGTATAATGAAGGCGCTGCCTCACAAACAGATGAAAATACCGACCTGCACTTATTCATCAACGCTCCGAAATCTGTAGGAAAAATACGTTCAGAAATAAACTTCCTTCAGGTTCAAGTAGAGAGAAAAGCATGGACATTTCAACAGCGTCACATCGAAATCGAATCTCTGTGGACGAACAGTGTGGCTGCAATCATCAACGTTGGAACATGAAGGCCAATAATTATGATGAACACCAGAATGGAATCAGCTTCTTGCTGATTACCACTTAGGTACTGCAGCTGAGCTCAGATGAGACTCATTATAGATCCTGTTATGGATTCTGGTTCACTGTGTGTCCAGGACTCGCACATTGCCAAGTCAGACGCGAGGACTAAACTGAGTTGAAGCGTTCAAATCTCGAATGCCGCCTCGTGAAAAATAAAAGCTTCACTGTTGTTTATGACCAGAGGCAGGAGTTTCTGAAGAGCTGTCGGGCTCTGTTGGGAAATACAGCTGGACACGGAGCACTTGCCTCCCCCCGGCCACATGACGCTTAGATCCCTTCCCAACCTGGAATGACTTCCTTTGATCAGTAGTGGGACTCTGCCCCTCACTGCCAGGTAGTTACTGAGATTCTGCTCCATGTCATGCAGATACTCAAGAGGCCTGATTCTGTAAAATTCAAAAAGCCATCAAGGCTGTGCTTCAGGCGATGCTCAAGGTTCCCGGGCTTATTGTACGTTAATCAAAGAGTCGTGTTTGTGTCGTTTTTCGCTTTAAATCAGGTCAAAGTTTTTACTCTTTTTTGCTCCGGATAAAATTCTGTCATGTTTTTTATGAAATGACCTTTATTTAACAATAACAGTTATTGATATTCCAGTTCTCTCAGTGGCTACATTTGCTAAACAAGACTTTCTTTATTGCTGACAGTCCTAATGACATCTAAAACGACCACGTGTTTTTACCATTTTTTTTTCCCCAGTACAAGATGACGCTATAGCTGTCGCTTAGATATCCCCGATTTAATCATTTGGAACACAGGCAGGTTCAATGTCAAAATTATTTTCACAAACTGGCCTATCCAAAAAAGCAGCAAAAGTAAAAAGCATGACCAGCGAACAATACGATTATAAGTATACATATAGATACATATAAAAAATACTCACCAAAACGCTGAGTGAGCAAAAGCGACGGACGCATTTTTTTTACGTCCATATAATGTCCATATAAAGTTAGTGTTTCACTCGTTTTTTCTAGTTTTCTTTTTTTTGTTATAAACGTACTGAAACCAGCATCTGGACCAATCAGGAATCACAGGCAAAACATATTTTTAAACAGTATTTATATATTTTTTTGTATATTTCTCACTTTTTGTGCGGTCCGGTAAGAAATGCCTCGCAGACCTGCGTTTTCTCTTCCGCTTAATCCCTCACGAGGGTCGTGGGGGGCTGGAGCCAATCTGAGTTTCTTCAGAGGCGGAGGACACCCTGGACAGGAAGCAAGTCTGTATAAGGCCACATAAAGACAGACAACCATTCACACACACACTCATACCTGCCGACAATTTCCCGAAGTTATCAATCAACCTATGTGTGTTTTTGGAATGTGGGAGGAAACCGGAGTGCCTCGAGTTATCATGCAACACGGGGAGAACATACAAACTCCACACAGAAAGGTCAAAGGTTGGCTCCCTCCCTACCTGGAATTGAACTGGGAACCTTTTTAAAGCTAAAGTCATACATGACAAGTTGTTTTCAAGAAGACCAGATTGTATACTCACAAGCCCTGAAATCCACATTTCCATCTGCTTTGTTCTCACATTAATTTGTTTGCAATTCAAATGAGAGAAATATTGGTCTCCTTTACAAACTTTATTTCTGACCTTCACTGAAAACTTATAATAAAATTCAGTTTGTTGTATTGACTTCATAGAGAAACCAGGTGAATAATTATGCATCTCTGCCACAGTCTCTGTTTGTAAAGTGAAAAAGCAAAAACCTCTACTTCTGCTGTATTTCCTGTAATATTCAACATCAGTAGCATGGAACTGGAATTCACCTAATTATCCAAAGAATTTGTTCAACTGATCCTGGCCTTGTTGAATAATCCACACCTCTCAAAGGGAACATGTCTTAGACACCTGCGGTGAGTTAAAAGAAGGTTCAGTTATCCGTTTCGACCTTGCTTGCCCGCAGATGATTACCATTTCTTGTCATCAATTACATTTTAATTAGAGTGTGCTAAGTTTGACAAACCATAAATGAATGATGAAGGCGTGTGTGCAACAGGCGGCCACGCATTGGTAAAGTGGGAGTGGGAGAGAAAATTGACTGACAATTCAATAAGAACCTGTTGAAGGTTTGCACTGATTAATAACTGCTAATTCCAGAAATACTATTATAAAGTGCATACAAAATTCATGGTCAACTGTTCCGAGTGTGAAGATGTAAGCTTAACAATATAATAACCTGTATGAAGGAAAGTGAATTTCAGCCATTTGACATTGAGAGAAACTTGTCAGTAGATAAATCGATGAAGTGTAACTATCCTTGTTTAATAACGTTTTTAAATTAAATCCTTGGTGCGCAAAGTTTTGCAAAAATGTATTGTGGACAGGTTAGCAGAAGGTCACAAAGTTTACTGTTTTTATTGAAACTTGATCTGACCCCTCAAACATGGATCTGAACCTCGCAACCTTCTTTCTGTCGTGCTTCAACACTAAGTGCAACCATGGAGCGTGGGTTGAGGTAAGCGGTACTTTCAATCAGAGCATATCTTTAAAATCTTTCAGATGAACCAAATCTGTCCACACAAATACGATGTCCCATTTACCAACCCATGTCCCATTTATCAGTATGTGTCTGTTTGTGCAAAACTCTTTTCATTTAAATATTTAGGTTAGAAAATGTGATTAAGCTCTGCCCACTAAAAACCTTTGTTTTTCTGGAGATTTCAACTTGAAAAAAATAATAGACATTGAACATCTACTGTACTGAAAATGCACCGTGATTGAAATACGAATTTCTGTAATTGGATGGATGGATTGCTGAGTGCTTTGATACATTCGGCCCGACAGAATTAAATCAAATTACATATCTGCGGTGAAAATGAATTGCTGCAAAGGTTATTTTACTTCTCCTTGTAAAGCTGACTTAATCAACGTGGATGCTTTTAGTCTTAGTACCTAGTCTGGACTGTGTGGAAAAATGTAAAATGTGAAAACGGATATTTTTTCGTTTATCCTTGAAGGACTTTAATTGGCCATTAGTCATGACGCTGCGTCTGTGTTCTTGAGCAAGTTAAGACTCGCTGAGCGTCAGTCCACTGAGGGACACAGAAAATCAACATCTGGGACACAAAAGTCAAAAGTCTTTAAGCCCTCTTGGAGAAATCATGTTAGAAAAAATGAAATCTTGTATGTTTCCAAATAAGAATGATTCTAGTGTGTACCACAAAAGAAAGATAAACAAAACAAGAAGCAACTTTCCGATGTCAGACGCCTGACAGTTCCACCCGACCCCACGATAACGTGTTTATCGTAGCACTCAGAGCCGTAAAACCACTGGAAAATACTACATTGTGCTGCAAACTCTTGTCATCCTGATCGCTTTTGTACTCGTATGTCTCTCTCTTTCGCCTCCTCCTGCTGAGATGAATTACCCGCACGCACAGCACTGACAGCAGCGTTTATGGAAGCAGGACTGCCGATCTGTTTCTCCTGCACCTCCCTATTCTCACTCTGTCTTTTTATTTACTACTTTCTTTTGATTTACCACGGAAGAAACGCTTTCGGCAGAACATCCCGATGTGATGTCTGATACCACACAAGGGATGAAGAGCTCACGGTCTTATGGAATTTTCATAAATACATTTGACAAAGAACACCTGTTGTCTCTCTTCCCCTTTTTTTTAACAGTGTCCACAACAACCTCTGAGGAGATTTGATTTCTGTGTATAACTGAAACTACAGCAAGTTGGTGACATGGAAAATGCAGTTTGGACTTTGCTCTGCAAAGGTGTCTATTGACAATTGGATGACAGCAACCACACCATTGTAATTCAATACCAAAGAACAAATCCACACGCTTTGCAAACAATAAAATTCCCATATTTTCCGAAATGGAACTAAAACAACATGAAGAACTGCTCAACTGAATTTGCCAGTTCATAACAACTCTTGACCTCTGGCCAGTACAGAATGGAAATTAAAAACAAGACTAAACAGGCACACAGAGACAAAAGAGTGACAAGAAAGCCAAGCTTACTATGAAATATAGATGGTATACCCATACATATACCAGTGGTAGTGGTAGTGCCAATACACAAGACTCCATACAACCTGAGATATGACAAGATTGTCTTTGTTTTCCCTCACGTTCTTGTCTTGCTGTCGCCCCAAAGATCTCCTCTTTGGAGCCATAATGTCCGTCTTCCTGATGAGCAATAGCAACATCAAGAAGAAGGAACAGGAGAAACTGGAAAACTACCAAACAAGAGCTAGAGAAAGCCTTTAAGGTGACGGCTACAGTGGTCATTGGAGCACTCGGAGCGCTAACCCTAACACTGGAAAAGAAAGATACAACGATACAAGATATATGTTGCCAGCTTTATTGCCTGTCTGTTCAGTGTGGCTATAAGAAGATCCAAATATGTAATCATAGTATGTATTTCCTGTTCCTCCGTCAAGGATGGGAAGATCTGATCTTACGAGGTTTCAGTATATATCAATAGCACAAGACAAAATTGTAATAATGACTGTTTCTGTTCCTCATGTTTATTCACCAGCAGTAAATCTATGTTTTCAGTTTGCCGGTTCTCTGTTGCTACAGTGTCATTCATCAAACACAAAGAGCCGGACGAGAGCCAATTCCATCTGTTTGCCACCTGAGGCCATCTCTCAGGACCGCAATTTTGGTGGATAAGTGTCCTTATCTTCATGTGATACACTTTCAGAAGAGTCACAAACATTCTGCTCAGCCTCCATTTAGATAACACTCAGGATTGATGATTCCATGGTGAAGCAGAAAAACAAGCTTTATTTCGTTTCACATTCAACTGTGAGTTGACATTTATATAAAGAATTGTTTTTAACGTTGATGGAACATTGCATAATTTATAGTGACTTCATGCTTTTGTGAACTATAAAAAGGAATTTTCAGAAAGTATATTGTGGGTGTAGCTTCACACCTGAAATAAACAACAACATGTATTCTTCCGTCTTTCTCTATTGTGTTATGAGCGCACTTTTCAACGTTCTTCTGCCGTATAATCTCAAGTGCAATGGTTAAGCAAACACTTTTAATATAAGCACTTGTAAGTAACAGACATATATACATTTATATATAAATATATATATATACATTTTAAATAAAATTAAAGGTTATTGCCACTCACACTGGCATGAATGTTATCTTGTTCTTTATAAGAAAAAAAAATCGACCTAAGTCACCATCATGACATTAAAACAGGTATTTTCTGAGGTAACAGCTAAAAGCATTTCCAGTCTCTGTTCAGTACCAAATGTCCCTGTAAGAAGGTTGAAAAAAAAAAAAATCACCATTGAAATGTTCACAACAACAATGTTAATTGCATGTTTAATCTTGAGTTATTTTTGTACTCATCTGCTCTAAGCCATTTGCTAAAACACACAAGATTATTAACATTTTCAAAAGTTAAAATCTGATCTTATGGTGACCTCTGCTTTGTATCGACGCACACTGCTCTTCCTTTTCATCAGCCGATAAAGCCCTGTGTCACATCTTCATTGAGTGCAGCCATGCTGAGACAATTGACGTGACAAAGGTCACGCAACAATTCTCATCTAGAGTAAAAGAAAACGGGTCTTTAGAGTGACTTCATCATCGTGCGATATTAGTTTTGTGTATGTTTTGCAAATGCTCTGGCCACTCTCCTCTCAAATGAGTAAGGAGTAGGGTAGCTAGCTGGCCTGACGTAAACTGAGATGTCCTGATTGAAGAAGCACTTGTTATTAAGTTAGATTAAAATATATACTCCATGTCTATAGGAACTGATACATGTGATTGTTGAAAAATAACATGTTTGAATGTTTTGCTGTTGTATTTTCCCTGCAAATAATGAGTTTGCTTTTCTTTTTTAAAGTGAATAAATTGTTGGTTTTGTTATCGCTGCTTGTAATGGCGTTAATGGAACAACTAGTTTAAGCTCACATATGCTTTCAGTGGATTTATTTAATTTTTGTTGACTAATCTCTTAAAATCAGTCTGTATTCTTAAGATTTGGCAGCTTTATCCTTGATCTTAGTGGGTTTATGGATTGATTTTCAGGAGAAATGAACAAAAAAACAGCCTATATTAAGGTTGCCGTCCTGCTTATGTGTATGTGTGTGTGATTCTTCAGCCTGATGTCATAGTGATACTATTATGAGGTGGATTCACTTAGGTTCAGTTGGAACCATTTGGCCCTTCACTGCTTTTATGTGTCTTTTTATATTCATGTTCTTTATTTTTTGATTGACTCACTCTATTTGGTTTGATTTATTAGAAAGAAAAACACAACAAGTAAGATATAAGACAGAAATAAACGATGATTTCCAATTGCTTTGGGAAAACTTTCTCTCTATGAAGCTGATTTCTGATAATAGATGCACTGACTGTTGGAAGTGTACCAGACTCGTGTAGCATGCACTGTTGTTTACCCCCTGTCTTCCTGTGCTCCCTCCCCACACCGACCTGCTTTCCAGCCCCAGTGGCATTCTTTTATTCAGCTGATGAAAGCGCTTGCTCGGGTCTTGCACTAATGAATTGGCATTATTAAATGATGTTTGCAAATTATGACCCAGTTTGCTCCCAACGAGCAAGTCAGAAATATAAAACCCACATCGTCTATTAGGAGTTTACAGCATCAATGGTCGAGTTCTGCTGGAGTTTGGGACGCTGAAGTCTTCTGGCCATTTGAAGCTCACTGACACCGCCTTGTGGTTGAAACTGAAACTCCATCTGTTTTTTTTTTCCTAAAATTTGTTTAAGTTCTTCAGTTAAAGTCACTATTTATCACATGTTTTTATTAAAAGCCCTGCCCTTTTCGGATAGATGAACATCTTGCTTCGGAGATTTTCCGCAGCTCATCGGCAGCAGGAGCTGCCTTCTCATCTCAGTCATCAAATATTTCATCTTCATTTGAAATTCTGCTTTGTTGTTAATGATGTTGACAACAACTTCAGTCATCTTTTGATAACTGCAATCGGTGGACGTCGGGAAAATCTGACTGAGCAAATATTAATTAGCTTTTGGATCTCATGTGTGACTTGAGGTGGGATTAGAGGGGTTCCGGGCGAGCATTTTAGTGTCGGGGGAACATTATGAAGATGTTCAGGGATGAATAAACATGGATTAGTGGCTCTTATTTGAATTAAGATGTATGTTTTAGATTCGACTGATTTCGACTAAAGTGTCAAATGTATATTTTGTGTGGAAATTTCATTTTCATTTTTAATAGTTTACCATTTTTACTGTTTCATGCATTTCTGGTCCCTCGACTGCCTTTTGATATCTACTTTAATCTGCTATTTTGTTTTTGTGTCATATTATGTTTGTGTCATATATTTTTTGCAACGTGCACAATACTGGCAGACGAGACATTTTGCATCTGAAATATGTCATACACAAAAAGGGGCAAGTGGATAAATTATTTTTAAAAAAAACAAGTAGATTGCCACTTTTATTTTAGTTTTAATAGATGAATTGGCTTCAGTCACTTAACAAATACAAATTATACTATATAGATAGTAAAGGTCTCAAAGAGTGTGCGATAATGAAGAGGATTTTGAGGAGTTGCTAATCAAATATGCTTCTTTTTTAAGGTGTTTTCACTTGTGTGTACCTCAAAAGTGAACCTCAAATTCTTCATTTCAGGGTTCATTAACTCATAAGATAAAACTTTTATAGCCGACCATAACTTGAGGATGTGATGTAATAAACAAGCTGGGCTCTTATGATAGTCCTTGAGTCCACAAGAAACTATTAAAAATCGATTACTGTTTATTCCCAGAGTTCTTGGCTCAAAGGAAGGATTCTGAGATTTTCCCTGGCTCTAATTATCTTCCGTAAAACCAAAACTCTGAGTTCAATAAATAAAATGTTCTAATCCTGTCAACAAAGTCCCCTGCTGAACCAGGAGGAGGAGCCCTCTGTGTTATTACACACACACTGTTTCCTCATGATCCACACTATGATCCACACTATGATCAACTATGATCCACACTATGATCCTCACTATGAAACTCAATAGATCCACACTTTGATCCTCACTATGATCCACACTATGATCCACGCTATCATCCACACTATGATCCACACTATGATCCTCACTATGAAACTCAATAGATCCACACTTTGATCCTCACTATGATCCACACTATGATCAACTATGATCCACACTATGATCCTCACTATGAAACTCAATAGATCCACACTTTGATCCTCACTATGATCCACACTATGATCCTCACTATGAAACTCAATAGATCCACACTTTGATCCTCACTATGATCCACACTATGATCCACACTATGATCAACTATGATCCACACTATGATCCTCACTATGAAACTCAATAGATCCACACTTTGATCCTCACTATGATCCACACTATGATCCACACTATGATCCTCACTATGAAACTCAATAGATCCACACTTTGATCCTCACTATGATCCATACTATGATCAACTATGATCCACACTATGATCCTCACTATGAAACTCAATAGATCCACACTTTGATCCTCACTATGATCCACACTATGATCCTCACTATGAAACTCAATAGATCCACACTTTGATCCTCACTATGATCCACACTATGATCCACGCTATGATCCACACTATGATCCACAATATGATCCTCACTATGAAACTCAATAGATCCACACTTTGATCCTCACTATGATCCTCACTATGATCCACACTATGATCCACAATATGATCCTCACTATGAAACTCAATAGATCCACACTTTGATCCTCACTATGATCCACACTATGATCCTCACTATGATCCACACTATGATCCACACTATGATCCACACTATGAAATTCAATAGATCCACACTTTGATCCTCACTATGATCCACACTATGATCCTCACTATGATCCACACTATGATCCACACTATGATCCACACTATGAAACTCAATAGATCCACACTTTGATCCTCACTATGATCCACACTATGATCCACACTATGATCCACAATATGATCCTCACTATGATCCACACTATGAAACTCAATAGATCCACACTTTGATCCTCACTATGATCCACACTATGATCCACAATATGATCCTCACTATGAAACTCAATAGATCCACACTTTGATCCTCACTATGATCCACACTATGTTCCACACTATGATCCTCACTATGAAACTCAATATGATTCACACTATGATTGGTGTACAACTTTTAATTAAAATTAAAGGTTATTGCCACTGCCACTGGCATTAATGTTATCTTGTTCTTTATGAACAATCAAAATAATCTACCAACAAAGCGTGAGTCACCATCATGACATTAAAACAGGAATTTTCTGAGGTACAGCAAAAAGCATTTCTAGTCTATGTTTAGAACCAAATGTCTCTGTCAAAAGGTTGAAAAAAAATGTCGCTATTGAAATGTTCTTTACAGGTTATTTTTGTACTCCTCTGCACTAAGCCAGTTGCTAAAACACACAAGATTATTTACATTTTCAGAAGATAAAATCTGATTTTATGGTGAGCTCTGCTTAAAACCAAAACCGAGTTAAATAAATAAAATGTTCTAATCCTGATTATAAATTCACTGACACTGTCAACAAAGTCCCCTGCTGAACCAGTAGGAGGAGCCCTCTGTGTTATTACACACACACTGAGAGGAAACACTGTTGATCCACAATAAGATCCACAATAAGATCCTCAGTATGATCCTCACTATGATCCTCACTATGATCCACACTATGACCCAGTATGATCCACACTATGATCTTCACTATGATTCACACTATGATCCACTATGATCCACACTATGATCCTCACTATGATCCTCATTATGATCCACACTATGACCCAGTATGATCCACACTATGATCCACACTATGATCCACTATGATCCACACTATGATCCACACTATGATTCACATTACGACCCACTATGATCCACACTATGATCCACACTATGATCCTCACTATGATCCACACTATGATCCACACCATGATCTGGTATGATCCACACTATGATCCACACAATGATCCACTATGATCCACACTATGATCCTCACTTAGATCCTCACTTAGATCCTCACTATGATCCACACTATGATCCAATATGATCCACACTATGATCCATACTATGACCCACAATATGATCCTCACTATGATCCACAATATGATCCAGTATGATCCACACTATGATCCACACTATGACCCACACTTTGATTCACACTATGATCTTCACTATGATCCACTATGATCCTCACTATGACCCACTATGATCCAAACTATGATCCACACCATCTTTCACACTATGATCCACTATGATTCACACTATGATTCACACTATGATCCTCACTATGATCCACTATTATCCACTATGATCCACACTATGATCCACTATGATCCTTACTATGATCCTAACTATAATTCACACTATGATCCACTATGATCCACACTATGATCCACACCATCATCCACACTATGATCCTCACTATGATCCACTATTATCCACTATGATCCTCACTATGATCCACACTATGATCCTAACTATAATTCAAACTATGATCCACTATGATCCACACTATGATCCACACCATCATCCTCACTATGATCCACACTATGATCCACACCATCATCCTCACTATGATCCACACTATGATCCACACCATCATCCACACTATGATCCTCACTATGATCCACTATTATCCACTATGATCCACACTATGATCCACTATGATTCTCACTATGATCCTCACTATGATCCACTATGATCCACACTATGATCCACACTATGATCCTCACTATAATCCACTATTACCCACTATGATCCTCACTATGATCCACACTATGATCCACACCATCATCCACACTATGATCCACACTATGATCCTCACTATGATCCTAACTATAATTCACACTATGATCCACTATGATCCTCACTATGATCCTAACTATAGTTCACACTATGATCCACTATGATCCTCACTATGATCCTAACTATAATTCACACTATGATCCACTATGATCCTCACTATGATCCACACTATGATCCTTACTATGATCCTCACTATGATCCCCTATGATCCACTATGATCCACACTATGCTCCTCACTATGATCCACACTATGATCCACTTTAATCCACACTATGATCCACACTATGATCCACTATTATCCACACTATGATCCACTATGATCATCACTATGATCCATGTGACTGATTACATCTTATTGACATAAAAACAAACCCGCCCCCCTTAGGTAAGGTTACTGTTGAATGTATGACAACACACAGATATCATGATGAGAAACCATTTGGAATGTGTGTTTGGAGGAGAGTGTGTCACGATGCAGAAAGGAAATAGAGCAGAATTAAAACTCCTTCTGAAATGAATGAGTCACCAATGTCTAGTCATGGCTGACATCAGTTCCTTTCCGCCTCAGTGGGTCTGGAATGTGTTCCCTTCTTGCTTATTCACCCGCCCACCTGGACGAGTGGCGTCTGAAGAGGACAAAGCTGTGAGATGTCTCCACGGTGGAGACTGAACAAACACATACACCTTGATGAAGATGAAAGCATTTCAGAGATGAAGAGAGAAATCTCATTTCACTTGTTATGTGATGAATATGATGAAAGGAGCTTGCTCAACTGCTATTTACAGAGGCGACTCAAAATCCAGCCTCGTCAAATTGCAGGGTTGTGGAACAAAAATATCCATTAGCACAGTTTTCCCTCCATTATGTCCTAGCGAGAAGGAACATTTAGTAAATGCCAAAATGAGCGGTGTTACAAGTGGTGACACACTGTAAAATTCCAGCAGGGATGTCAAGGGTTCGGCAAAAATACCACCATGAAATACTTGTATTCCTGTGAAACGCAGAAAGCACAGAGATGCTGATTCACGACTGATAACGACTCTTAGCCGGAATAATCTACGGAGGATGTTAGGCTGCAAACAGTCGGATGCGTGGGACGGACATCTGGTCAGACAAGTCTGGGGGAGGAAAGTAAAATGCCAATTAGGCTCAACAGTAAAGCAGTCATGGTGATGAGATCAAGCTTTGACACCACTTTGCCACTATTTTAAAAACATGATGCAGATTTTCCTGAGAAGCAGGACACTCAGTGACGGTCCTTAAAGACTATTACTGAAAGTGTTAGCATCATCGGTGGAGCAAGACATTGTTAAGGGATCCATCCAAGGAGTTATTTGATACAATTGTATTCTTTCACCTTGTTTTCTTTTATCTCAACTACTAATTGAAATGGTAAATTAAATCATAATAATATTTAAATGTTTTGCTTAAGTAAAAAAATAAGCTTCTAATGAGAAAATCTCAACATGTTTATTTATATCAAGAGGAGCGAACAGTGTCGTTGAGAGGGAGCCAACATGTCATCTTTCTGTGTGGAGTTTGTGTGTTCTCCCCGTGTTTACTCCAGGCACTCCGATTTCCTCCCACGGTCCAAAAACATACAGAGGTTGATTGGGAACTTGGGGAAAGTGTCCGTAGTTATGAGTGTGTCTGTGAATGGTGGTGTGTCTTTGTGTTCGACAGACTGGTCTCCTGTCCAGGGTGTCCCCCACCTCTCCAGCCCCCGCCACCCCCATAAGGTAATAAGAAGCACAGAAAATGAAGGTATGAATTTATATCAAGAGGTTTCCAAATATATATACATTATTATATAATAATGAAATATAATTTCATGATGATATTATGACTTATTTTTACTTCTGTTTTCTTTTAATTTATAATGTGACCCTAAAGGAACTATAACTGCCCACCCCTGCTTTATGCTCGCCTTTGGTTTAAATGGTATTTTCAACCTTTTAACCTGTCTAGTGTTAATGGTGGTTATGTAATATTCTATATGATGTGAGATTCACTGAGGGAGAATCTTAGACATTCACAAATTATCTTCAGAGTTTAGTGGAGAAGGTGAGATGGTCAACAATTGAAGCAGTCCTTAAAATCAAGGTGTTTTTTTCATTTATAATGTATTTTCTTTAGAGTTTTGTGATGGGCTATTTTGATGTGTGTGTTGTGATGACAAAGTATCAATTCTTAGTCTGTGATTTGAATAAGTTTTCTAACAATGCAAACTACAAATCTGCAGGCAGTCCATAGATAAGTGACTCTGAGATGTTCACTAGTGGCAAGGACATGTTCCAAATTTTGAGTGAATATTTCATATGTATCTGGAAAAAAAAAAAAGGTAAGGTATAAGGTATGAGGAAGCTACGTTTGAGTTTGGACTCATGGACTTTCGGGTGAATATGACACTTGTTTATGTTTTTTTATACGACGAACAAGCTTTGGAAACTAAATTAACGGAGATATTTGATAAAAATCAACCAACTCTCTCATCTTAGGACTGCTGCTGCTGGAGTTTCGGCAGCTGTGACAAGTTCTCAACTTTTTCTAGATTTACGTGCTAATTATAAATTTAAATATAAAACATTTCAAAATAAATTATTAGTTATTTCAGGATCCAACATTACAGCTTCAAGTTTGCAAAGGAAAGGACACAGTGAAAAGTGGAAATTCAAATCAAGGCTGTGTGTGACAGGAATAAGGTCAGTAAGGTCGAACACAACTTGGAATTCATTTTGGTTCACAAAGCAAGTCAACGTTCATGAAAGAAATTAGAGTCAAAACCTTAAATAGTTGTTGTTGTGCAATGTTTTCCAAAGTGCTTTCGACCATACAGCGATGAAGACGCTAACAACTAAAGACAGGTTTGTGTGCATGTTTTTCACTTCCGGCCCTTAAAATTCTGAAGCCTTCTTAGCTGTGGTAACTTTGAGTCATTGTCAGTTCATACATTAAAGCATACATATATTCTGAGATAAAACTACATATAGTTTTACCACATATTTTATGAGTAAAATACCCCGTAAGTATGTATTTTTCTATGTTTTCTAATTGAAAACAAGATGTTTAATTTCATATAAAGTTTGTTACATGATAAGATTATAAAATGAGTCTTTCATATATAAAAAAAAATATCGGATTGACCTTTAAAGTATTTTGTCGGTTCTTTTCATTTGGTACAATTGTTTCAAGTGATGTTGTACAAAGAGATCAGTTGGATTGATGGCTGCAGTTTTGGCAGAGGAAGAGCAGCAAGATCACAGTCCAATGACTCACTTGAGACATCATTAGCTCTAATGTAGGTTTAATTTTCTGCCTTATTCTCTGGATATTTGCCTTGGTGCTCTTCAAGAGGCTATTTTTTTTCTCTGAGCTTGGTTATAATAATGACCTGAAAATAGACTCTCAAGCTGTTCCACGAATTGATTCATCTAAATTCAACAATTGTTCTCAGGGCAATAATGCACAAATTAGTTGAATGTCTGAATTAAATTAATGTAGATGTGTTGTTTGTAAAGGAGAGCAAAACATAAACTATAAACATGAATAATGCATGCTTAATGCAAGATACTTTATTGTAAATCCCAATTGCTTATATTTAGATCCTTTTGAAATAATTATAAAGGGAAATTAACACGAATCTATTGATGCTCTTTCATGCTTAATCTGTGGCATGAAGCTCATAATGTGGTTTCTTCATGTTTATGTTTATTTCAACAATGTTAACCGCAGCGATTGTGGCAAGAAAACAGCTTGACTGAATACACCCATGGTGTACATTCACGGTCAGCATATTGTTTCACATAATCACAGTCTGTGCTTTAAGTTTACGCTCACTTAAATCATATGTTGGTGCAGACTTGTTCAACGATGCTGTCTTATTTTTGTCAAGCATTGTGTTAAAGGAGGTTGAGCAAGAGTGTTGAATGCCTGCACCACAACTTTGTATTCACTCAAGGTCTCTCATGGTATTTGCAGCTTTCACAAAAACTAAAAGTTTCCAAACCTCTTGGTCCGCACCGCGAGTGTGTGCAGAAAGGTGAGCCACAATTAGTAGTGGTTGACCCTTGACCTTCAGAGACTAAATTTACTCCGTGGAGGTGCAGACGGACTGGACCTACAGCTGAGTTCAGGTTCACTCTGTAATTGTGTGATGGCTACATGGGTATTACAACCAGATGTAGAGCAGGGTTATCAGAAGGAACACTTGAAACCTCACTTGCATATAATAGCAGTCCTGTGCTGTGATTGGATAATTGTGTCTCTGATGTCAATGTTTTTTAAGCAAAGCGTGTATTTGAATGCGAACAGCCGGTCCACACCTACTGGCCGCCACATGTGCACTTGAGTAGGATTGAATCTTGAAAATCATCAAACAGAAAAAATATATAAATCAAGATATTTTGCAGATTAGGCATATCCTGGTCTTAACCTGCAATGGACTTGATGTATAAACAAAGCAGGGCATTATAACATCTGGCTGGACCTCATCAGTTTGTCATAATGGACTTCATTCTCGTAACCCCTTGTTCACCGAGATTTCAGTTTCAATGTGTTGATAAATATTTACGACAAGACATTAATGTGTTAATCATCCCTTAAAGGACATTGCATTAGTTTTCTTTTCTAGAGGCCATACAACATCATCTTTACCTTTTGTTAAACTTACTTTAAGTTCTAATAATATTTGATCAAACAGCCAATTCATACAGCAAGTTATTATGTGAGCTGTGTAGCATGAGCCAGCTTGAAAAATATTCCACACAGCAACTACAGACTGAAAGGTTTGATGAATGGCTGTCTTTGTGTGCAGCCATATGTCAGATAAAGACGTGAAAAATGGGGAAAATGTGAAACAGGCGTGTACTTGAATATAATTCTACTTTTCCTTTAATGACTGAGTTCAAAACGAAAGGTTAAACTGACATTGTCATGTCTTCTTTTACATTGGATCAAAAATCGAACAATTAGATTTGTGGTTCAGTAGTCAAATGTGATAGTAGATAGGGCTCTATTATACGTCATATGATTCCTGTAGTTGCATAGTGTTTACAAGTGCATTTTTCTCAATATGAAGGCCGTTCATTAAATGCACCTGGACTTGTCACCATTAGAAATTGTACACAGTAATCTAAATCGTAGTCAATTAAGGATTAATATACAGAAAACGTAAGAATTAACAAGGGTAAAATTGACCATTTTGTCCGTTAACATGCACACATATCCACGTCACCGTGTGACGGTCACCCAATTAAAAATTGTTCTGATGCCAAAGTGTCTCGACCACAGACATGTGCGCCTGTGTGAATCCATAGTAAGAATTTAGTTGAAGCTCTCCGATACATATAGTCTGAGGGCTGACATTGAAGTATTTTTTCCTCTTCGAAAGTGCCGATCTCTTCTTCTGTTGTTAATGTGATTTAACTCGCCGTATCATTTCTATAACTGCAGGCGCTCACTTCATCTTGTGTTTGACATTTCATGATTAAAAACAGAATCCTCAGCCGCACGGTCTTCATGCATTTTAATTTCCCTTCAAAATGATTCTAAATGTCGGCATGTTATATTTTCCGCCAGACTTGACCTTATGTAGCTTCTGAAACAAAGTGCGCGAGACAGTCTTGACCAATGTCTTCTTTATGTTTCCAGCCGAGAACGCCGGGCACTTGATCTTGTACTAGTGTTCAAAGAGAGGGTAAATGAGATGCTCAGGGTGGATCTCTCTCGGTTTCATGTGTTGTGGTCAAGCGGCACTCATCAGACGGCAGCGGAGGTTCATGAAAATGTCACGTAAGAAAACCCACCCCATCCCAAGGCATTCTTCTTTGCTCTTTTTATGATCCAGAGCAAGTGGCAAGTGCAAATCCAACACAGGCCGCACAACCAAAAACATGCAATTATACCCAACAATGTATAAACAGAATCTGTGAGAAAGATTTCGAAGATATGGGGTCATGAACTACTGTGGGAACGTAGTCGAGTCGCAAGAGAACTAACAAAAACAATATGAGATTTTATCAACCAAAGGTAGAAAGGCAAAGCATTTTTACTCTTATCCATTTACAGTGCATACATAAGCCGGTTTGCATTGCCTTATACAGATACATGTTAATTTATTAAGTCTTATTTACTTTAGTCCTCTAAAGTGATAGTTTTCACTCATTTTCTACTGACTAAGGGTTGGGATTACTTTCAGATTAACCTGTTCCTTTTGAGAGTTATAGGCAAAAATGTATGTAAATTTTAATGAAGAGACTCTAGCTCAGTGGGCGAACTTTCTCCAAAAAGACGCTTAAAAACATCCATGTTCCTTCATACTGCTTGTCTGTGACTCTAAAAATAAGCTAGCTCAGGCCCCCAAGCATTGGCTTCATAAGTATTTCTTTGTACTTTATTCCTTGCTCATTACTTTAAACGTGGGGCGAGAGGCAGGGGACGCTCTGAACAGATTCCCAAATCCATCACAAGGTGCTAATAGAAAGATAACTAGTCACATACGTACTTAGCCCTTTGGAGCAATTGGAGTCATCAATTACTCCCTTTAGGGGTGCCAGGAAGAAATCAACTGGGACTTAATGCTTGAGCACAGTCTAAAATCTGAGTAGGCGTGATTCTCAGAAACACACAGAACAGTGTATAATGGCCAAAACCAGATCCGATATAAAGGACTGGAAATATGGAATTCATCATGAATGTCACATTGTTTGACGTGTATTTTGCGCTGATGATAAATGTTGGTTTAGTCTCTCAACTCTTCCCCTCCCATTCTGTGATACCTTTGTGTTTGTTATAAATCAATATCTGTCAGGAGTGTGGGGCTGTTGATTGCTTTTACAGTGCTGTGCTGTGTAATTTGGCTAAACGGTACTTGCACCCGGTCGACTGCGGGATGGTAAACAGTCTGGCTGGTGAAAAGGGAGTGTGCTGATAGTTTCAAAGCATACAATCAACTATAATTGGTGTTGTGGACTGTGGATGCATTTGATTACTTATTCCGGAGATGAATGTGATTGTAGGCTTGAAATACAAAGTATTTTTGGTTTAAATTGCATACATCATGTGGATCTTATTTGGGTGTTTTGTGTCGTCATCTGATGATACTAAAGTTAACGTGGCTGATTTGTTGAGAGAGGAAAGCGACTCTCTCATACACTGTTGAGCAAACAAAGACACATTAAAAACATGTTTCTTACATTACTGTCAACTTCACAACATGTAATGTGCAATGTGCCTTCCCTTTGTGACATAATTGATTGTTTTATTAGTATACTATTTATTTGATTAGGGTTTTCTTCTTTCATATTTCATCTATATGAACCATCTTATTCCAGAGGAATCATCCCAGAATTCCTGTTGATTTTGCATTATGGGGAGATGTATTTTTCATGCACTGTTGTTTTTCTGATTGTGCCATTATTGTTGCTGATTTTATCAAAGGTTCGTCCATGAAGATGTCGTCAATATTAAACAAGTCAGTGATGCAAAAGGGCTCGGAACCATTGAATTAGAGACAAAAAAAATGTAGTTTTAGAGACACTTTTTAAACAAAAAAATATCTTGTTAATTGTATGAGAACCTTGGACTGATGTCGTCTTCTGTTTGTGACAAATAAACGGTGTCTTTGTAATAACCAGAATGTGCTTCACGTTGTAGAGTTTAAAACAGTGGAAGGTTTCATTTTCATTTTATCTTGGTAAAGTTAAAGATATGTTGTAGGAAGATGAATGAGTATGAGTCATGCTTGTGTATCTGACCAAAACCGCTCTGAAGGGTTTCCTCTGACTTTTTCTTTTATTCCAGTACTTTTCCATTTGCTGAGTCATAGTTGCACTGTGGCTGACCCCAGATGCCCCCCCTTCCTCCCCCTGTCCAAACATTATCTGGAAATGTACAGTCACAGTGAGTTTCATCTTAAACGATAGTAGAACTGGGAACCATTCAGTCCTTTGTGATTCAAAACTTCAATTTACGCTTGAAAAGGTTAATTTATTCAAAGATTTTGTTTAGTATGGAGTTTTGCTCTGGGTGTAGTATTGTGCATGTTTATTTTGTAATGTTAAAATGATTTATCTTTGGATTAAATTCTTCCGCTTTAGGTCTTTTGCAGTTTACTGTAATTGTCTTAATAGTTGTAGGATTGACTTTAATGTTTTTATTTTATTTTACTACAATTATCTTGTTAGATACTTTATTACAAAATGAGATCAACAAAGAAATTCCTTATTACTTGTATATATTTTTTTTTTGTCTCTTAGTCAAGTTTGGGACGGAACTTATATTATGGATATGTTGTTAAAATATATAGTTTAAAAAATGAATATGAATAAAGAGATGGCCAACCTTGAATGCCAGACATCATTGAGTAAAAATGATCTCTGATATACTCGTCTTTTCAACCATGTACTAAACGTCAATGGTTGTTGAGAGATTATAGAAGGTTGTTATTTAAGTGATTCATTCATTTTCTATGACGCTTAATCCATTATGGGGCATGTGGGGGGCTGGAGCCTTTCCCAGTTTCTTCAGGTGAGAGTCGGGGGACACTGTGGAAAGGACGCCGGTCTATCACAGGGGACACAAAGACACACAACACACAAGTTCCCAGTCAACCTTTGTATGTTTTTGGATTGTGGGAGGAAACCTGGGTGCCTGAAGTAACACGGGGAGAACACACAAACTCCATACCCTCCAGAGGTCACAAGTTGGCTCCCTCCATCCCTGGAAGCGAACCTGCAACCTTCTTGCTGTGAGGCGATGGCGCTAACCCATTAGAGATAAAGCGGCACAGAATAAAAAGTGTAACTACCCCAAAGCATTAATGTGATTATTCAGCCAAAATTCAAACTTCACTCATTTTCTATTTACCCTCATGTAAACTAAGTGTTGGGAATATTGTCAGAGTAATCTGTCCCTTTTTAGAGTTACAGGAAAAAATGTATCTTCTCAATTGTGTCCATCTCCATCCAGCTTCAAAATGACGCCCTTAAAAACATCCAAATACCTCTGCGCGAGCACTTCCAGTGTAGACATTAGACTACTGTATGTCTGTCTGGAAGCGCTCGCAATATTTACCCAGTACTTCCTGTCTATATTGCTTGTTATTCTTTAAACTTCTGCTACAAACGATCTTAAAATATAAACGAAACAATTCCTCATGTCGTGGCTTTAATACGAGATGGACAGAGGTGTGGAGGTATTTGGATGTTTTTAGTGTATTTTTGAAGAAGAAAACTGAGCTCCAGTCGCTACATTAAAATGGACATACATTTTTGTCTATAACTCTAAAAGAACATATTACTTATTATTACAACCCTTAGTCGACATGAGGGTGAGTAGAAAATGAGTGAAGTTTTAATTTTGTGTGAACTATCACTTTAAGCAAATCTTTTTTCATGCCATTTTCAAGCTGAAGAGGAATGCAGCCTTTTTTTTTTCATCCAGGTTCAATGTTACCTTTCAGATGATCTGGAGGCAGGGCCGGCCAAGAGAGACCAGAGGGGTGATGGCCACAAAGAGCTCTTTCAGCAAATACCTTCCCCCCACACTGACCTTAATCTCCTTCTAAACCCTGCACAGTCTTGAGAATCAGAACTTCTGAGACGTTAAAACTTCACAGGTTTTTCTACACCTTGAAATGTGATATCTCCCTTTTGGATATATCCGTATTTTTTATAATACCCTTTATTGTTAGAATTTAGATTTTAAATTTTTATCTTTTATATGGTATTTGAGATGTGCTCAAGTTATTGCGGGTGATTAAGTAGAAACTTTCACCTTTTAATTTACAATTTAAAAGGTATTGACTAATTTGAAAAATGAGATGAAACACTAACATTAGTACTAACATTAGTGAAGACGACAACAACTGTGCTCCAGTCACTACACTAAAATGGACGTGCATGTTTGCCTTTAACTCCAAAAAGGAATGAATTACACTGAAAATAATCCCAACCTTTAGTCAACATGAGTAGAAAATGAGTCAAATTTGAATTTGAAGTCAAAACGGACAAAATCTGTTTCATCACCTTTTATTCAGTTTTGGAATAAATAAAAAAAACAAATTGCAATGCATATCTCACCCAAAAGGACAACCTTGGCAATGCAAACTGGGAGAATGATTCTAAAACAGATTTGTGGATTTCAAGTAAAACACAAATACCCATTCAGTCAAACAAAATGGTTGAACACACAAATATGTCCCATTGTTCTTCCACGTTATGAATAGAAAAATAAAATTACTGCTCAGTTTGATTGGACATTGAACAAATTAGATTTAAAGGCATCAAATATTTCAACAACGTTTTAACAGTTATTTGAATTTAACCATGAACTTGGTGTTTTCAAGGGCATATTAAAAATATTGGCAGGAATTTGTACTTTTTATTCTCTCCCAACAAGTACTTGTTCAGTAGAATTTTGAATTGAGACACAACTGCAATATTTTCTTTTCCTCGTCTCACTCTGTTTGACAGAGATTAATTGTATTTCTCATTCTTTTAAAGAAGTCGATTTAACTCACACACTGGGACACAAAACAACTCAAACATTTTAAAAAGCACCATAAAAAAGCATCTGCTTTGTTTAACGACTAATTTCCAGGGCAGCGAAAAAAGTAAAATTAGGGGTCGATGAAGGACACCGCGATGTAGCGGGTGCCGTTGGTCGTGGGTAGGCCTTCGTGGAGATGTGTCAGACGTCCTGGGTGCATAAAGGTCCAGCCCTTTCTGGGTGATTCAATGGAACAGTTGTATCGGTGGAATCGGCAACCACCTCCCTGAAGAAAAAAACAAAACGTTAGGGTCAGGTCATCAGGTCGCGATTCATTTCCTCATTATCCTTGAAGAGTTCTTACCTCAAAGTCTGTGTCTTTGTTGTTGAGGGCAATGTTGATGGTGAACGTCGAGGAGTCGTGATGGGGTCTCAAGTAGGACTGTCTACCAGGTGTATATTTTACCACGAAGTTCATAAGAGCATAGCCCTGTGACATGAATGTATAAAGTTGTTAGTCACAGTTAGAGTTGTTAGATATCAGCCTAGACCCATAAGTCAATAATGAGAAATAATGACTAATTCCCTCTGCCAGGTAGGCTGTGCAACGCTTGTGGTTACTATGGGTTGTGCTAGAAAGTTTTGGAATATTAATGCATTGTTATACTATGAAAACTGTTGACATTAACAGTTCAAGAGGTAAAGAGTATTCAATGGTAAGTAAGTAAGTTAGTAAGTATAAATGTCTTGTATAATTAAATTCTTATTGACTCCCAAACTGTCTGACGAAATTCCTTAACATCTCAATGAAGTTTTTAGGGGGGAGGTAAACTAGATCAACTCAAGGGAAAGGATTCACAAGGGGCAAAAAAGACCCCCCATGTAGATTAATACGTCCAATTTCAATTAAATCCAAACCAAATATATAACATGAAAAAAGATCTATATTTCCTGAATTTCCACTGTAAAGTAAGAAAGTTTAAAAAGGGAAGTGAAGGGGGGCAAGATGACTACATATCATATACTAGGTAAAAAGTAATGAAACTCGTTTATTCTTTCCTCTCTCTTCAGAGTTTATTCATTCAGGCTACCATAGGCGAGATTTATCTTTATACCAGGGCAACGCTTGATATTTCAGCTTGTGTTGTAGAAAATAGCAACAATAATCTTAGAAGATCTGCTCTCTGCATGCAATTCTAATTGTAACAGGCTTGTATTAAGATTGGTTAATAACTCTCTGCTCGTACTTACCTTGGTGTAGTACCCAGAAAACACTTTTAACGTAACTGGCGATATGAACTCCCTGATGAAATGGAGCCACTCTTTGTCGAAGCCGATTTGCTTCATGTGAATGTCGTCCGTTGGCACGGTCTCATACCCACCGGAAATCCTTTTGTCCTGCAAGATGCGAGAAGGAGACCATAAATACATTTGACACAAGTGAGATGATTATTTCAAAGACACATTTTATAAGGTAGCGGAAAGTGGCTCTGATTGTGGAAACGTTTATGTTTGATGATGGTATACAATCATTAAAAAAATTAAACAAGGTTTACTCTCCATCCCTTCTTTATCCTTACTTGGAGAATAAAAAAATATAGCATTTATTTTAAATTTCAATCACCCTCTAAAGACGCCCACATCTCTAGAAGAAGTCCTAAAAATGGATTACAATGTGGGGCATGTCTATGTGGCATGAACCCCCTATCACGATGTAAACTAAATGAACATCTGGTCCACTTTGCTCAATTTCCCAAAACACTTTGTAAATAGTAGCTTGAAAGCAGCAGCTCCCTGAGACCTCAGACACAACAAAGCCTTCGTTGCTGTCATAAAGTTTACAAGGCAACATAAGAAATAATTTCCCTGCCTTAGATTTGCATCTGCTTCTAATTCATCAACAACACGTGTAGCTGATTCTTTGACAACACACTCTTCACTGCTGCAATAGAGGAATAAGACGAGAGAATGCTGGAATACTTGAGCACAATAATCTGGGAAAATAGTAAAATAAATGTATTTTAAACTTTTCTGAAATTCATGTTCAATCCATTACGACCATGTCATCCCTCTTTAATGACTTTCTACTTTGTGCCCTGCAGGGTCTTTCATCAACAGACCAGGAAATTTGAAGCCCACTGCCCAACATCAGCCAAAAAAAAGCTTTTAGAAAATGAAATATTTTAATCTCATCTCAGTGATTATTGAAACCACTGTTATGGATCTAAAGTATGACGTGTCAGTGGGATTTTTTTTCATTATTGCCACGAAAGAAGATATTTTATGTCTGTAAGAAAAATGACTTATGTCACTAACTGATTTTATCCATTCTCCTGGAAACATTAAAGAAGGGACAAGGAACAGATTAATTTAAATAACCGTTTGGGCCCAAAAATCTATTAAAGGGTTTTTGAGCAGCTCTCAATATAGTCATGGCCTCCTTTAAGAAAAAAAATGAAAATAAATATTTAAAATGGACAACAAGAGATTAAGAGAGGGTTAAAATGTAGGACAATGATAGAAGAAATAAGATACTTTTTACTTGCTCTGTTTTTTAAAGGTATTTTAAAATGCATTATTGTTTAATTATTTTAATTAGAATCAAAGATGTTTGACTGTTTTTTTTTATTTCTCAGGGTTAATTTGCTGCCCATTAGATTATATCACACGTCCTCCATCTGATGTATACATTTTTATAAATAATCCACGAGACATTGATCGGTTTTATAATTAGTTATAAAAAGATTTGAAGGAAACAAAGAAACAGCTGAAAGACGTTTTGCTCCCCCACAATTTGTTAGTTACACATTCCTCTATTTATGGGAAAAATAAACTCTGGTGGTTGAGTTTGAGAACTTATTTGTGTCTGGTGAGAAGCTGCAGGCCTAATTCGCTTAGAGAAAATGTTTTTTTGTGTTCATTCCTAGTAAACCATTTGAAAAAGGATACTGTTTTTTTCTGCTTCTAATGATGTTGGATCAAAACTATAAGGATATTTATATTTATTTATTTAGGCATTCTGAGGTCTGCGTTTTCTTCTGTCTATATGCTTTATTGGTTCCTACTTCCAATCAGAGCACATATGTTTATGCAAATGTGTATTTAAAAATTATTAAAAGTTTTAGGGGTCAGTTTTTTTTTTTAAAAGAATGGCAATTATTAAGGGGAAAAGAGTTAAAAGCCCAACTTTGTATGATTGAAAATACTGTTTCTGACTCCCCCTAGTGTAAGAAGAGTGTAACAAAACAAGAGAAGGCTCTTGTCGGTTTCTGGTTTTATGTTGTTTTATGTTCTTACTTCACGGTCTCAGAAAAGGTGTTAAAATTATACCAAACCAAATTATACAAAGAGGTCAGAGGTACCGTTCTGTTTTCAGCAAATATTAAATCATTCTATTCAAGTTGTTTTCACAAGCACTTTACGTTTCTAAATGCAACAGTCACGGACACACAGGTGGCTTTATGAGACAGTGGGCACCAACATGACTTGTGTGTGTGTGTATGTGTGTGTGTGTGTGTGTGTCTGTGTGTGTGTGTGTGTACACTGAAGCTGAACTAACAGGACCGACCTCGTGTCTCCCTCCAGACCACGACCCATAATGCTCCATCTCCTCCACGATTTCATCACAGGCCTTCGCTGAGAAAACCGGGAACCAGAAGACATCTGGACAAGGCTGTAACACACGAGAACCGACAAAGAGACTATTGAGAATAGACTTAAGTCACACTCACCTACATGGAGACTTCTAAATGAAAGAAACATATTTTGAAAAAAGAAATACAAACCTCTTCCATGTCGTTTTCAGTAAAGATTTTGCTGTAGTTTGGATGGATGTACTTCTCTTTCCACTCCTGTAAAGGAGGATAAGCAGACTGTAGACAATATTGGACCAATTCCGATGCAGCATACCTAACAGAAAATATCTTCTCTCCCACAGGTCATGTCCAAGACTTTACGAGCCAGTAAATCACCTCCAGTCAGACTTATCACAAAATGCTTTTGAGCATCTGTTCTCAGGTGATCGGCTCGACTACAAATAAAAAACACTCACCACAGGGTTTTCAAATATCTGCCACAGGTCGCTGTTGTAATGTGACGTGTTGTAGTTGGCTGCGGAGATCAGCCTTCCGAACTCATGGAGGTTTGTTATGTACATGAAGATTCCCTGTTGCAAACATGAAAGTTCAGTCAGTTCAAGCACAGTAAATTAAAGGCAAATGGTTTAAAACATGATTTTTCAAAACGTGAATAAGTAAGATGTGGGTAGCACTCACCTACAGTCTGTCAAAATTTGCATTAAAAAGAGAGATAAGTGTGATTTGAGTGTTTTTACACACTGAAATCATTTTTTACTTGGACAGAATCAGAATGGAAACAGATGCGATATAAATAATCTAGGATTATTTATGGTTGTGGAGTGGTGGGGGTGGTTGGTTGGGAATAGGACAGGACGGAGCAGTGAAGTGAGCTGGGGAGGGAGGGAGGGGAAGGTAAGGGGGGAGACAAAGAAACTCCAGGTTCTCTATCTACGGTGAAGCACAGGGAGTGTAGAGGGGATCTGGACTCCATCAGACTAGGCTTTGTCAAGACAATAGAAACGTGAACAATATTGGATCCAATCGGGGACAGATTCTAACATTTCTTGTTTGGAAACGGTTCTATGGAAATATCGAATGCGGCCAAGAAAGTTGTAGTGCTGGAGCCTAGTCTGAGATCAGTCATGAGATTTATAGGGAGCAGCTGTTGTAGCTGTGAGATTCATCAGGACAGGGGAATTGCATGTGGACTCTCTCTTTGCTCCTACTTGACGGTTCTTTAAACCTGGTATACATTTGAATATTGGTTTATTTGAAGTCTTAAAGATCGCATCACAACCATGGGCAAGAATCCTACGGCTCAGGGCCCAATATATTCCGGGAAACTGAGGAGAAACCACATTTGCTAGGACGTGTCCAAGTCTATCTTCCCCTCCGAGACCAGCGAATTACATCACTCATAAAATATGTCTTATGTAACTTACGTAAGAACCTCATTTTCTGCACATTTCAAGTGCATTTGTATTTTGAGAGACATTCTCGACAACTGTAATCAAAGTCAGATGTTATAATATTTTACTGTTATTTTTATTAAATATTGTGGTATTTCTTTATTTTTGTATGTGGCTAAAAAGTATTTATTGATTTAAAATTCCATTCCAACTGTGTTCTCTCAATCACCGGATCAATATTATGTTTGGCCAATGAGTGCTAACCCATTCAAAATGCATGGTAAAGAAACACATTAGTTAAAGATGAATGTAAACCTTTGGGGGCCTGAGCATATGGAATGATTCCGGAGAAGGTGAGTCTTTTTCTCTGTGACTCGTCTAAAATAAAGGAGAAGCAATATGTGAATATCATCAATTTCTGTTTCACAATACGAGAGAAAGAGTGACAGCTCAGATGCCCCACACATAGCAACTGGAGAGGAGAGGAAATGCATGAAATAGAAGGAGATTCCCACTGTAGCTGGTGTTGTTTTTGGGGGGGTTCTTGTGAGAAACTCATGCGAGGGGAAAGATAAGGCCACGGAGTTATTAAACATGTGGATAGGAAGAGTTGTCCCAAGAGAAGTGCAGAACATGGGAGAATTGGTTAAAAAGTTGAACAAGCAAGATGGAATCCTTTGACAAGTATTGTAGGTATAGTTGCATACATATGCAAGTGTAACACAAAACATCATACCAAACAGAATCATGCCTTTGACAGACAACCACAAATTAATTTCAGGCTTCTATATATCAAGGCTGTCAATACAAACCACCCAATATATATAACCCTATTTTGGCCATTAAATGTCCTTGAGATTTCAGTTGTAGCCAAAATAAAGTAACTGGATATATTTTTTATTTTTACTTTTTTAATCTATATACTCTTAAATTCAGTGTAAAATATTTAATAATAAATCATAACTAATGGTCAACTAGCAAATAAACAAATACAATTCTATTCACTGGGATGTTTTTCTTTAATTGACAGCTCTGATGTATATTAATTAGGGGAAAAGACTGATTCAAACCTTTCAGTTATGATATTAAAAAGCCCATAGAATGATGCTTCTGATATTCCATGATTTGTGTGGGTGTTTCTTGCTGTTTTTATTAAACTTGCTTCAGAGAAATTTCACAAATTCAACAAAATTTAAGAGGTAGTATGTCTATTTTTAAATTATAAAGTAAAAAGTGTGAAAGTTGGTGTTTTATGGTTGTGAATTATAATGCATATTTAACACTTACATTGGAGTTTAAATCATAATGTAGAGGAAGCCAAAATGTTCTGCTATATTTTCAATAACATCTTAATAGTTGTACTTTTACATTCTATGGCCCTTTTAAAGACTTTGTAACTATCATAACGTCAAGTGAACATCCGGTCATTTGCAGAGATTCGTTGTCTTACCAATTCTCTGGCATTTCTACACAAAGCCATATCTGGGTCAAGTTTCTCCAGAACAAAGTAGTTCCTTTCTTTCAGCTCATTCCTCAATGTACTGCCCTTGACGAGGTAAACGTGAGCCATGTAAGGAATGTTCCACACACCCCTAGAAACAACAAGACATTGACATGAGAAGCTTGTTTCTAAGATGGAATTGTGGAATGAATGAGATGAAAAATGTTTTGCTTGTGTAGCCCTGAGCTGCAGATTGACATTTTCCAAGCGAGAAGTTTGTTTGTTGAGATGATGATTGTGTGAAAAAGTATTCTGAAAGATGTTTATTTTTTTTGGTACAGCTTTTATTTTTTTTCAGTCCTGAAATCGTGAACAGAATTGTTCTGTGAGTGTCACATAACCACCAACTGCTTAGCTCTTGTGTTATCTCAGGGTCAAGGTGACCCAACCTCCACCACTGTATATGTATTTATGGAAGCCAGGTAGGTTGTTTACCTTCACAAGGGATACCACAAACACATTTGTTTTCAGGCTTATGGGTCACCTTGACCCAGAGATAATACAAGGGTTAACACAAACTCATTTGATTTCAGAACTATGAAGTATGGAGACTTTTTGAAGTTACCAGGAAGATAAAACCACAAACCTACAGGACAAGAGCATAATCTTGTTTAGTAACTTAATGGCAAGTTAAAAAAAATGCAATAGTTTCCACATCATGGCAGTAAGCAGACACTGTGGGAAGTATGGGGGAAGCCAGAGACAATATTTTCAATATTTCGTCCATTAGCTGTTTCATAAATTAAGTCCAAAACAGCACTTAGAATTTGTGAGTAAGTCCATCTGCTTCAGCCTCTAGCTTGACAGGCATGTGAAATATTGTCTTGAAATATTAGGATTTTTTTTCACTGTCAATTGTTGCAGCTGTAGGGGGGATGGGGTCCCTGAGGTCATTCTTTTAAAAGACCATATTCATAGATGCCTTAAATGAGTCCAAATAACAGGATGAGCAAAAAAAACGGGAAATTCATTGAGCTGTTAAGACACTTACACTCGCTTTCTCTGCACAATGTCGACATAATCTTCAGAGCGGGCATAATAACCATCCAAGCTTAAGGCTCCCCAGAAATTGGACCACAGCTTGCTGTGTCGGGTGACCAGGGGGCCAATTATCTTCCTGTGAAAAAACAAAAAGGAAATGTGGGGCAAAAAGTGAGAAAATGATAATTCTGTCACAGTAGATAAAAGCCAGCAGTACCTCAAAGACCCGACAACTGCTTTTGCTCCTCACATGCTACAGACCATGTGCGGCATCAAAAGGGGATCAAGCTTCAGACGGAAAGCTGTGATCTCTGCCAAGTCCCCAAAAAACATCCATAGAAATCTAGACATGTCTAATTTGAACCAGCAATGCAAGAGTTTGTTTTATTACTGTGATTTAGAAATGGAAGGCTTTTTCTAAACATTTTAATTGAACAGAATCATAAATAAAAGTATTTATTGATCCACCAGACTCATGATCTGAACTTTAAAAGGGTTCCTCAATGGCCTCAGAGGATGGAGAGAATTACCATAATGACTTAAAATATCTTGGAAAATCTTTGCATGCAGATCATTAAATCATAGCCACAAGACTGCCACGTGGACTGGTCACAGCACAAATTTAAAATGTGTGCACTCTTGCTTTTGCGAATAATGCAAAGTGACATTTTGGTTTCGCTATTTTCATGCATCAAGACACAAACAGGAAAATATGGTCACTTATATTTAAACCTGCATGATGTAATGCTTTGTGGCTTTGGCACTGCGCTTTAGAGGTTACAACATATTCCCAGTAGACTTCTTATTTAAAGAAGATTCACCTGTTCTGCTCGATGAGAAGCTTCAGTGTTTGCCTGTTGGTCAACACCACGTCTGAGTCGATGCTGAAGTAGTAGCCGCATGAAGCGTCTGTGCGGCAAAGATCCCTGTTGGAACAAATACACTGAAAATCAAATATAATAACAGTGAAACACTTTTAAAAATGTCTGCTGTCATGAAATAAAATTCACGAGCTGATAGATAAACCGTCTCATGTATGATTACAACAATTATCTTCAAGATTATATGACTCTGGAAAAAATGAAAGACTTGTGAATCAACCACATACATTTAGGGATGTTTCCACTAAAGCAAGACATTTACCTTCAATTTCAATGAGGCCTCAAAAAGTAAATTGTCACCTCAGCAACCTATGATTTTGAAAATTGCTAATTCATGGTACCACAGCTCTCTTAGGTGTCTCTTGAAGTTAACAAATCAAAATTATTGCTTAAGGTTTTTACATCTACAGTATATTTTGACATAAATATTTAGCTGTCTGACAAGAACAATTATATAAAACAAAATATTTATATATAGTATTATAGAGCCCCCCAAAAACAACTTTACTTTAGATTAAGTTATAAAAGATACAACTGTAACAGTGTCTCCAAATATAAAATGAAATATAAAGTATATTAACTATGATGAATAAAATGTAAAAAATCCAATGTTTTTAAATAATGTCTCATTACAAAAGAAAATAAATAAAAGAAGAAAACTCATAATTGTAGCTCACAAAATACTTTTTTATGTTTTTGATACGCTAAACAGCCACTTATTTCAATTCAGAAAGTAAATGCTTGTTTTTTTTAACAATTTTCTTTTGTGTATATAAGATGAAAACCTTTTTTTAATTTTAGTTTTTTAGTCGTCAAATTAGGTGGTTGGATAATAAAATAACAAACAATATAGAGATTAAAATACATTAGGAAACTGAAGTTACATTTTTATAAAAAATAAATACATTTTGTTTTATTTTGACATATTTAAGATTCAATTATCACATACATGCCCATATTTCTGGCCTCTCCTTGACTCAGATTTTCCTCCGGCCCAACAACTTTGAAGCTGTTGAACATATTTCTATTTGCTTCCCAAAACTTCTGGATGTGCTTCTCATGATACACCTCCTGATGAGACGAATAGTGGGTTAGATTCTGAAACACGTACTGTATAGACACGGGGGAAAGAATGTCTCATGACAGCCACAGCTGCTCTTACTCACATTGTTGTGCACAAAAATGTTGAGCTTATCTTTGGGGTAATCTAAATTCACCAGCCGCTGAAAGAACTCAGGAAGAAATGGAGTAGGCTGCTCGATGAACACTCCAACCCACACTTGCGGCAGTTCCTGTTTACATTAGAGAAGTCGCAATGAAAGTCAGTTTAAACAAGAGTTTCACATCAATCATGGATCACTCAAACATTGCAGAAGAATTCTTAAACATTGAAATCAATGTGGCTGTGAACTGTGTGCTACACCTGAAAGCAGATTTTGAGTGACTGAAAAGTTGGAGGATATTTTAAAGGGACACTAAAAGGGAGAGAACTTTTTCCCATGCTTTTCCTCCAGCCTACACTGCACACTGTTGATCTCCGTGACCCGCACACAATGAATGACTGGGCAGGGGATGAAAAGGGAACCAAGCAAAAGCGTCTAATTTTCTAGTTCCGCAATGTCTGACTTTCTGGAACCACAGGAGGAATTGTGCCAACGTGAGCTCACATTGTCACTGCAACACATAAAAAAGCTCTGGCAGCAGTGAGACGATTGCCCAGAACGTCCTTTTTTTCCCTCATGCATGCACACACCTACCACACAAATTCCTTGCCGGGTCAAGCCACAGTTTTGTTAAGGATTTGAGACGGATTCGTGCAGCGTCTTCAGTAATCACTGCGATTCAGAGTCAGGCTTCAGTTGTAATCCGTCTCCCTGGCTCTTTGTGTGCCTTGCTGTCCGTAAGACTTTCCTACAAAAGTACCAAAAAATGGCAACCCTCTTAAACCCTTGTGATACCAGAAACACCTCAATTGAATAATATAGACAGAGAACAGGGCTTTAAAGATCTAAGGATTTGGTTCATTCAGTCATGACCTAGTCTTCTGGTATTGTATCTGTTGTTAGAAATTAAACTCCTGACCAATTAGGTCCTCAACCTTTCGCTCAAGGCTCATGGAGATGGTACTTTCATTTCCTGTTTAGAGCAGGGAGGGCCAAACATGTTTTAAGGAGGGCCACAGGAGCAGGGACCAAATGTTTACACCAGAATCATACCAAGAGTTCTCAAGTTTGGGACCTCAACATTTAAGCTCATTTATCCTCAACCAATTTAACAAGATCGGGAACTTGTCTGCTTTTCAGTATTGAGAGATTGGAAACATCTTAGCATCACTTTGACGTGTTTTCATTACATTTATTGGATCGTGTCATGTCAAGCATGTGTTGCATTTAAAACGTTAAAATGTATTTTAAATCAACTGGTTGAATAACCCCCCTTATAAAAGGGACCATGGGCCACATTATATCTGCTAAAGGGTTGCAAATGGTCCCCGGGCCACACTTTGGAATGACTGGATTAGAGCATATGTTACAGTTTGGTAGCTGTTCAGAACAACAGCCTTAGTGCTCAACAAATCTTCTCAAAAGAGACCACGATTGTTTGTACGATAAGAGCTTTAAAGATGTGAAACTAGAGCATAGTCACTCAGAAACACACAGAGCAAACCCCATGAGACACGAAGGTACCAGAGTCACCTAAATCTACAATGAACAGTCGTCCCTTTGAAACGGCACAAACTTTTTAAGTTCAAAGAACCTTCTTTGGAACAATTTCATCCCTTGGTATTCCACATATGCGAGGCATGAGTTTGCCGAGTTTTGACTTCACAGCCATCGATAATGAATGTAAAACACGAAACAAGGACGCAAGCTCAGATCAGATCCAAGTTTGACGTCCGAAATCTCTCATCTGGAATGATGCACAGCTTAGTCTCATTAAACCAACACACTCTCATTTACTCAAATTATCAGGGATTCTTTTGTACTAAAAATACATAATCAATCCGTGATGATGAACATTCCTCTGTTTTGGTGTCAGCTTTGTTGTGTTGGGAAGATGGTGGATAGTTGAGTATTTCGCCTGAAAAGGTATTAGGGTTTAGCTCTAAGTTCCTTCTATACAAACTAAAATTGTGTAGTTCCTGGAGAGTTGCTGTGTGAAACTGATCATGTTGAAACAAATAAAATGTCTGCTGTGGTCAAAATAAAACAAAAACTCATGTATTTTCCTGCATTAGAAATGATTTTCTTCTCACTGCTGGGTGACGGCATCATAAAGATGTCACCTTGAGTCTGTGATCGTTTTTCTTTCAGGCTCCAGCCTGAGCTGAGGCCTTCGACACATTTTCAGTAAAGCCACCAGAACTTACCATTGTGGGGGGGAAAAGAACCACACTGGGAATTCCACTAAAGACATGCTTGGTAGAAGTGACTCCCCTTTAAATAAGACCTATGAAAACCATAGAAACCATATCCTGTACCGCAGCAGTCCAGCACTTCCTCTGCCCGATGTCCCTGGAATTGTTCCTCTTGCTTGAAGTGTAAAACGGGGTCAATTCTACTTTTTACATTTTTGCTTAAATTAACAAGAAGAACTTGTGAAAAAATACTTTAGTATTTAGTTTTGACTTGATGTCGGTCATTGACTTAAACCTCCATGTGTCATAGGTGTGGAATACACAGGACTCAAACATCAACTCTTGAATGTACAGTACTTCTGATTTGAGGTTTGATTGTAACAGTTCATTACCATTACCACACTTATTCTTCACCTGTTCTCTGGGAAAGCCTTCAATTTGCTGCTCTTGTCCACCACATCATCCAACAACAACCTACCAGTCTAGTGATCCAGCGTACCTTTGGTCTGTCTGGCTACACTTGGTACCAGTCTTTGGCTTTTCCCCTGTTTGGATACTTTTCTTATCTACTATATTTGCCTTGTCCTGTAATATATCTGGAATATTTATGTGTCTTACCCTTAAAAAATGTTTGTGTGTCAGTCTGATATGCTTGCTATCTCATCTGTTTTCTCAAAAGATTCCTTCAACATCAACTTGCATTATTGCCATTCCAATTAAATTCAACCACATACATGTACTATTACAATTAGAATGTAAAGACATTTCATCCAACTGATATAATCAATTTATGTATACAGTATATGATACATATATGATCATTTGTACATTTTAAACACTTACTGGTAGTTCTGACAAGTCCAAAATGTCAGCGTCACAGACGCTGCAGCCATTTTCATAGTTCCATGCATTTGGAACATAGTTTGCCAGGTAGTTTAGGTACATCTGTCGAGTAACATGATGAAAAAATGTTAATAAACACAAAATGCATTTCATGCTGCTGCCATCTTCTTTTTAATCAAAGATGACCCAGAGTGTCCACCGATGATGATGTCTTAAGTTTTGGTTTTTCCTTCTGCGAAAGTACGGAGAATGATAGCCCACATAAAGTGGGGGACACATCCACAGAAATTATGGACTGGCTTTGGCCAGGACTTGCTACTCTGAATGAATAATGAGCTGGCTTTATAGCCGGAGCAACTGGCAAGTATCAAGCAGCAGTAAGTATATTTATTTGAGGGGATCACGAACTTCAAAGAACCTTCTGTGGTGAGTCTGATTTGGCTAAGAGGAAATCACAGAATACCGATGCAGATAGATTTAAAAACTAACCATCCTTTAAGACAGATAATTATCAAAATGCATTGAAGGAGGGTGCTTTTATTACTTACTTTAGTGTTTCCGTTGCCATGGACGGCAACAGGAAGTGAGTCGTACGCTGTGTTTCTAACTCTTACTCGGCCTGTTCCAAATTTGAGAAGCACTTCATCTGCCAATAGAAGAGAAATATGTTCACTGCCTGTACATCTATAAATGAGTGATCTAAATGTATCATGCAAAAAGAATATCCATACTGTTAGCATTCTAAAGTGTGGGGTAGAAACCGCAAAGCCACAGGAAGAGCTCCAATTGAACCCTTCTTGGACATACTTTCTGGTGGAAACTCTTCTCGCCACCTCCCCTAATCTCAGTCCATTACTACGTATATAAATTAAATACTTGAACTCATCGTTTTTCACTACCTTTGTTCAGTCGAACCACTATATCGTCAGCAAACTTCATCGTCCAGGGAGCCTTACCCTTCATTTTCTCCATCCCCATAGCAAATAAGAAGTAATAAAGAAAATAAATCAAACTGGCTCTTTCTGCTATTGAAGGTACAACAGAATGGAATATTTTCAGCTGTTATTGCTAGTAATATTGATTGTAGACATAACTTGAGGGCAGTCGGAGCTAAATTAGTCTTGCTAATGTGAACATTTTTTATTTTCTTCCTATGTTGTATTGTCAAAAGTGAAATAGTCATTATTATTGTAGTATTATCCTATTACAGTAGGGCCATATTAAAATGATATTTAGGGAGTTACAGAATAAGTGTAATGTGAATCTCAACTAGGTATTAATTTACACTGATCACCAGAAAGCTTTTTGAATGAATAAAACCATCAATTATTAAGGTTGACTAAATGTATGACTCTCAATCTTAATAAATGAGCATCTTATTTTATACACTATTGATGGTCGAGTTCAGCCCCAAAATAAATAATAATAATAATCAAATAATATATTTCATTATATAGCTTAAACCCTTCAGCAGATATTTACATGCGAAGCTAAGGTTGGGTTTTCATCAGTGTATATGTGCATCAGCATGAAGAGAAGCTGCATGTTAAGATACTGAATTTGACAAGTTGCTCACCGACTGCTCCATTCAGGTTTTGGAAAATCTGGCACCTATGGTCTAAGGTCATATTGAGAGATTCCTGAAAGGAGAAAAAACATTTTTTAGAAACATTAAACACTGAGTCACCTGACAAAAAAGACACATACTCGCTGTAAAGGATCCAGGAATATCTTTGTGTAAAACAACTGGTCGTCATCGTTGTCATGAAGGTTCCACTGAGAAACAATTCTGTGTATGTAAGGAGCATATCCGATGACACCTGCAAGTTATAAAGAGAGTGAAAATTGCAGCAGTTAAAAAATGTTGAGAGAACTTTACGAGCCAAGTTACTGCCAGCCTGTTTGCGTTAATTGTGACTGTTTACACCAAAATCCTCGTCTTTATACGTGGTGTTAATTTGGCCAGTTTTCCTATACACAGATTTGACTACTACAACAAGGAGCAATAAAACTGTTGCTATCTAAACAACTCGCCACATTCTGGCTGCTGTGACTGTCTGCACAACACTTGTGCCCATTCTAAAAGCAGATTCTCATGGCAATCACTCTTTAACTTTTCCACTGTCCTTGCATTGCTCAAGGACAATGACCACAAGCACAGATTGCAGGGTTTCTCTGGGTTGTTTTAGTGTGCCACTTGGCATCCTGAGGCAAGCCTCAGAAACAGTAAACAGGTAATCTGATCTGTCTGATATAGTTTAAGCAGTTCACAATTTACTTGTCAACGAAAATTGTATCTTTGGTAAAATATCGTGAGCTTCGGCTCGTTTGAATCCTTCAATAAAGACAAGGCTGTTGCACACAAAAACAACTGTCCGGCAGACATTATCCCGTCTTTAGCTATTTCCCCTGTGTCCAGCTGCTGCAAGGGAAAAAAAGCCCAAATGGCCACTTGGGCGGTACCCTTCAACACAAACAAACCCAGCAATTTTAGACAAACTGTAGAACATTTGAGAGGCCTGAGACAAATCCACAAGTCATGTTGACGACAGTGAATGCTATAATGGTTCTCTGATCAGACTGAGGTGGCTAGAATCCGACACGGGAGGTCAAACCATGAGTATGACCGCAAGCAAAGCAGTAATTCAGTGTACTGAACATCCATCATCTCAAAGCTGCATTAAACCAAATATACTGTACTTCTCCTCTTTTAGAAAACATCTAAGCTAAATTGAAATCCTGCAGGACTCTTAGAGAATGGAGAGTGACACGTTGCCATACAGGAAATTCCACGAGCAGGAAGCTTATAGTGAAAATATACAGTCAATGGATAATAATATCATTCTTGTGGCTTCATCTTCCATTACTAACATCCAACTGAAAGAGGGCACAGTTTAAGCTCCCTGAATTCCAGGAAGGAAAATATCCTGCTCGAGCCACTTACAAAGAACAGCTTTATATCCATATATTTATCTGTTAATAAGAACAAGCATTAATTAATGCTAGACGTATGTTCATTTTATTGGATTTGTTGGTGCATTTTATACTGTTATTTAAGGGATTTACTGTACTTTAGCATGCTAACCTAGAATAGAGCAGACAAAAAGAGAAAATAGCATTTTGTAATTTTTTAATTACAGGTTTAGGATCTTACCTCCAGAGTTAAGGTAGCGCTTTCCACTCCGAACTGAGGGATACTTTTCGGCTAGTCTCTTATCAGGCCATATCAGACCCTCTGCAGCGAAAAGCACCTTATGATTGGCCTGCTGGAATTTCTTTAGCAGCTCTTCCGGACCCCCAGCAAAGATAAGATCATAGCTAAGGGAGCAGAGTGAATAGAAGATATAACATTCTTTGTTCAGAATTACTCAGGAGGTGTGTTTTAGCAACCAATATAATGCTAGATAACATCATCCCTAAACATGCTGAACACTGAAGGGTTAATGGATAACAAAAGTAGACCTTAATGTGTAATCCTCACATGAAGGAAAGTCCCTAAAAGTTTACAGTTAATGCCAGGAAAATTCATAAAAATTACACTGCAAAATGCAAAATGCAAGTTTCCGTTGGTTCAGATTATGATGAAACTGTTGTTCAAGTTGATTTTATTTGCTCTCGTGGAAGAGTTTCACGTAATGTTTTTGATTTAAACTCTAACCAAATGCAACAAAGTAGGCGTGATCATTTAAATAAAAGTGCCTACTCAAATTTATAGAGGAGAAACCTAGTGAAAACAGAAAGCTTTAGTTTATATAACATCTACAATCTTTTTAAAAGTGATTTTGATTCTTTGTGGCTTTAATATTGTTCTATAATTGGTCTTAGAAAGGCGCTTTACCAATAACTATTACTTACTTTATAGGTGATCGAGATTCTCTTTTTTTACCCTGATCACAATTTGATCACATTCTGAGTTTTAAAAAATAAGAATATGAATTCAGCTTAGGTCATTGTCACTTTAAGAGAAAAAAATAGCACTAATGTTCTACTATTTGAAAGTACTTTTTTCTGAATGGGATCTTTTGCATCATATTTTGAAACATCTGCCTTTTCTTTTTTATCGCTTTGACACGTTCCTCTGACAGTCCTCTAATGTCCAAAATGATCATAATTTGTAATAAAACTGATGGTGTATTTCACCACAAGTTACTTGAATAAGTCCCTTTTTCCCCGTAAGTACAGTAAGAGCAATACTCAGAGCTTCACTGTGTCACATAGTGGAAAATGTGGCTTTAATTGAATCATTTTTTATGAAGCAGGAATATTAGGATGAAGGAACTTAATAGTGCTGATGATTTTACAACTTTCAGGTGTGAATAAAGAAAAAAGAAAACATAAAATATGTTCCTTTCAACACACATGTTGTAGCATTAGCCATATGTGTCTGCTGTGTAGTAAAATATTGACCAACGCCTGTAAAAGAGGTCAGATATACAGACCAGTGTATTTAGCATGGCAGGAAATGTAGGAGGCACACCTCCTCTGCAGACCACATGAACAACTGCACAGGTATTTAAGGGGAAGTGTAATATAAGTGAGGAAGACTGTTTGCTCGACTGTAACCACACTTGGCTGTACATGTTCACACAGGTATTCCCTGTCCCTTCATAACTTGTCAAACTTAGGTCTGATGGAGTAAAAATGTGCTTCAAGCCATAACAAACTCTTTGGCACTGTCAAAAAGATGATTAGCTCAAACGAAATTTCTATACTGGTGTCATTTTAATTTATTGAAGTGTGTTCATGGTGATGGTTGCTAAGGAAACTAGGGATGAAATCTGTTCATTCTGCACCTGATGAACTAGCATCCCTTTGTAACGATAATGTGGTCACTGGGTTTAATTTACACGAAGAAAAACCTGTAGCATCAAACTTACCTGTCCACAGATAGGACTATAAGATCCTCCTGATCTGCTAGACTCTCCATAGCTTCCTTTAGTAGTCTGACCTTCTGCCCTCCTCCAATCGAGTGGCCCACATCTCCACCCTTCCATGCTTCACCCATTCCCAGCACCTGGGATAAATCACAGCATTTCAGTATTATAATGTATTTCCTTCAGCAGAAAGAAATATGCTATACTATGTAAGTAAGTAAGTAAGTAATTAATTTCTATTTATATAGCGCTTTTCCAGACCAGGGTCACAAAGCGCTTAAACAATCAAAACAATATTCAATAAAGTATACACTTTAAAGGTCAAGAAAACATATACGGGACTTATAATATACTCTCCATGAGGTCCTTGAAACTGAACATCAATGAATACATCTCTTGTGTCAATTATGAGTCAGTTGGAAGCAGTTTTTTGATGACATAAGTGAATAGTGTTAATATTAAAATTGCTTAACTGCAGCTAATCATGATCATTCTTTTCTAAACCAAAGAATCCTGAATGTTTCTCTTCCATGTTTTCCATCCATGCTGAGGCACCAAATACCCCAAATAAAATAAAAAAACTGACTTTTTATTTTTTTAATATCCAATAAGAAGATTCGATGCTGGTGTCGAACTTCACTAGAGCTTTGAATGTATGCGACGGTTTATCAGTGCCATGTCTGCAACAACACTGGAACAGGAAGGTCACACTAAGGGTACAAGAACCAGAGCAGGGAAATGAGATTTAGGTTTCATGCCAAATCAACAATGTTTTTTTTACCAGTGGCTTTAACCACTAAATCCAGACTGAGGAGTGTCTCTGCATCCCCTTTTTCCTTCCCAGCTGTAATCACTTTAGAGGCTGGACTGTTGCATTTGTGCTGCCATGTTAACTTTAGCCAATTTGACATCAGTAAACATCATTAAGAAGGCTATATCTTACCTTGACAGTGTAGTTGAAATAGTTTGCAGACTGCATGAAGCGGTGGAAGCCATCTGTTTCCTCTGTCGCAACGGTTAGAACCAGCAATTTTTCTGAAAAAGAAAAACATTCTCACATGAAGTCATCACACATTTGGCCGCTCTAAACGTGGCCATTAGGTCTGGAGGTTGAAGGTTGGGATATTTGAGATTTTTATTCAGCACATTCTACTGAAGCATGGAGGCTTGATGTATGTGGGGCGAGAGAGGGAAAATTCTTTCTATGACCTCAGACGTATGTCAACAATCTGGTTACTATTTGATACCCACTTCGTAACATCTACTTCAGTTTGATTATGTCTTCAGAGACATGTGTGTATTTTTGGAAGAGATTGATTGAACCTTCTTGAGTTTAAGAAAGTGCATGAACCTCTGGAACATTTCCGGTGGTTACATAAACTCAAGGCTGTCGTGAATAATGATATAGACCAAATATATATTAACGCCAGAGACCTCAGATGATGACTGGTGAACCACACCCTCAGCCGTTGCTCTGTACTTTTAGAATGATGAGGTAATTTATGCTTATTATTGAGCATCTTGAACTCTATATACTCTCTTATAGGTCATGGTTTAAGGACTTAGATCTCATTTCCTTTAACTGTTATGAACAAAGGATGCAGATTTAAGGGAGTAGCAGCTTCTTCAAGTGTAAAAGAGGATTTAAATATATGTTTTTTATTTATCCCGGAAAAGGCATATGGATAAAAAATTACATTACATTACAAAGAAAAATAATTAAATCATTCGTATAGGACTTTATCTTCTGTACCATTCATTTTCCCATTTTAAACAAGGATCCAGTCATAGAGTGTAATGGATTGCCTCACTGACAGCAGCTGGGTCTTGCTCAAGGACACCAGGCTTAGCTATGAAGGTTATCTAGCGTGTTAATGATCATTTTAAAATCTTGCATCCATTGAACGACTCCAAGGTAACTGTAAGCTCATTCACTGTAACTCTTCTCTAATAATTTTTATATCTTGTATTCCCCTGTTAAAAAAACATTTCACTTTCATACTTCCCTTAACCAGTTACCATCTCCCTGTATGGTGTCATTGTGTTTTCATTGCCATAACTAGTAATGTGTATTTATTCAATTTAAAATAAAAGTGGAGACACAGAACATTTTTTTGATTTAATGCACAGAATTTTTTTTCACTGTTTATTCTCTTGGAAATGTATAAAGACAATTTATTTTTCTATGGAAACAATTTGGTTATCAGAGTTTTCCCCCACTTCTCCAGCCAGCTGTAATCACTCCCACTTTGTTTATACGAGTTTTGGAGGTGAAGACTTACGTGATTGATTACGTGCGGTTACGAAAACCCTGATGCTTGACCAATCACAGCAAAATGGTTACATAACAGGTTATGGTAAACAAGACTTCATTTCCAGAAAAACTAAGCATTTTCAGTGGGCGTGGCTTAAGCACATTTTCTAATGTAAATATTTCAATGAAAAGAGAGTTTTGTACAAACAGACACATACTGATGATACAATAGAGGTCCAAGATCTATTTAAGAGACACTTAAAGCAACACATTAGTTGCCTTTTAAAGCACACGTGGGAAGGTATAAATGACACAAAGGATGTTATATTGATGTAAACATGCATTGTTATTTCTGATTTAAAAAAAGCTATTATTAACTTGTTCATTCAGCTGCATATCCATGTTTCTGAATGATTTGAGCCCATACAGATGCCCAAGTACTTGTATAAACAGTTACACCTGGAGACAGTTTTAAGAAACCTATCGACCTCTACATGTAAGAGGAAACTGGATTTCCCGTACAACCATAGTAAGAATACAAGCTCATCTAAAAATATGTTTTGCACCTAACCGCATTCTTGTTAATGCTATTTAATTAACAAGAACATCTTCTTGATGGAAAGAGTTTAAGAAGTACAAAGGTCATATAGGATACTATTAGAGAAGAGATAAAACAACCCCAAAGATCAGGCATGATGCGTAAAAAAAAACAAACTTTCACTACAGATGTGCAAGTATTAAAGTTTTCTCTTGGCTTTGTCCCTCGACTGGACAGGAATATCCACTCGATTTTACAGGTCACCATAAACTCATAAAATGTTAGCTTGTTTCATGCTCAAGTTGATCTATTTTCCAGACAGAACTAAACTATGTTGAGCCATTGTCTCGCACCTGAAACCCTCTAGACTATAATGACTGCCAAAGTCATGTTAGAGACAAAGATAAAACCTCCAGTTTTGGATAAATGTGTCTTTTGGATTTTTGGAAACCTGTCCGTGAGTCTGAACCACAGGTGTGGCCTTGTTCGTGTTGCTGCCTGGCGACTGTATCCGTGTCTTCTCTTTCGGGGATATGGGTTTTCCATGCACATTTGTGGGCCAATCAGCTGTGAATCAAATAATGTTTAATGTTTTTCTTGCATGGTCCAATCGGAATGACTTTGAAACGAAAAGTCACTTTGAAACAAATGTGAAAACAAGCAATACTAGAGCCCTTCCTGACACTGGATTTAACAGCCTTTAAAGCATTGATCAGATAAATCTACCAGGTGGAAATTTCATCATCGTTCTATCTTCTTAGGGTATCTTTCTTGCCTTAGTACTTTGCATTTGATTCAACCTTTTGGCTAAACACAACTTTATTTCAAGTGTGTTAAATAGTTTTAATGATTCAAATTATATTCTCTGATTTTAAATTACAAGTCTATGTAAAAGATTAAGGTTTGCTGTAGAAGATAGTTTATATAATGAAAAATAAACTCACTAAATCATTCAAACCAACTGAGGAATATTTAGATGACCAACATTCTAACAAGTGCAAGTGTCTCGTCAGAATAAACAGAACATTCCCCCGTCAGTGATGTATAAACTCGGCACAGTAAGAGGAATGTGGCTCATACTTAAGTCCTGTAACTCTTTTCCAGAAGAGGCTTATAACCCCCCCCACCCCCCTCCCACACACACACACACACACACACACACCCTCACACACACACACACTCTTCGCCTGCACCACATGCAGCTTGGCTGTCTGCACAAACCTTCACAGTTTGATGCCCAAATGTTCTGACTCACTTGCTCAGGATAAACACAAGTATATATTTTGGGGACTAAAGGGAATCACGGGATTCAGATTTCAGTCGAACATGAGGATATGTGGATCCTTCCACTTTGACTAGCAGCTGCTCTACCTGCTCTACAAACAAGACTTTAACTGTGTCCTTTATTGACAGATACTATCAATATCATGCACTGAAGTCATAAGTGGTTCGTAAGTTCAACAGAAAGATAATGAAAAGGCTGGATTCAGGCTGTCATGACTAGATTGCACGTTGATACACAAACCTCTCTCTGTAGTGAAAGTTGAGATTTGATTTATGATCCTGGAGACCTGGCACTGGAATGGCCTCCTCTAACCCACCCTCTTATAAAATGTGGATTTTTAGTAAATTCATTGCATGCGCTGTTCCTCTGTCTTTAAATAGATCCTGAATAATGTGTTTGGAGTATGCAGAAGAGTGCCCGCAGACCTTGGTGCAGTGACGCGAGTCAGGAATTGAACGGAATGAGTTTCCCAAACAATCCTAATAGCATTGTTTGCTCAATGAAAACAATCGGGAGAGCTCGACTAGAGGGAGGGAGGAATCGCACATACACAGTTTACACAATTTTCATTCACTAGAATGGAACTAGATAACAGGTATACAACTCAAAAAATTAGTTTTCTCTGGAATTGGGGAGGAAAAACACTCGCTAAAGTGAGTAGACACAAGCAGCTTGGTGATTTCAATAATGGCCGACTTGGGAGAAGCCTCAGGGTAGACCCAGGATAATATTAAAATATTATCTTGGGAACTACTGAGGATCCAATACATGCAAAGAAGACAGTCCACAGTTCAAAAATAAAGCACAATGTTTGGTTTCACCTCTAAAAAACCTCTAAAACGAATTCATGTTTATTTTCACCTTGATAAGGTCCTACAGAGGTCGTTCATTAAAGGTCCAGTAAATTACACATTTCCTTGTGAAAAAACAAAGGCAACCAGAGTGTTTGCCCTGAATGCAGTTCTAATAAGTGTTCCTGACATAGTGACATTGACCGACAGGAAAAGGTCATTCAATCAAATTCATTCTGGTCACGCTTCAATTTGTTTTCTCTATTTTATATGTGGGTCATCCTACCTATTAACTGCTGTTGTTTTGGATGTTAAAATGAGTTTCCTTTTGTCTTTCTTAATCACTAGTCTTTCAATTGTCATGTAACTTAAGGATGAATGCAGCTAGCACTAAGCTAGCAAGTAACCATCCACTTTAAAAATCACATAGAATTTATAACTCCATGTGGCATCATCTGTCTAGCTAACAAAAAAAGGAAACAAATCATAGTTCTGTTTGGGTTTTTACATCATGAAATACATTTTAATTTAAATGTTTAATTTTAACGTTAGTAGAGGAAATGTTGTTATTTAGAATTAAACAAAAATGAAAGAATTAGTTGTAGATTTGAAAATAGGAATGTCCAGGAACAACAGTAATGAGGTGCCGTGGCCGAAAAAAGGGGCTTGGTAATGTCGACGGACAGTTTAACCTGAATGAGGCATGATGTCATCATCACCAGGCCAGGAAACCATTTGGAGGTCTGCTTGTCTGGATTAGCTGCTTCAATATGGTGTGCAAACAAAAAAAACCAGTAATGAAACAATAGCTCCTCACATCTGGTTTGAATCTTTTTTCTGTCAGAGCCGGTCAGTCAGTGCTTTGCTTAAATGACTTATAACAGTCTCTGTCTAAATGTTTCAAGACGTTGAACTTGTTCGACCATCATAGTAACCAAATCGCAATAGATAAATATTGATAAATAATAATCATCAGTATTGGGATTGAAACTAGATAAATGCTGAAGAGGAACTGTAGCTGAGATTTAAAACGTGTTGGCGATAATATTCCTGTGTTTGGCAAATGGCAGAAAACTCTATGGAAAATTTGTGCTTGTGAAAAAAGTGCACACGCTTGCAGTAACTCAGTGACATTTTCAGGACATGATTGTAGGTTTACTTGCCAACAGTGTTTGTCAGTCAGAGTGACACGACTGGCCACAGTTATTGTTGTTATACAGTGAAAAGTTGATCTCAGGTGGAGGTTCCTTCCCTCCTATATATAACATTGCTTTTGAAAATCTTCATTTCTTGGAAAGATTGCAGAGACATATCTCATGAGGCTTTAGTTTTATGGAATTCTAAAAGCACTTCTCATGAGACATTTCTCAGAAACCTAAAGGAGTTTGAAGTAAGTTTCTATAGCAACACTGTCAACAGACTCTGGTCCAATATCTTTGCAGTAAAGCTTGAAAATAAATGCCTGTTGCTTTGATTTTGGTGTGCTATGTTAAAGTTAACAATAACACTGTTGTCAGATCAGGATGTGAATGTCCTGAATCTTAACTAAGCTTTTTTTTTTTTATTAACATCAAGTTTAGTGTTTTCAGTCTGATATGACGTGGCAGGAGGCAGAATTTGCAGAGCTCGACGTGATTCTGTGAAAGGTTCCTTTCAGGCAGCCAGACGGTGGGGGTCTTTGCACTGGGCTGTTTTCGTTGCTTACAAACAAGTCAAGTCTGAACGAACGGGTGGTCCCACAGCGCGACTACAAAATCACAATAATTGTTGTGTTGCCAGACAATAAAAAAGTGCTGCTTTGAAAAACCGCTTGGACAGTAAACGTCATATATGAGCCATGGGCTACAATTTTATCTGAAGAATTTAACGATGCTTAAAATGATATTTAAAGCTTTCAACATAGCAAAGCATAAATACTCTGTGAACCCAAGACGGCATCGTAACTGCCATAATTTCATGATGATTAGAGACAATTTGACGGTAAATAATTACGTAAATACAGCCACTGCACGTAGGGTCTGTGTACAATCTAAATTTGATCTGTAAATGTACACGAACAGTTTACCTCGCTCTCTTACTAGACACTTATATTTTATGACCATCATGATAATCTCTCCTGAAGTAAGCTGTTTTTTTGTATCAGATATGCTTAAAATAGTCAATCTGACAGCCGTGTGTTCCTTTTCTTCTCCGTAAGTTTAGCCCCTAATGGAAGTCTCAGTCTAGTACTATTGTTGACATCCATAATTGCTGTTCCTTATCTTGTCGTAAATGGCAACTAATGTGTTGATTTGAGTGTCTCTTAAATATATCTTGGACCTTTATTATACTCATCAATGTATGAAAAACCGTTTTTTTTCTGGAGCTGAAATCTTGTTTAAACCACACCCACTCTGCTGTGATTGGTCAAACATCAATGCTTGTCATCAATGCTTGTCACCGCATGTCATCGATCCTGGAAGTCTGCACCTTCAAGGGACTCATTGTATAAAACAAAGCCGTGTTTGCAGCTGGCTGGAGGAGAAGTGAAGCCGTTATTACTTGTTAATGGTCTTTGCACTAGTAACCTCTTGTTCGCTGAGATTTCAGAAGGGCGAACTTTATAAAGTAACTGAGTGGAGTGGAAGACTTCAACATTTGAACAAATTTTAACGAGTCAGGAGAGTCGGAGTCTGACCTTAAAGACCCTTTAACCCTTGTGGGTCAAGGTAAACGACCTCTCTGGCTTCCAGATATACATATGCAATGGTCGATTACGTTGACATTTAGATGTTAGAAAACACTAGGGTCAAACACAGGCATATTCATAGGTCATCCAGGGACACAAAAAATGACTTGGCTGGCCAGATTTTGCCACCGGGCCATAATTCATACGACCTATAGCTTCACCTTTGAACTGCTTTCAGCGCTCCGGGCGAGTCTCTGACGACAAGATATATTTGATTGACGACTTTGGTTTCTGGTTTGCAGAATACTTTTTTTTGAAAATCATCCAAGAGGAGAATATATGTCTGTTCATCCATTCTATTAAACTCTTCCAGCAAGTCCTGGTCAATTCTTCACTTTATTGTAAACGTCTACATTAAAACACTTTTTAAAAGTGAATCATACATGTTGTTATGACTTGCTCAGATTTCTGGATGATATTTGGTTTGGATTAAAGTTAAGAGTAATATTGAGAGAAGCAAAGAAAATATATTTACTTTGTTCTTCATAATTGTTTGTTTTTTAAGACTTAGACTTTGGTGGTGTTATTTAGTTTTTCAAACGTTTTAAGGTGAAAACCTGGAAACACAATTTTCTAAAACACATTATGCAATAAAGTCAGTAGAGTTGAATCTACTGTCAAAACTGTGTTGTCTACTGTCAAAACTGTGTTCTACGACAGTAGACACAAAGTTCATTCAACATTGATCTCAGACACCAAGGTATTAAAAGAATCTTAAGCTGCTATCGGCAAAACTTTATTTCTATCTTGTAAAATTTAAAATGTTGCCATTGATTTATTAGAATCATTGTTTTGTAAAGAAAATTCACATTATCTCTTTGGCGAAAATATGTAGTCCTGGTGCTTTATATAAAGCTTAGATTAAAAAAAAGAAAAATGCAGGATTTATCACACTTTATACTGCGCATGTTCATCCACTGGGACATTTTGAAAGTCTAAATTGTCTTTTTCATTTGATTTCATATTTCCATTTTGACTAAATAAAGTAATATAAGACCCTAAATGCTTGGGATTTTCTCACCCTCGCATGTTTACAGCCTGGCAATTTGCGCACAAGGGCACAGCAGAAAAGTTGGGACGTGATAAACCGCAGCCTTTCTTTGTGTCCAGCTGCTACAGTGACGTGCCAGTGTACGTGCACGAGTGCAGATCCTATACATTCAACCTGGATCCCCTTATCTCCTGAGTGACAGCAGGTACGAGCAGAGACACGCACAAGGTCTCCTGGAGTTCGCGGCGACGCACAATGACTCAAGTGAGGAGAAAGTCTTGATGGCTGTTTACCTTTAGGGAGAGGCGCCGGAGCCTGGGGGGTCGCAGAGGGGAAGATCGAGTCGGCGGTCGTCACCCAGCAGGACCAGATGAAGAAAAAGTGAAAATACTCCATTGTGGTGCGGGGGTCCCACTGGTCCAGGGGGCTATCAGAGGGGCTCTATAATGCACTCTCGCGATAATGCATGAATTTTTTTTTAAAAAGGGTCTATTATTCAGGAGCAGATCTGTTGCTTCTGGGGAAAGAAATAAAAGTGTGGAGGATTAGGGCGCAGCGGGTGGAGGGCGAGTGCGACTCCCGCTGCAAAGCTTGAGAGGAAAGAAGATAGCGGGGCTCCACATAGGACGTCCTAACTGAAAAGATGACATCAGCACAGCTGTATTTGACCACCCCCATCTCCCACCTCCGTGGGCTTTAAACGAGCCCAGTCCTCGTCGCCTCCCCCTCGGCTTCTGTCAGACCCGGTTCACCCTTCTGCTGGAACACCACATGAGGAGGATCATCTCAGCTCGAGAGAAAACTGTGAAACACTTTTCAGGAATATTGTCGATATTGTTGTTCTTATAATTTAACATCCAACCAGCACCACCCAGAGCTTCTCAAGTCGTCTATTGTTTCTTCTAAAAGTGTGTATCCAGATCACCAGGGTCTCATAAATCACATTTACTGCCTCCTCTCAGCAGGGGGTTGTTTAGGGGGCTTCAGTTGCCACTTTGACCACATGGGCTTTTAATGACCACAATTTAAAGAAGATCATTGGACTTTAAATCATCTCATAATAGCCATTATTGGTAATTAAATAATAAAAACTTGTTTATAATACTTGGTTTAACTTTTAAAAAAAAGAAGCATCATACTTGAGGCTTTATGTGTCCAAAAAATGTAAAGACCTCTGAAAATAGATAACTTGGTTATAATACGAAACCAAGCCATTTTCAGTTTGCATATATTATGTAGAATAACCCATTTTAAAAAACATATTCAAATTATTTATAACTTGTGACATGCAAAAATCAAATTTTTATTCAGGTGCAAAAATTCCCTTCATTTTACAATATAATTGAAAGTAAGAAAATTTTTAGGTTAACCCATTATGTGTTCCATGGTTAAAATGTGAAGCATAACAGGAACTATATTTTTGTTTTAATCATGTCACTTTCCTACTCGAGATCTTGGCTCCTGCAAGGGTTTGGGCATTGACGCTTAAAGAAATAATGTCTTTGTTAAGACCAAAAGATGTATTTTATGTGCCACTTTCCTAACTGCTTTTATTGTTATTTTTGTGTAAAAAGTTGGAAGTTCATATTCGTAATTGTACTGAAAAACAAATAATTTAGCAAATAATAAACTAATTTGATCCTTTTTACAAATTTTCTGAAGCTTATGAAATTGACGCACACAGAAGGATACATGGAAAAAACAGTTTACACTTAAAAAACAATTTATATGAAGATCAATATTCAAAATTATTATTATTTATTTTATATGGATAGTTTTTGAAACCTTTTTCCCCAATCTATGGTTGTGAAGGTTTTGGTTAATGTAAGATATAGATATCTACTGGGCGTAGAATGATAAAAAATAAAACTGATAATTACTTACAACAACAAAAATACATCTACGTAATCTTTATTTAACAATGAAAATAGTCTTAAGTAGTAGTAATAGTCATAGTTATCCAGGCCTTGGGAGTTTTTGGCCGTTAAATTATCAAGCGTCTCACAGTTTCCCTTGTTTCTCGACCCATTTTCCAAAGTAATTTCAATCATCAAAGATAATAATGTGACTTAACTGTACTTTCATTGAAGTTAACGAGTTGAAAATGGTTTCCAAGTCAAAAAGAAATAAGTTTCATCCTTGAGGGGTGAACTTAAGAAAGCCAATAAAAACATCTTGAATTAGTGTCAGCCATGGCACTAACTCTTTTTTTTCCTAGGTGTCCCTAATTTCTTTTCAGGAGACATTCAGTTGCCCGAGGCAGTGACCATTTCCATCTGGCGAATAGTTTTGCTAATACTGTACGTTTTACTTCAGTTCATTTCAGTGCTTCGGTGCTTGTGTGATCTGGAGTCTGAACTTTTTATTAGACAGTTTCTTTTTTTCCAGAGGGGCCTGATAAAAGAAGGCAAATTCATGCCAGGAATCCAACATGCATCAAGTTCTGTTCAACACTTATTCAAGCATATTTTAGACATTTTAAAGTATTCCTAAAATAAAATGAAAAACCCTTGTAGACTGTATTAGGTAAATCCACATTACCAGTATTCCAATGTAATTAAAAGCAGACTGGTAATCTGGTTTAATGGGGAAGTTTGCAATGTTAAAGTGTTGCTTCTGTTGTTCAAAGTCGAAAGGCGTACCAAACTTTTGGAAACGCTCTGGAGCCGTCTTCTGGATTTGATTTCTCTTTCTACAGTGAAGAATGAAAGTAATTTGATATCCTACCAGAGACTAAACTTGGAATGGTGAGCAGCAGTGAGGCCTCGAAGGGTCGCATGTATGTACAGATTTCGTGTTTTTACCTTGCAGCAAACACACAAGGTGTGAGTGAAGCATGTGGTCCTGTTGTATTTTTGCAAATGACACAATGGCAGCCAGATGTTAGAGTAACTGGCTGACTGAGACAGTAGCTCAACAGAAAAAAAAGGGCAGAACAGCCGCATGTAATTAGCCACCAGGGATTTGTTTGGGTATTTGGGAAATCCTGACCTCAGTATGATACCTCCCAAGCTGTACTTTGACTACTCCACATCACCACTAAATAACACATTTTTTAGGGCATAAAGCGACATCGGTTTCTATGGCATTTGATGGTACGAATTGACAACCTCAAATCAATCAACTTTTTGTCACTTAGGATTAGTTTTACAACTTAATGTTAGGCTTTTAGCACTTTTAAGAATCAATTGGAGCCTAAATGTTCGACAGTCATCCTCTGAAGATGGAGTGCAATGTATGCTCCTCCCCAGATAACACTAATTGACTCAGGGACTCATTCATTCCTCGTGGTATTAGGGTGTATAATGCTGAATTTGGGGGCAGGAGCGGAGTTAAAGGATGCTGATGGAGATCTCCAGAGGGATCCAGGATGTGGATCAACTCATTATTATCTTACACTTTTAAATTAGCATATCAAATTTTAATATATCTTTCGGCTTTTTCACAAATTGGACTGGAGTGGTAGTGGAGAATCCTAAGAACTTTAATCCATATCCAGAACTTTAAGATACCTTTAACGATGAATACTCTGTGAATTATATACATTCAACCAATGGCAGTGAAGGGACAAACCACGATTAACTAACACCGAAACAAAGCTGTGCTTATACAATATGACGTAATTTGATTCATTATCTTAACTTAAAACTTGTTTTTAAGGAATTACAATTTTTGATGATATTGGTAGTTACCGAGACTCTGACTCAGTTGTTGGGATTTACTTTAGCTTCACTAGGTTAAACCCGGGATATTTTCGGAAGACTTTTTTCTAGATTGCATGCAATGAACAAATTAAAGTATGAGGTCGTGGAAGCTAACCTCTTCTGTTGTGGTATTTAACTAACATAACACTTTACTAGTCAGACACCAGAGCTCAAACCATTGTGAGCCTTTAACTTCATTTTATCTTTGCCCGAAGCACCGCCTTCCACCTCCTAATGAAAGACTAAACAGTCCTGGTGTTTCCCGACAACCTTCTTTTTCCAGCTCCTTTGTGGAGAAAGTAGGTTAGCATGAAGTGATTTGACGAAAATAAACCGAGAGAGGGCAGAGATGACTCAAGTGGTGGGTAAACGGATGAGAAGAGAACATCCTTGGATTTCAATTTTATTCCATCATTAGTGAGGAAAATGGAGACTAGCCTTTTTATTTATGGTAACGACCTGTTTGGTGCAGTGACCTATCCGTCTGTGGTTCGGCACACCTTAAGTTGTTTCTTCCTACCCAGTCATTTCTCTCTCCTGGTGGTGTCACCAAGTAACTTTCCGATGGCCCCGGGGAGCCAGATATCCTAGACACCTTGTCCCCTAATGTCTGTCTGAAAACCCTCAACTGCTGCTGGATTGTTTAAGAATGGGTTATATTTTTATCCCATACTCCTTCCTCCTTCCACCAAAGAGACTTAAATACTAGTCCAGGGCACTTTCCTTCCTGAGAATTCAATTTGTCTATGTCACCCCACTTCTGTCTCCACTGGTGGAGACTGTGAAAGTGCCGTGGCTCAGGGTGTGGCCTCGCCTTTCACCAAAATTAAGCAGAAGAGTTTTGCCTCCACGTCATTTCATCTCGGATCAAAGAAGTTTAACGAGCTGAGAACAGAAGACACCAAAAGGAAACGTGGATAAACTCACTTTCATCAACTTTAATGAAAATCTTTAACGACCCTGGTTTGGAGTCCCAGAGCAGCACATTGAGGCGGAGATGCACAGTGGGAGATGTTTGTTGACAGGCATACGTTCTGGGTGGGTGGCGTGACACAGTTTTAGTGAATTAAATTTAAAGACAATCACTATTGGTAATGTTAAGAGCCAAGAATCTTTACATGACTATTTAACATATACAACATATAACAATACATGGCACACATATGAGCACATAACACATTTGATTACAGTTGCATAATAAAAAAAAAATGAAAACATGTGAGATTTCTGTTTGATTGCAGTTTAAAATTTACTTTTATACGGTCGGAAACGTTTGATTGAAGTTGAAAATAGTAAGATTGCAAATGTATGATGTATACAAAATGAAATTTGTGTATGACTCAAAGTGCACCATTGTTGAAAATTGACGAAAGCTGAAAATGTTTTGATTGCAGTTTTCAATTGGAAGTTGAAAAATTCCATTATGTATATGTATGTAAAAAGATTCTATGATTGTTAATTGTAGCGAGTCGAAAACCAATGTTGTTCTTATTTTTTAACAAGAAATAAAGATAGACTTAGACTTAGACTGCACTTTATTGATTCCATTATTTAATCCCTAAGATTTAGTGGATCTTGGCGATGACTGAGGACGAGAGGATACAGTCAACTCTCTTGGACATATTTTGGTTTCAAAACAAATGAAATCAGTTACGACTTCGTCACAAGTCATGTGGTATGTAAATTTTGCACTGCAGAGTAAATTATACTACAATACTACATATATATCCCTGTTTCTACAGTTTCACAATATATTGCATTGTTGTCCCTGTAATGTGATGCGTATATCGCCAGAGTCTTTCGAAAACACTGCCTTTTGCAAATCATGAGTTTGTTGTTGGTAAATGTGTATAATATATGTCATTAAAATAAGGTTCTAAATATTGTAAAAGCATTTAACCTAGACATCCTTGCCTGACCTGAATCATGTGTTGTTGTAGCAACACTCGGCACAATTAGTACATCTTGGTCCACCACCATTATGGAAACAAAGCCTGTCAAAGGTGACTTTGTGTCAGGGTAAACACTCCCCCCCCCAACACACACACACACACCAACACCTCTAGTGTCCTGTCCAAACCTTCCCAGCTGTGTGTATTTGTTGAGTGAAAGCTAACTTAAACAGGTGGAGTTTGACACCAATTTGTTTATCACAGTCAATCTCAATACAAACAAGTCCGAATGGATTCCTGTGTCTGCTTGTTGTCAGGCAGCAATGTTGCAATACGATTTTCTCAAAGCATTTAAACACAAAGCGTGTTAATCGCCTCTTTTTTCCAGCCAGACAGTGGTTTCATTTGTACATTCCTGCGAGTGAGAGACTATGTTTAAAAAACATTCTATTTAAAATCATGATGTGTTACTGGGTAATTACCAGGAGGTGTGCATGCTGTATTTTAACAGAGCGGTTAAATGAAGCTTAAACAACTGGCCTGTGTGAGTGTTCGTGGTCCAACAGTTAATCACATGACTGTATCCCACACATTAGCGTCTCTGCTATTATGAGCTGAATTAAAGTATTTTTTTTATCTTGCTTATTTTTAGTGTTCTCTGCTCAAGTACATTTCTTTCTTTCTTTGGTATTTTTGTATCTAAAGAAATCTGCTGAAAAGTAAACATTGAAAAAGTTGAACATGAGACCAATAGTGCTGGAAGTAAACATCTGTTTTTTATTATAGTTTCCTTTTTTTTTCTTTTCAATGACGTTGCACTTGGTAAAGCGCTGATGTAATGACACCAGGGACAGAGCTGTCAGTGGCCTGGATGTTTTTATTGATGTTGAACATACAATTCCTTCCTGCTGTTTCCCGCTCAAAGTCCAACGTGTTGGATGAGCCTGTCAGTGAAAAAGGTGTACGACTGACACTGAAAAATTGTTTCCTCTCATCAAGCAAACGTGTGATTAGTCAGGAGTGAACCTTCAAAAATGCATAAAATTTAGTTTTTTCCCTTAAACTTGGCCTCAGGGTTAAAGACCAAAGGTCAAGGCCGGTCAGTAAAAGAAAATTGATAAGGAAAAAATGACTTTTTATTTTGCTTGTTTCTTGGTGTAAGACCTTTTTACCTGAGAATCGCTGCTGGCGCCTGTAAAGCACCATGAATCAAATGTCAGAAGGTTTGCTTCATACAGTCTAACCTTTTCTTAGGTCTCTGAGGCAGAAGATTGAAACCCTCCAATGGAAAGACCTTCATGTGAAATGAGGCAAGTCAATAATAAAATATTGGACAAAACTTTCTCTTGAAGGCTGTGTGGACGTGACGTTGAAATCGTTCTTATTTTGATTCTAATTTTTGTTAGGGAGCATTCACTAATGCCTCTTGAAACTGCAACGATGAATGAAACCAAGGAAGCACATGTTTAAAGAAAAGAAAAACTTTACTTCAATGGCCCACCAAGAATTATTAAAGGTTATATTTTCACTGCCATTGGTTCAGCATAACTCAATATGTTCTGATTTAATTTTTTATTTTCAAGTATACAAGTTGTGTTAGAAATGTTCAAATTAAAAATTGGCTGATATTTGTGGTATTGTGTAACTGGTGGCTTAGAAGGAGTGTTGTATAATGTTGTGTTTGATAAGATACTTTTATTTCTAAATGATCACCATTATTAATACTTATTGTTATCCACATTACTCTCTCATTGGCCATTATAATTCTGTATCATCATTGAATTATTCAGTATTGTACTGACTACACAACAATAAAGATCTGGCATATGAAAGCTTTGTACTAATGTTCTCAATCTTTCGTGAAAATGGTGTTAGAAATGGGATGAACACATGATCTTTCCATTCACAAACTGGTAACATGACGGTATGATTCTTTTTTGTTCTGTGTGTCTGAGTAGAACATACAAACTACACATTGTATTCAAGCATTTGAGTTCAAATATTATTGAAGGAAAGTGACAACAATCAATAAGAGACAAAAAAAAAGCGTCAAAATGTTTTTAAATGGAATTTTTGGACAATTCAAGCTGAAGTTACACATTTTTTCTTAATGCATTGATTGAATGACTCATTAGTTCACAAAGTAGAAGAATATCTATTTCTTTAAAATATACCGCTTTGTGGGAAAGTATCTTTTCCCATATACAATCACATTCGCAACATTTACATTTTGATACAATCGAAGAGCCTTTAAAAAGAACATTCACTGAAATAGTTGTTCAAGATGCAAAATGAAAAATCTCAAAGAATTATGAATACAACCGACTTCAGTGTTCAGATGTTAAACACCAGAAATGTTGGGTTGGAGACGATAAATTCCTATATGCATTATTCATATTAATAAATACATTTTAAAAACATTTTCAACAAAATAGGACTTGATAATACACAAGCACTTCAGTTTACATTGTTTAAATTGCTACACTACATCATTCAAGAGTAAACAACACATGGATTGTTGTACCAAACAATAAATAAACGTCTTCATCTCTTAGTATTATTTGCAGATGGACTAAGAGCATGGCAAGTCTCTAACAGAAACATGCAATTTAACCTGAGCGTGTTTAAAGACACACATCTGTGTTAATAGTCTATGGCATTAGCAGGTAGTTAGTCTTTCTACTTGAGCTGCTCCAATAACTAAAAATAGCTTCCTCTTGAGGGCTAGTCATACACAACAGACTATACTCCAGTGCATATTCAATATTAAAAAATATTCCACATTTAAATATGATTATTAAATTCAAACACAAGTACACTTGCATCACACAAACCCACAGAGCAGTGCCTTAATCCATAGATAGACTCTCAATTACTGGCTACCACAGGACGAACATTTGTCAGTGATCTCACATATCGCTACGTATATATAAAATAACATCTCAATAATCAACACAAGTCCTGTCTATGCTTTACGATTGAAGTTTAACAAATATTACTGTGAGACACGAACCTGCACTTTACTCAGTGAATGATGAAAAGAACAGCACATATATTTTGGAGGAATGTAGTCCAAAAACATCAAAATAAACGTATAGATGCAAAAAAATGAACACGAATAAATAAATCATTAACGTGGCAGTATACAGAAGACCATTCAACATTTTTTAAGCTTGGAACTTAGCGGAAAAATGTACTTCTCTGAATATAAATTCTGTAAATGCTGTGTGACCAATGTTACCAAAGCTTCGTTAAAGATCTTGGAATGACAACAAGCAAAGCTACAAAACCACTATTTTCACAAACTGTCTCCTTTAAAATATTCACGATAAATGTGAATACAAGTTAAAAATGTCCATAAGTCACGACCGAGTTTAGTGGTATATTCTATATAAGCTACAGCTGCCGTTAGCAAGTCCATGCAGAATGATACCTCCCTACACTTCTTTCAGCTGCGTTTCCTGTTTGTTCATTGACGGGTCATCATGGCTTGGCGTTCTTCTTGTTCTTTAAAGATTAAATCCTCCTAGTTGGTCGACTCAAAGAACATAAAATCCTGTTTTGAGAAAAAGAATGGGATTGAAGGTGAAGCATTTGCAATCTCTGAGAAAGATGTTTCCATTTTCTAGACTGGAAAACAGAATTTACATCCTATTGTAACAACAATATTGTCAACATGAGCTCCTACGTGGACTTTGTGACAAACTAATGTCATTCTGCATGTTCTTTTCTAAGTTCTGAATACGGTCTGTGGACTATCTAGTGTTGTGTGGATGGATTAATGGAACACTTAAAACCAAGAGTGCTACTATCTCAAAGGTCTTGTTCTTGAATGCTTTTGAGATTCCTTATTTTTCTGATTCCATTTGATCAGAGACATGATTTATATGAAGTACTGAGAGATTCCTAATGTTATAGGGAAGATAAAATGAGAAACTTTCTTGTTCTTTACAAAAATTATTTTCCTATATCTGGCAATGGATGTTTCACGAGATTGTAGTTGCACTTTTCTGACATTGGAGGGAGCCAGAAACAATATTTTCAATTATTTGCATTGCTACTTTAAAAATGAAAAATGCTTTATTTTATACAGTAACATGATTAAAAGGTGTTTGTTTAAAAAAGAAGCATTTGAGTACAGTTGCAATACAATAGGAAAAATCTTGTAAACATAAGTCATACTTTGGTAGGCATTAAGATAATATGCCATCTATAATGAAAATAAATGTGGCAACAAAAATTTTTTTGTTTTAAATATTTTACAAAACTGGCAGTATCAACATTTTACACCTGCAGATAATAATCATTCATGAATAGTTAATCAAACCAGAATGTCAACTTCTTATTGGACAGAAATCACGTTATATTTTAGGATTGAAAAAAAAGGATTATACTTACAATAAGAAAACAAGCACCGATCATCACAGCCTTCATCCTCACGTCCAGGTCCATGGGGAACTGGATACCAAAGTTATCGGAGTCTGAAAAAGCCTCTCGTAGGAGTCCCGACCACTGCTTGCTAATCTTGCCGATCTTGCTGACTTCATCCAACGACAGGATCTAGAAATGGATTTAAAAAGTGGGTTGATGAGAGCAACATTAGGACCATCAGGGTGACATGATTTTGGTGTATCTAAGCTCGTTCACACGGACTACTGAAGACCCTGAACTTGATGACCTGCGAGGCTTATGATGCTGTGACACTGTTCAACAAAGACGTACGAACAGATCTAATGATCGGAACAACATTGCGGATCTGTGCTTAAAGGCCAGGATATTGGATGTATGGAGGAACAGACCTCAAAGTCCACATCTGGAAGGCAGCTCCATCCACAGAAGGGCCCATTGATCTTCAGCACCGGCTCGTTATTTTCATCGGCGACGATGAATTTCGGGGAGAATGGGTGCCACTGCTGAAGGATGTAACCCACCGTGTTTCCAGGTGGCGACTGCACCTCCAGCTAGGATTGGACAGAAACTCATTTTTTAAAAGATAAAACAAGCAGTTTGTTGAATAGAACAGCAAGATAGTACTTCAGGTTGTATTGGTAAGAATCTGGCAATGTGTTACGTATCACGATATGGAGGCAGTGCTACGTTATATTGCGATACTGTAGGAACTAGTTGTTATATGACTCTGACTCTATATGAATTCGTAATGTAAGATTAAAATTATAATACACTATACGTATACGCCATACTTAAATTAATGTTAAAAGATAATTAAAATATAGTATATAATATATATAATATATAATAAAGTATAAACTACCCGCTAGATCTAAGAGCTTAAACGATTGAATACACATTCACAATCAACATTTCACTCCAGACTGATTTACACTGTTTCAAGACAAGCTTGAAACAGAATTAGAGATACAACACCAGTTATTTAAAACGTCTGTTTGTCTGCCAATCACACCTTAAATCGTAGATCAAAGAACGAAGCAAGATACATCCGGGAAAGGGGACTAAAAGACGGAAACCCCACCCCGAGAACATTTGAATGATAAGATTACAAAATAATAAATCAGGATGTCTTCTCTACGGTAGATCTGGACACGGGGAACTTGAAAGAACCATTTGGGTGGAAAGAGACGACCCCCCGGACCGGAAATTGGCCTTAAATATAGCGATGTTTCTACAGAATGGGACCTTTTCTCCCGGGGCTATTGACCTGTTCAGTCGCCGGAAGGAAGTGCGTCCGATCGATCGTAAAGTTTGTATTTTGTTTGACTTGAAGCGGCGAATAAACGACCCGTGACACACTCTGAATTGACCATCTTTCTCCACGAAGCGAAGCAGAAGAACCGGACGTGACGTTGTGTTGGAGCGACTGTATCCTCTCGTCCACAGTCTATGCAAGAATCTCAAGGGATTTTATTGTTCCTTTAGCTGCGGCCATCTAGCGGCCAGAAGTTAAATTGCAGCACAAAAATGAACAACATTGCATGTTAATTGTAAGTCCAAGTCGTAATATTTGAAAAAGAATCGTGCTGTTGAACAACAATACAGTATCGTGACGGAAATGATGTCGTTATATCACTGTATCGATATTTCCTCACGCCGCTACAACATTACTGACCTCTTGTAGACAACAAGGGAAGAAACACGACATGCACTTCAGTGGCCTGGTGACGGTTATGACTTCTTGTCCATAGTTGTCGAGGACGTGGATGTTGAAGGAGCGCATGGGTCCACAGCACTGCCTGCTCAGACAGTCGTTCTCCTCCACAGCATAGAACACATTTTGGCCCATCACGTTGCGGACTTCATATTTGTTGTTGCTCTCAAATCCAACAAGAGCTGCAATGCCGAAACAAGACATGAGTAGAAAATACTGTTGAAAATGTCTTCAGAATCAACAGCATGGTGTCAAAAAGACATACCTTCCACAAGCTCTACTTTCTGCTTGATAAGCAGCTGATCCACCTAGAAAGAAACAACATAAATATAAACCACAAACACACTTTTTTTTTATAGCCTATTTGCTTAAGTTTATTTTTCTATTTACACTTGTGAGCATCTAACAATGCAGTGCTTCTGATAGAAGGAGAAACAGCCCACAGCCCACAGTTCTAGTTCCTTATGAGTCATCTTTTAGCCACCACACTCTTGTTCACACCCTGCCTGTGCTCTCGTTTGGCCTTCTGCTGAAGAAAAGAAGACTCAAACGTGGCACTTTAAGATGGCTCTACACATAATATCCTGAAAAAAACCCTAGATTTCAAGGATTCAAGGATTTTATCCTCATTCCATTCACTAGGAATGAAGAGGAATAGAGTTATTTTTCTTATTTTTATATTTTTGAAAGGGTAAGATGAATAACAGATGAATAAAATCAGGGATGCACCATTGGTTTGTTTTATTAAAAAGAAATAAGGTGAAATTTGAAATTGGCAGCATCTTAAATCAAAGAAGGAAACCATGAAGAAAAAAAGTAAAGGAATTAAGGGATGAATTTACTAACTACCTGAAAAAACAACAATATTTATAAACCTACCTGGGTAAGATATTCTAGTCCAGGAGGACAGCCTGGTATACCAGGACTGGGTACTTGGTGCATGTCCATGTCGTCAGGCGGATTCTGGACCTGTTGATCGATCACATCGACAACATTGAGCTGTAGCACCATCTAGCGGCCGTTGGTTCAACGGTCGCAACATAACGGTAAAAAGAAAACTGGGGCACACGGACGGCGAGCTACGAGGAACTTTAACACGACACCAGACACTTCTACTGCATGCTATTCTATTCGACAGTTAACCGAGCAGGGAAAGTCTTCGTTCTGCCCTTAAATCGGTTGATCTGCCATCGTTGGAAACATAGAAGATGAACCCGCAGAGAGAAATTCTCGTCTGTGATCGTCAAAAAAATACAAAACAATTCGTTTCCCCCGGGAGTCCTTGAAAAAGACGAGGTTTCATTTCTATTTTCACAAAGTGTGCATTTGATTTTACAGCCTTAATAACGGATGTCCAGCTCATAGCGCACGTAAATCCGTTTCATTCTTTATTTAATCTCGCTTAACTTAAAAGTATTTGCGTTTAAAACCACTGAGCCAGGCAACGATGGATGTTCACGCAAAGATAATAAATACTTACTGATATTTCACCTGACACCTGATATAATAACAGGCCACTCCGGAACTGAGGCGATATAATAAAACTATAATCCTATTGGGCGACGTCAACGCACTTCCCTTTATAATGGACCAATAAGGAGCGAGTAGTATAGAACTGCAACACACAGAACTGCTTCTGAAAGTCTAGAACTGGAGAATGGATAGTTTAAAGGCGCTGACAACGCTCAAAATAAAGTAATAATAATAATAATAATAATAATAATAATAATAATAATATAACGAAGGAAATGGATAAAGTAAAAGTATCACAGCGACAGTAAAGTATTTTGTCAAACTGTGCCTAACGTAAGTAAGTAAGTAATTAATTTATATTTATAGAGCGCCTTTCTAGACCAGGGTCACAAAGCGCTTAAACAATCAAAACAATATTCAATAAAGTATATACTTTAAAGGTCAAGATAACACTGAGAACAACACAGTAGTTACAGAAAATCAAGGAAAAGCCTTCATGAATAAGAATATCTTAAGATGTTTCTTGAAGGAGTCAGTAGATCATCAAACACAAAGAGAGAGGAAGATCGTTCCAAAGCTTAGGAGCAACAGCCTGGAAGGATTTCTCTCCTCTGGTCCTGTCAAACGACTTTTCAATTTGAAAACATTATCTTATGGTCTTTCTACAATAACAACTTTCAGGCTTATTTAAAAGAATGGTATGTTTTAGCTAATGCTCGAAACCACAAAACTTTTTTTTCAAAAGTAAACTTAAATATTAAAAAATAATAATAATTTTAAGACACATAGAATCGTACAATAAGTAGAACAAACACGAGAAAGAGTTAAAGTAAATGTGAATATTTTTAATTTAATTAATTAAACAACAACACTTTTGCTCTTTACATTATCATGGTCTTGGGGTATAATTCGCTTTTAACACACTATTTTGTTTTATGTTTAACTCTAAACTGGATTCATTAAGTATTTTAATCATAAATAACTTTTCATTTACTCCTGTATGCCATTTTATTAACTCAACGGAATTCTTTTGAGCAGTTTTAATTCACCAAGCATTTTACTTATATGAATCATTTGTTGTTTTTATTTAATATAAAGCAACTTGACTCTGAATATCTCAGAGGTGCTATATTTACTGACTCTTTCAAGAAACATCTTAAGATGTTTTTATTTGTTCAGGCTTTTCCTTGATTTTCGGGAACTCACGTGATGATCTCTGTGTTATCTTGACCTTTAAAGTGTATACTTAATTGAATATTTTTTTGATTGTTTAAGCGCTTTGTGACCCTGGTCTGGAAAAGCGCTATATAAATACAAATGACTTACTTACTTTTATTATTAATCCAGCTGCATAGGATGAGAGCAGGGATACTATTTATGCACACACATACACACTTTGACAATTTATTTAAGAGAATAATTATTTTGTGTTCATTCATATAATAAAATAATAAATATATAATTACTGTAATATAATGGACTAGTAAGAATAATTTCATACTAGGTAAAATAAAGAACCTGTCTTGGTCATCTCTCCAAGTCAAGATGACAACATTTACTAACACAGCTACTCCCATCAGTATGTGTGAATGGCTGTCAAAAAGCACTACTGAATTTCCCCCTATTCTGTGTCGTTACTTAACTTAAAATAATTAAATAAAACTATCTACTTTTATTTGTGTTCTATTCAGAACCTGAGTCATAGACAAGACACTTTGATACGCTTGATTTTCCTGAAGGGATTTACCGTAGAGGATTTTTGGTTTCCATGATATTTGCCTAGTTGTTTCAAGTGCCAAACCCTGGCGGCACATCCTTCACCAAGTATCACAATCCCCTCAGTACATACATGATGCATTTCATCAACATACTGGTCCAGATCTGTGTTGAATTTGACTTATCTCCATCTCTGCAGACCACTGGAAGTACCCTGAAAAACCTAAACCACTTGATAGTGAAGTGCTCATTTTATCCTTTACACAGCTAACTTCAGAAAGAAGTTTTGGAAAGGCATGAAACATTCTCATTAACACTCTTGGTGTTCAGGGTAAACTTTATTTTACCTTCTACCTCACATGTTTATTTATAAGAAAAGCATCAGCAAAGGAGTAATACACCAATCACAGAATTTATTTTTTGATGATGTTTATTCACTGTGTTGACTTTTATAATTTATATTGAACAGATTTATGCAACTATGTTTGTTGTGATTTGTTAAGTAAAATATTAAGAAGTTGAACTTTGTGATTCGACAGGACAATCCATACTAAACCAACAGCCACTAATAAAGAAACTAATCCATTCAATATTATTGATAATGTAGACACATTTGAAAAAGAAAAACGAGGGTTTTCAGGAAAATGCTTTAAGAAAATTTAAACTTTTCATAAATGTTTTTTATAAGATTTCCGCCTAAATAAATATTTATGGAATAGATAGCTTGGCGGTTGATTTTTAAAAATCTAAACAGTAGATATTTCATATAAATATAGGCTGACATGTAACTATGTCATAACATTTGCACTTAACGCAAACTTCAAACGATGTCACACTTCTCACCACTAGATAGCAGTGTTGAGCCAGTGATGCGATTCCAGATTTTCCTTGTCTGATTTTTTTTAACACCACATTATGGACAGACATAAACACACATGTACACACATCTACACACATGCACATCCGAGTCTGTTACAAATGACACAGAGTCGTGTGTGTTGGGAATTCTTAGTTGCGAATATAAATGACCTGATTTTGTTTCAGCTCCAAAGAAACACTAATGAGAACAAATGATTATCTCGCACAAACCTGCTGACACTGCAAGTGCCAGAGAGTAAAACACGTTTTAATTGATTCATGTTGCGACGATTGCTTACAATGACCGAAAAGGATTCTAAAGTTGGTGTGTGTTTGAACGTTATATCTGCCCGAATTCGAAGCACATGAGTGTTTTTTTTTGAAGGCCAAGTGTTGTTGTTCGTGTAGATCAAAACAAAGTGAGAGATGCAGTCGTTATGTTCTATCTGAATAAACAGACGAGGCCGTCAGGGGTCTTTGAAAACCAGTTGGATTGTCTATCGCCCTCTAAGAGCCCAGTTACTCCCACTGTGGGGTGTCTGTGGATGTGTGCTCCGGTACATCCATACCTGCTCTCCGACACTCATGTGTTTGGTGAAGGTGCTGCTCTTTGGGTAATCTTTCGTGCTCTCGTAACGAGGCTGTCGCAGCGTCTGTATAATGAGGAGCCTGAAGATGAATGTCCAAACGCCTCCATTACACCACTTTCATCTTCTTGTTCATTAGGTTAGCATAAGGTTACAATACGTTACAGCGGCTCCAACGAACCGCTCTTGAACTGACACGTCACTGAGGACACAATGTGTTACTGTGCATGATCATCCTGTTCATGAACACAACACTGCTGCACTTTCTTTCTGAAATATAAAGTAATTGATCCATGAGTTACAATGTCAATTGCCAAGACAATGAAGGGACAAAGTAGTGGAAGAAGATGCACGAGACACTGGGTAAAATAATAAATATTATTTAATTCACAGGAAATAAAAAGGGTCCACAAGATGGCGGAAAACAAGTTATTCATCCTCAGTCCAAGTTTTTAAATGTACAATAAATTCAAACAATAGAGCAATAATCCAGAGCTGAGAAAATGAGCTGAGGCCGGTTCCTAGTAAATCCAGCGTCTATGAAGGGCAGGAAGATTCCATATTGCCAGCAGACATGTGTCTTTAGAAGGTCCAGCACACACCAGCTGTAATCCCCCCACAAGCTTCTGGCACACCAGGGGACAGAAGTGGAATACCAGGGAGAGCATATACAAAACAAAAAGTTGCATCAAACATGTTTTGAAGGTGACCTATTTTTTTATCCTTTGATGAAGTGAATATTAAATAAATATTTACCTCCTGCCCTAAGTCGATGGGATGGGCCCTAGCACCCTCAGCCCTGATAAGGGATTCTGCCCTAAACAAAATAATGATTTTTTTTACGCACCCATAGTAAAGAAAAATTGAAGATGAGATCTCATTCATGCCATATTTACATCTCCTAGATATAAATGAGCACTAATTGAGACAAAAGTGTTTTTCTCATTCTTCTCAAATGTCTCTCCTGAGAATGAAGTCTCAAAGTGAGCGCTGTACACGTTCTCTATATTCTCTCTCAGCGGTCTCTTTTCCTGATCTCAACTAAGAGAAAAATGAGAAAAAAGAGACATACTGTGCCACCTTCGAATATTTCTCAATTTGATCTTAGTTATATCTCAGTGAGAAATACTGTCTCTCACTGCTGACTATTTGAGTTCTCAGATTCTCTTACAGTTTCTCTTTTCTAGTGGATCCGCAAAACGAATGAATCTCAATATGAGCTCAAGAAAGCCTTTGTCAACAAATGTAGGGCCAGAGCAGGCCTCTTTATTATTTTCAAAATAAAAATTAGTTCAGCGCCAGGATTCAAATGGGTCACATTTGTTTACTAGGCATTTGCACTTTACTTGATATTTGCACTATACTAGATTTGATTTGTGACCGATTCACAGGTTTCTCATTTGTATGGATGGATTTCAAGTTCAAATAAAAGAAAAAAAATGAACAAATATGATGTACAGTCTTGTTATTAATTGATTAATTGAAATTAATTTAATCTACTGTGAAAATACTATACCGTTTCAACTTCTCAATATTTAGTATTGTTTTACAGTCATTTCTAATTACTGAAGATAATCAAATTTTAAATTACATTGTTAATTTGTTCTCGTATTTCTCCAGCCGGGATCAGGTGTTGCACAGTGCTCACCGTGAGACTATCATTCTCATATGTAGCACAAGTATGGAGTGTCATTGCTCAGATGGTAGAGCGTTGGCCCATGGTCTGAAAGGTTTTGGGTTAAATCCTATCTCAAGATGAGATTTTGTAAGATCTCTTTTATTGCTCAGATTTCTCAGATTTGTCTCATAAAAGTCAAAGATTCATCTTATTTTATTCCCTTTAATTCTCATTCAAAGGTTATCAGACTTAATTGAGATCAAGCATTGCTCAAATGGTTTTCTCAATTCAACCTCCTTTGTCTTACTTGTGTCTCTTTTTAGCTTATGTCTTGCTCCTAATCATCCCTTAGGAAAAGTCATTCAGAAAGAAATGACCACAGAATGAAATGAATATGAGAATCTCAAATTGATCTCAAGAGATGAGATTGAACAACAGGTGAGCAACACGTTTTTCCTATGGACAACTATATATATTTATTTACAAAAGTCTTTTATCAATATACTAGTAATGGATTAAAGAAATAAATACAAAATAAAATGGTATATAAAATGATCTTTGACCTCATGAGGGCCACATAAATACATCCCAAGGGCCTCAGTATTCCCAGGTCTGTTGCCCATTAAAGAAAAATATCTGAAAACATTTCTATTCTGTTTTGCATTATATAATTAAATGGATGTAATGAAATTAAACAATATGACCAAACTTTTCTTTTTACTGTAATGAGAAAAAATTATATTTATAAAACTAATTCATTCATTTACAACTACTCATGACAATCAGATTATATATCATATTGGATTTTTATTTGTTTCCAATAATAAATTAAATAAAAAACCTTCTGAAGTATATAATCAAATAACAAAAGAAAGTAGCATTTTACAAAAATACAAGAATAGTTTGAAAGATGAACTCGACGGCCTGAAAAAAAAATGGATTTAAAATTGTTGATGTTCAAATAGTTTGTCCCCACATGTATAGTCGTTTATGTATTCATCATCTTCAGATTGCCAAAATGACGGCTTTTGTCATTCAGTCCCTGTCCCCTTCGCCGCTGCCCATCCTTCTCCTCCCTCTCTCTCTTTTTTCCTCCCATTTTTACACCCCTGTCAAGTGCTTTGTTTGCTGTGACTTTCCATGTGGTTATCTGAGCGGAGACAGTATGGCTCACCCTGGCACAGGACCTCAGTTTCCACGGCAACTTTATAATTGTTTTGGATGCGTTCCAAGCGCCACTGGATACCAGGGCGTTATTGATGTCAAAAGAAACATGTATGAAATGAGGAGATGTGGAGGCGTCCATATGGTTCGGCACACAAGCCTCATGCGAGGCCATTTAACCATTTTTCAATGGAGTTCTGTGAAGCACCCAAATAGATCCCACATGCCTCGCTTGATATTTCATAATTCTGATCGTCGCACACCACAAAAGGATAATAGCGTGTCGTACAAGCCACTGAAGTGGAGAACGGTCGCTGCTGTTCATGCCATCGAGTCATTGTGGTGGAGTGTGTTGTTAGATCTGGTCCAGCAACTTCGCTGAATACAATTCACACAATGATCCCTGGATCTGAACAGCCGGACTCCACGTATCAGTCGAAACATCTCTGTCAGCCATCTTTCTTTAGGCATATAAAGGGAAATATTAAGTTACTCATGAAGGTCCATTACATTTTGTGGGCATTGAAATAAAAATAATCTAATCATTTTTATTTATTGTGTTGTGGATTTTACCTGGGTTAACCACTTAATTCATATTTTAAGACACTAAATTTGAATTATACTTTCCGTAATTGGAAAAATGAATCAGAAATGGTTGAATATTTGGATAATATTGCTTAATATTGATCCTTCTACTGGAATTGTAGATCATTTTTTCCATAGTTATTCACCCTGGAATCTCATTGGCTGTCATCTTTAACTCCGATGTTCTTCCCAAGTCTCTACTGCTCTCGTCTGACTTACCTGATAAATCTTCAACTGTGACTTGTCACCTTACATCACAGCAGCTCTCGCTACTGTCCTGTAAAACATCATTCACACTTCTGTTGCAGACTCATTATCAGTCGGCTGGTTCCATGCTGCCTGCACTCTCTTTCTCGCCTCCTTCTGCACCGACTTCTGTGACAACATATTTGGATCTAGTGTCAGAACCAACTGTCGTCTGCAGTACAAACCAAGTTCTTTTCTGCTTCACATCTACTGAGCAGGGAAATGAATCGAGCAAACATAAACCAGACTCAAGTGAAACACTGAGATGTTTCCTTTCCCAGCGTCGGTCAATCCCAAACCAACTCTTAGCGTTTGGGCTCCGGGCCCACGGAACCGCCATGATGAAATCACAACACAGCCAGTGTTGTTGTTGCTGTATTGCATAACACAAAGTGCCAACAGCGATGTGACCTCGACTAACTAAACATAAGAAGGGACTGACACAAGAGGCAGCTGCTGGGAGCAAAACAAGTCTTAGTGCGGGAAACATCTTATCCTCCGAGCTCCTCCACTGACACCTAAAAGCTGTTTGACATCATCAAGTTTAAATGTGAAGATACATTTAAACATTTACATCAGCAATGATCTTCAATATTAAAAGTGACAACTGAAAATAGGATAGATACAATTTCAACAATTAGCACAATTAACAATTATTTTTGAATGACAGTTATAATTATTATAACCAAGAAATGTTGCTTAAAAAATTAAATCATATTCTACCTTTAAGAAAATTTAAGATCAATCCCCATCCTGAAGTTGCCTCTCTGAAGATCAGGGGTCTCTAACTCAGCTGTCCGGGGGCCACCAGAAGATAAATTCTTGTCAAGACGTGACCTCGGGCTGGGAGGTCTTTCAGCTGTTTTTCTGAACGTCTTTGATCCGAAATTTGTTTCATATTTAGTTGTTTATGTTATTTAGAAGTATTATTTGAATTGTCTGTTGCATCTAAACTAAAAAAACCAAAGCTGTATATACATCATAGAGTTAACATGGAAGTGATGATCTTTATTCCTTCACCATTTGAAATCCTACAAAGATGGAGTCTTCAGACCACACTAAAATAACTTGGACATCAAATTAAGGGCTGCAAAATATTATCTCACCTGGGAGGCAGGTTCAAACCTCTAAGGAGCCTATATGTTCTAGCTACTACAGAGACACTGATTCTTTAAGTTACACCATTAGACAGCTGATGACATCACTTAAACCCTTGAGGGAGCCAAGGTCTCAAGCAGGTTACTTCCCACATAATGATGATATATGTTTTCTTTTTTGACGTTTGAAAAGATTCTGTTAAGCTTAAGCAAACTACCTCATAGTAATAGAGAAGTATATACATAATGTTTTGTTTTGAGTTTATTACAAAAACAGTTATTTTAAATGCAAAGTGGACATGGCACTGGCTTCATAACTTGACCAAATGATCATTGCTAATTTAATATTAATTTCTAATTGTTTCATTGAAATTTCATCAGTTTACCATCTTATTGTTATATTCTGATGTCAGCATATGACATTAGAATAAGGAATACCTTTTTATAAGCTTATAAAAATCAAATACGTTTCAAATAAATTTGGTCATATGTGGTTATAGACATAATGTACATATTGAATACTCTTTACATGCAAACCCTGTGACGACGTAGTTTAGGATGAGACACCAAAACTATAAATCAGGTGTTCAATAGTAAATTGTTGTACAGCTTCATTTCCTTTATTTAGGGTCCTAAAGATCTGGAGACAAGACAAGTCTTCCTTGTGCAAACACACAGTAATGGCAAATATGTGACCATTTAAAAACATTAGATTTTACACTTTTTACGAGGATCTGTCTCCTGTTGTGGTTTTTAAACAATCAGGATTCAACATTCCCAGTATTTTGTGATAGTAGTGGACACATTTTGGAGTTTTCCCTTCACTCCTTATTTGTGGAAAGAATCTGGACCCATCTGCAGTCCATGATTCATCTCGGAACACCAGGGATCACAGAGGTGTTGTTTATCAAAGCTGGCCTGCCTCGCCTCCTGCTGAGGGTGCATCGCTGTGGTTCAAGGGAAAGTGTCCAACTTCTGAGGCCTTGGACGTCTCCTCCCTGTCGCCTGCCTCCTCAGGAGCAGGCCTTTGAGGGTGTCAGCCAGTTTAACACGGTTTACCGCTTGTGGTGGTCAGTCACATTTGATGAAGCCTTTAAAAGAAAAAACACATCTCTCTTCTTGTGTTTTTCTGTTAAAGCTGAGAAGTAGTTGAAGTGCACTTTAGGTTGTGGCTGGTAGAGGGAGCTACATGTCCATGTTTGTGAAGGATCAGTTCCCTGCAACCCAAAAAATGAAATCCCCCTCTCTCCATTTTAGTTTTTCATGCTTGGCAGTTGCAGAGACAAAATGAATGCTCTGTGTTTTTAGAGGTTTCTTTTTTTTTTAAAGAACTGCCTTGTAATCAATTGATGACAGAAAATGTTCAAAACCACTGAAGCCAAACTTAGCCAGAAAGCTGTTAAAATGCTGTAGCAACGACCCAAAACTGATCCCAGCACCTGGTCCTCACCTCGCTCTCTCTCTGGAGAGGCTTCCCGTGGACATGAAGTCCTGCTGGTACACAGCCAAGTGTTTGTAAACTACTAGACTGAGACTTCAGTGCCATTCATGCAGGTCACAGGTTTGTTTTGTCTTATAAATGTAAATATATTGTTTGAAAAGGCATTTTTATTATTTTTTACTAAATGTAGCATCTATTTAATACTTTATTAATTACTTTCCCTGATACATAAATCAAAAATAATGCTATAATAATACTATAGGATAATAATGCATTTTAAAACAATTGAAATTATATATATATATATATATATATATATATATATATATATATATATATATATATATATATATATATATATATATATATATATAGGTAGGTAGAACTTTATTGATCCCTCAGGAGGTCTCCTTTCGGGAATTTTTTTTTTTTCCAGATTATCCACAGCAAATACAGCAATTTTTCATAAAATAATCAAAATAAAATACGAACAAGAACAAAGAGAAATAAAAAGAAAGAACAAGATGAATTGATGAAAGATGATACAATTGAAATTATATATATATAATTTCAATTTTCTTTAAAAGGCATGGGCTTTTTTATTATTTTGAACTCAGAATTTACCATCAATTTAATACTATATTAATATTACTTTCCCTGATTAAAGAAAAAAAGAAAGTTATATTAAAATGAAAATATAAATTACAAATAAAAGTACAGATGGTGAAAGCATTGGCAAAAATAGCAAATAAATAAACATGTTTTTTTTTAGTATTGCAGTTGTATTAAACTTGTATCTTATTCTTAATTTTTTTATGCTTACTTGTTTTATTTTGTGAGGTGTCTTGACATTAAAGAAATCAAGTGTGTATTTAATTACAGTGGGTTTTATATTTGTTTGTGTGTTGTGTGTGAGCCCAAAGAATCTCTCATGCTGATCTAGAAGCAGAAGAAAGCCGACTCCACATTTGAATGTTAAGCAGCATCAGGCACAGGGTGAGGGTTCTGCTTGGCAGTGGAGTGTGTTGAACCTGGACCGCGCTCACATGCAGCGAGTCAGCAACCTTGCACTGTGTGAGTCAATGTCAGAGCAAAGAGCAAAGGCCGCCGGGGTTCAAGACTTTTCCCTCTGTATGGGTTACTCCAGCAGCAGCATGTGGATGACATTCTCAGAGTCGACCCAAACAGGCTCAACGCCTCACAATGCTCCTCTGTTCCCCGTGTTGTGCTCGTGTCTTACTCTCATTTCTGTCCTACACACACACTGTAGAGTTTTTTTCCACACAGTTGGAGAGACAGGGGTCACTGGCTTGATGCTCCCAATTGAGCACTTCACTATTGCACTTCTCTGAAATACACATGAGTGTGAACACATTCAGACAAACACTAAAACTGACTTACAAGCATAGTGCGAATATCTTTTTGTTTATGTCAAAAATACAAAGTAATATTTGTTTAAATTTGGAAAAAGCAACTGAAACCTACAATAGATGTTGTCAATAGATACTGAGAAATTCCTACCATCAGAAACAACCCTAATATCTGCGCAGGATTGATCGCTAATGTAAATATTGTTGTCAGAAAACTACAGAATTTAGTGCATTTGAATGTTTATAGGCTTATTTTTAAATCATTTTTGACTAAATCAAATTTAAGTATGAAGCACTAACGCTAGCATTCTTTTACTCACGGGTCCTTAACCATTTTAAGACGTCAGCCCGGTTTTATTTCAGCATTATATTCCCGGACTGGCCGTCAGATAAAAGATAAATAAAATAAAATGACGTTAAAGAAAAGAAGTTTAGTGTATAGAAAATAAATCTCACTCTAACACTGGTTTTTAACTAGATAGTCCATATATATCTGTGTTTTACTCAAAATGACCAAAACAAGTGATTTAATATGTCAAGAGTCACAGGATAATGTTACTTTGGAACATATATATATATATATATATATATATATATATATATATATATATATATATATATATATATTTTTTAAGAACGTTTAGACAGAAATGATCAATACAGAAAATTATATAAATTATGTATATGTATTAATTTCTCTTACCTGAAACTCTAGGGTGAAATTTAATTTCATTATCAGGTAATGCTGCTTTTGGACAATGGAAGAAGTCGATACCGGATAAAAAAAAAAAAAATGTCGATCTACAATGAGTCAGCAGTTCTTAGCATATTAACCATGGTAAATAGGAAGCGTGCTATTGTGTACACGTCTCAATATTTCTCAAAATTAATCGTCTCTACACTGCTGTCACATCGTTCAATCTCAAAAGTAATCGTTGCCCGTTAATCAAACGTGTCAAAAGCCCCGAAACATAAGCCCGCCAGGCCGTGCGAGGGGTGCGGAGAGGAAATGGAATGCATGGAGAACAAGGGCGCTTGATCCCTCCGCAGCTTTGACAACAGGCATCCATCTACTGGTGTTATTCCTTAATCTGATTCACTTGGTCGCTCAGCAAACCAGTGTTGCCTGTTGGAAAGGTTTTGCGTGTGTGATGGATGCTATTGTCAAAAATGCCAAGGTCAATATGCAACGCAGCAGTGAGAGGGGAAAAAAGGAACACTTTCGTATTTCAAAAGGGCTTCCCATGTATCATCATCATCATCTCCCTGCAACCTGACCTTGCGTCCCTCTGCAATAACATTCAGAGGAAAGGACAACTGCTGGGTTCAGGCTCGTGAGCTGATGTTGATCTTTAAAACGGGTCACAGCTTTGCTCAGATGAGGCCCGTGTCTGTCCCATACATGTGCGTGTCATCTTCTGTACTCGCCAACATGTGTGGAATAAGATGCTTGTTTCATCCTTAGTTCCGTCATCTTGACTGAAATGGGAATTAAAATGAACTGTCACTTGTTAATGTTATATATTAACACTGTTTCTGTTTCCTTGTCATCATGTCCTGTCACAATTTGTTCTTATGTTTACTTTTTTTTTTTTTTTATTCCAAATATTTCTGATTATATCAATAACGCAATGCACATGCTGTAACTCTCGTTTCAGTTTGAGCACTACAAGTATAAGTAATATTACTCATCACGTTTCAGTTCATTTATAGACGTCATAATAGTGACGGAAATAGCTTTGATGAATTCAAGATCAGCAGCTTTGTTTATTGAAGCTCAAACAGTGACATTAGTAATGTATCCCTACCCTTGCCAAGGAGGTTTTGAGAATGTGTTTATCTGTCTCTTTTTTGAATTTGAATCAAACGTTTAGGAAATGTTAAGCATGGAAGCTGTAGATTACCATCTGGATCAACTAATAATTTGAAGGTTTGACACTGTCTCAAATGCTAAAATACTGAGAATGAGAGATTTTGCAGCTCTTTTTTGCCGACTGCTGTCAGGATATTTAAATATATATATATTTAAAATCAGTGTTGTAACTACCTCCCCATACGTATGTACTTGTGTGTATTTGTACTTATGTTTATAACATATGACATTATTTTTATAGATTATTGTGCTGAATTACTTTTTTTTCTTCTAATTTTATTAGTTTTATTGTATTATTATTTTCATTTTTATCATTTCCTCTAGTTGTATTGTCTGTATTGTTTTTATAATAATTGTTATTTTTGTTAATTATAACTTATGTTTTTATTTTTTATTTGTTTACTTGGGGCTTCATATAATGTTTTGTTTAATCATTGTTCTGTGAACTGCTGTGACCACATGAATGTGGATAAATAATAAAGGTATATCTTCTCTTAGGTTACTGTCCGTGCTCCCTAAAGTGCTAATGTACTACAATATTCTTCAAGCTAACTCTCAGGTCATCCTATCAGCTTCCTGAACATCATCTCGCACTGAAGGTCGAGGGTCCACGGGAGCATCACATCTTTGATTGCAGTGACGACATGTGAAGTCTCAAATTGACCTTCCTCACAATATTCGAATCAGTGGTGTGGTTTTAATGGCTCTTGATGAAGAAGAAAACGTAGCACGGTGTGTTCCAACACAGCCAACGTGGATGTCCGACCCTCTTTCTCATTTTTGTCAAAACAAGGAAATGCCTCAAACCCCAGTGGCCTGATCCAACTGAGCCTCCATCTCTGACTGTCCACTGATTCACTGCTCCCACAGTGAAGCATGACCTCCAGAAGCATCTCCGAGAAGACCCCCTACACCCCTTAGAAGCACCGAGAGAGGAGAAAATCAAACCGTTGTGACGTCCCTGCTGCCCATACCCTAGTCCGGGTTTCTACTCAGTGGAAAAGTATCAAAACCACGGGTCTGAAAAATGACTCTTATTAACAATAATGTTAATCACCATGGCTTGGGGGGGGCGACAAATCAAGCTGAGAAATGCCTTAATGGAAATTGTTTTAATTGCTCTAACAACAGGGTTGAAATTCCTCCCTTCTCAATTACACATGACATCATGCTTTAAAGTATCTCAATCACTGCGATTAATATTAAATATCTAGCATTTAAAGTGACAAACACCTTTAAGACTGAGGCATTAGTAGAATGTCATGTATGTATTATGCATGAGGCAAACAACCTAAGACTTGCATGTGCCAGACTTTTCTTGTAAACTTATACCTGGCACAAAACCGAACCTTGGCTGCACTCAATATCCTTCCAGTAAAATTGGATTTTAAAAACAGTATCAAGCTACACGTTAAAACCAGGTTTATATTGTCTCGTATGTTCAGCCAAATAATTTCTAATGTCTGCGTCCAACCACCTCAGAAATAAAACTGTTTGTAAATGTCGTTACAAATCTTTGCAAATTCTTGCAGTGATTTTTAGCTTATATTTCTAATCATTTGTGTCTTTCAAGCAAACACATATAAGACTCACTGACAGATACAAATCTGTGTGTCATGACATTAAAAAATTAGCACACATTAGAATGTTTAGAATCATTAGTGGGTCGTCATGCAGCATTCATTGACTGATTTCCAACCACAAGAAAGTGTGTTTACAAGTCAAACCCTGACACACTCAGATCAGTACCTTTGACTGCGAGCGTGGAGTTGATTAATTAGCTCTCAAACGTTCAAAAGAGGAATTTCAAAAGCCATTAAGAGTGTTTTATTGTTTTTTTTATGACTGATTTCCGAGGAAAGAAGTTTCCTGTCGGGAACTAACACGTTTGAACATCTGGCAATTTCAGCACTAGATGTAAATCAAAGAATAATAAATGAGTTTATTATATTGTTACCTCTGTCGAGGAGGTTATGTTTTTTTTAGTGGTCTTTTTAAAAATTTGATTCATAATTAAGTTCTATGTCTTCTAACGGCTGCTCTCACTTTGCTATCAATTGCCGGTAAAAACTTCCCTTTTACGTGACAAAAGTTGATTGATTCGAGTGCTAAGGAGTTTGTAGAAAAGAAGATATAGAAGTCTCTGCTGCGCTGCCTAATTGACATAATTGTCACATAAGTGGTGAAAGGTTGTAATCATAATCTTCATTATTCATTTATCTGAAAGAATCTGTTGCAGAGGAAATGTTTCCAAAAACAGATTTGAAAAAAAAATAAATTTCGAACGAAAAAAACAAACAAAAAAAACATTTTCCACCTTTTCGCCATTATTCATATTCATAATGATTTATTGAACCTCACTTTAAACAAGCCCTTCTCCATTCCACTTTGGTCTCCTGAGGGATCAGGAGTGGCGACCCCGGCCCGGTGGACCACAGCCAACAGTGGCTCTCAATCTGGTCACCTAAATCAAGCACCTTATTTAATTGGCCGAGTCGCCCGCTGTGTTCGCCTCCCTTCTCCCAGCCTCCCTCTCCCGCTACATGGCAAAGGCCTTCTGAGGAATCGCACAATTTTTGCAAGAGAGTATTCCTAATTTGCGCCCAAGTTGTTGGATCTATATTCTGATTTGAAGCAGTAAAGTCCGATGCGTCCATTGGACGCCAAGTTTATTATCAGAATACAAACAAACCAAATGGACTGTGATGTCAAATTTGTCCCATGCTGACACATTTCAATGCAAGAAGGTAAAATTCTGCAAGGCTGACAAACACAACCGCGTGCCTCGAGAAGTACACACACATTAACGGGCAACTGTGCGCACACACACACTCCAGCGAGTTAAGAAGGCCTTTGGGTCTCACAGTGTGAGTGAAGAACAGCGAGAGTGAGCAGCAGCTGCAGGAGTCGTGGGGTGGGCAGGGCCTCGCGGCGAGCAGCGAGGGGCTGGGGTAGGCCTCCGGGATGGAGGAGGCATGAGCAGGGCTGCGGGGAGACCCAGAGCTCAGGCCCGCCTGTTTAATTGGAGCTCATTTACACAGCAGTGGAGCAGGAGACACCTGAAGGGCCTTCTCTGGCTTATCAGCTAAATTGGTCCCCCTCCACTTGTTTATTGACTTGTTTATCTGGCAGAATACTTCTTCTGCAACTTCTGTCTCAACTTCTCCACTCATTCATCCAATTGTGTAACTTCTACTTGGTATTTTGAAATAAACTATTGACAAGTAATGGCTACCTGGACAGGCCTTAAGAATTTAATTAAATACAATTATTTAGCCACTTTCATTTTCCAGGACTACAACTATATCTCCTTTGGTCGTCTATAATTCATCTGTCAATCCATCCTGCCAGTCTTTACGGGATAGTTCACCCAACATTTAAATTTCACTATCTAACTACTCACCCTCATGTTGACCAAGGGGTGAAATCATTTTCAGAGTAATCTGTGTCTTTTTTGAGTCACAGGGGATTTCCGTGCAGGATTGCTTGTCCATAACATCACTTTTCTTTGTCCAAATAAATGCGCCAAAAAACAGCAAAATACCTCCGTACTGCTAGTCTGTAATGTCCTTCTTGTAATCAAGCACTGGCATGTGAAACTGTATGTTTAGTCTATGTTTTAAGTTCCACCTATTATATTATTTAATTTATTAATTCTTAATTATTTAATGTATTTATTTTTTTAAAGGAACAATGTATGATGTCTCAGCTTCAATACAAGACAAATTTGAGTTTTAGTTTAACAATCACTTTTCCAAAGATAATTAAAACGCCTTGTGACCCTGGTCTGTGAAAGATGCTTTCCCAATAAAACGTACTTATTTACTCACTTAAAATTGTTTTATAATTGCTATTCATCCATTTGAAAAGCCCAATACTATGAAAATGCTTTTTTTTAATTTTCCGTGCCAGCTCAAACGTCATGCAAGCATGTTTCATATATTCTTCATACAGAATAGAAATTTGTGACTGATTCATCACAATTAAAACATATAATGACATCTATATTTACAGATAATAATATTTATGATACTTTTATAACAAGTATAATAATGTAAATAACGGTACATCCAAACAGGATTTGCTACTAATTTAAAGGCTTTTTTACTGCCTTAAATAGAACTTTAAACTTAAATCTAGCTAGGTTGCAGTTTAAAAATAAACTTTAATAATGGTCAAACTCTGGAGTGTATGATGTAATTTTACGAGTGGTAAAACAAATTATACAAAACAATTTGTTAACACATGTCTATGAAGGTCTCATTCTGCACACATTCCCAAGACAAAGGGTAAATACATTTTTGTAACTGTGTAATATCATATATGGCAACGTGTTACATTGATGTATAGAGTAAGCGACTTGATTTATTATGAATCCATTTCTTAATGTTTAAAAGTGATGTCTGTGTTTGAAATAATAGACGGGAGTCCGGACCTAAATGGCAGCATTTTTTAAAAAACGTGATCTTGTTTTAAAGACTCAAAGATCTACTGAGAAATACAGTCTAATTCATGTTTATATTTAGAATTCAATAATATAATGACCACTTTCACCAGCCCAAAGAATATTTAATACAATAACCATCTTATTATGTTAGATTTTCTGTTTCCTTTCTTGCTGACCCATTGGTAATAATTGAAGAATCAAGAATATGATAAGTGTATTAGAGAAATATCATTCATCATCCATAAAAGTTTATATCAAGTGATTTAAAAGGTGTGTAATAAACTGATGGGGTTCAGATCACATGTTGCTCTTGGAGTAGCTCGCAGTTACAAAAAAGGCTGGTGTCCCTTAACAGCTTAAATTAGAGAGCTTTTTTTCGACACCGTATGCTGTGTTTAAAACAAAAATAAGACAGTATTTCCTCTTAACTTAAGTGTTCTGTATATTATTACATCCTGACAATAAGTTAAAATCACCAAAACACATTATTTGTAGTTACTACGCAAAGTACTCTACTTGCAATTAACATCAAGCACTTATAACACTTCATACATGATATAAAGCTATTTTTTTATTAATCTTGGTGCATTAAACACACAACCTTCAAAGAAAGTGTCACCAACATTTTTAGTTTTTTTTTGAGGACCCCCTGAAAATAATCCTGTCACACATGGCAAGGCAAATCAAAGTATTACCGACAGCCAAACTGTGTCCTCAATCTTCTGAAGAGTGAACGAGGTAACATGCAGGAGTGCAAGATGAGGAGCAGGAAGGTGAGGAGGCGGAGACAAAGCAACTAACTGTAATCATGGCCATGTTCAATCAGACACCTGCTATTAAGTTGATAAATACACTCTTCCCAGTGTGAGTCCAGGTACTGTGAGTGGCCCTCTGGCATTGTTCTGCTCGGTAACTACCCCCTCTGTCTGGTACCTTCTCTCAACCAGCGACTCGCCTCCCATTAACTCACATTTCACCAAGTCACACAAGATGTCTCCCAAAATCCCTCCTCGCACGAGTGACCGAACGCCGTCCGCCAGAGTGTGGTCGGAGAACAGATGTCATAAGTGGCTTTCCTGGCTTTTTAGGAGTGGAAGGGTAGGGGGTTGGTACATTTTTAGTCCATTAGTGAGTAGCTTTTTGTCCATCCCCCCCGACGCGTTTACGATAATAAGAAAAAATGGGAACATGTGAGTGTGGATTGTATGGAGAGCTTGTTGTGTTTACGGCAGGTTGTGTGCACAGACAAAGCTTCTTGCCTCCCTAATCTCTTGTCTCGCCTTTTCAGCTCTTGTCAGTGGCCACATGCTGGCGGCGGGACCAAGAGAAAGCCTCCTGTAGCGAATCTTACTCAGCCTGATGTCATGGCGGCCATGACACCTGCTTAACATTAAACACTGATACCTGTGTGTTATTATAGTTGTTTATTTATTGTGCGTCCCCATGGTGTGCTGCTGCATTTCATCTTCTGTCCCTCGGTAATATAAGAGGAGTCAACAGGATATGCCATTATTAGCGCTTCTCTGAGCCAGAAGACTTTTGTTTGCATCTTTTTCTTTCTTTTTTTTTCCATCGCCATCGCTAAAGATTTTATCTGATTGTCAGCGTTTATTTGTTCTGTTAGCAGAATAACTTGAAAAGTTTTGAAAATATTCAACTTGGAAATAAGAAGGAAATGTTTCTGTAGTAAGGTAAGGTAAGGTAAGGTAAAACTTTATTCTCTAAATTGTTTTTTCCAACAGCCAGCAATTTTCCATAAACAATACAAAATAATAAATAAAAATAAAATAAGAAGAAGAACATAAAGAGAAAAAGAACAAGATGACACAATCTAAGTCTAAAGATAAAGACAAAGAACATAGGTCAAATAAAAACAACAAAGACAAAGGATACAAAGACTAACATAGAACAGAACATCCAGATACTTTCACTCCACTCCTGCCCCCGAACTCAGAATTGTACAATTTAATAGCCCGAGGAATGAATGAGTCCCTGAGTCTATTAGTGTTGCACCTGGGTAGGAGCATTCGTATCATGTGGATCCACAAATGACTAAATGATACATTAAGTTAGCTCAATTAAACATCTGTATGACTGACAACATGTGTTTTTTTGTTCATTCTACATTGGTACAAGTTTGCTAAATAAGATTTGCAGTTTGAGAAAATTTAGAGACCTATTTTTTCCGATCATGACTGGTGAAAGAATGAGGTACTTCATTACTGGGACTAGCGTTTGATTCCTGCGCAGATATGACAGTGATGCCAACCATTAAGATCCCATTGTATCAACCGGATTGAATACCATAATGTGTCGATCTTAGCGATAGTGTGAACTATTTAACATAATATGCTAGCAGCCAGTCGTGCTACAACCAATGAGCTCTTAACTTAATACTGGGAGGATACTGGGGAATAAAAAAATCATTAGCATGTGTGTCTGTTCGTGCTATATAATGCACAATAATTTACTTTAAATGGTTTCATCAGAATCAATCAAGTATTTATTTTTTTTATATCTGGCTCACCATAATTTTGAAAATAGATATTTAGAATTGTGCTGTCAGAGCTTTTTGACTTTTTTTTTGTCTCTCGGAGGCTTGAAAACAAATGTTTACGGTATCCCTTATGTTGTCTCTGGGTCAAGTTGAACGACCTCTACAACTGCATATGTATTTTTGGAGTCCAAACACATTTATTTTTGGGTCACTATGACCCTGAGATAACACAAGGGTTAAAGGAGATTTTCCCAGCGAAATAAATTCTAAAAACATTTTGTGATGTGTATTTATCAGAAGTCATAGTAACAATGCAAAAGTCTTACAGTGCTATAAAAGGAAACCGTCATCAGATTCCCTCATCCATTTCCCGCCTCACTGGTGAGATGTTCATGGACACGATGGAGAGTTTATCATGTCTCCCAACAGGCCTGTGAACGCCTCACGGTTCCCTCAGGAAGAGCTAGACCATGTAGAGGAAAGTCTGAGTCCTTCCTGCTGCAGCTGCTGCCCCCGCGACCCCACTCTGGCTAAGCGGAAGAAGACGAAGATGGAGCATTACCAGAAGGATTTAAATATTTTTGTACCAGAAAAATTGTATTTTATAAAGTATGGGATCTTTAGTTAAGGTTCTGAAATCACGTGTGTCCCCATCCAGTAAAACAAAGTCTGAATCAAAGTAAAGTAAATACCTTTTTTTTTTTCGGGGATTGCGGTTCACGACTATGAAAAAGTAAAAAGTGAACGGCCCATAATAACGACACATGGTCCAGCAGTAATATCACATGTCGGTAACCCAAACTAGCTTTGTCAATATTATTGAGCAGTAAAGTGGAACAGCAGGGATTTTGCTGCACATGCCACCAATGTTGTTGAAATCTAAACTTGTTTTTTTTTCTTCTGAATAAACCTTGATCACAAGAAGTTACATTTTTAAAGAAAAACGTATTAATTGAGTTACAAACAGGACGAGTGACACGTCGAGGGGATGATTTATTTCTCTTTTCACTCCATGTTTAAGCTGCTAGGAATTCATCATCTGTTGCGAGGGAGCAGCACTAGATGAGCATGCAAGTGGCCGAGCCGCTTTTATTACATCGCACTAGCAATGAATGAAGGACCTCACTTTGACCCCACCAGGGGAGGAAAACACATGTTCTGCTGGTCCCGGCCGTCCGGCTACCTGCAGAGAGGGTCGGGAATTCTTCAAGCAGAAGGGATGGTGGGATTGTGAGGGATGCAGTTGGTGGAGAAAGAGGCGGTAGCTCACCGATCTCCATGTGTCTGCGGAACATTAACTAACATTGTCTGGTATTGTGCCGGTGTCAGCCATGGCTGGTGTCTGGGTGAGACGTTAAAGGTTGGCTGATGTATGGCACATATCTATTATGATAACAACAAAGCCTTGAGAAAATAGCATATTAAAATGTACGCTGGGATTTAATCTTCCTGTTTAAAATAAGTGATCACTATACATAAATAAGAAAATAATAATAATAGTATTTATTTTGTTTTAAACTTTAGTAGCTATAAGAATATTAAATTCATGATTTTTCTTTTTTGTTTTTATTTATTTATTTATTTTAAATCAGTCAATACAGCTCAACAGTGTCTGGAGACGGTGAGATGAAAATTAAATTAGACAGATAAAACGTCCATTAGAAAAAAGGCAATCATATTTTGGCAGCTGTTAAAATAAAACTATATACATCTATAACAATACACGCAAACATACATATAATTATCAGATAAATTGAGTACAACAAACTAAAACAAACGAAAAAAAAAGAAAAGATAATTGATGTTTTGTTTTTTTTAACCTAATCTTTTGTCGATAACTATTCAAATACTTTATCTTTATAGTGTTCACTATCATTTATTATGTATTAAATAAATGTTATCTTCTCAGCACAGAGGTATTTGATGAAAAGCAAACGCTAAAAATAACTGCTGCTCACTGAGAAAAAAAAATCTATATATTTTTTGCTGCTTTTCTTCACAGGGGTTTCAACAGTGCTTGCTTTGGTAAAGAATGTAAGTTATTTTGTTCATGTTTGTTTGTCTTAAAACAATAAGTGTTTTAACTGATGCCAGACTTACATTCTTATGTATGATGTATAATAATGGTCTTTATTGAATCATTACCTCGGGCCATATTTGACCGATTCACATCATATCTCAGGCGTCCCTGCTTAGAGCCCAGAAAGCCTGATGGCCGCCCATTGTTTTTTTTTAATCACGTGTGAAGCATTTTCCACATTCCACTGAGGGACTTGAGCTTTTCTGTGGTTCCCAACCATGTCGCTGTGAATTACTGTTGGTGGTTTTATAGATATAGAAGTCGATGTCGACATCTGAAGGTCACATTGATCAAAAGTGCACATGCTGAATGTGCTCCTATGAAGCGCTGATCTTCAGTTAGACGCTCAATTTAAGAGCCAGGGTTCAAGACACTTGGGCTCTCTTGAATAACGGCAGATTAAAAGACATTTAACTTGATGTTATAAAGCTCTACGCGCGCACTGCAGAACCCGGTGGTTCCTGCTATGAGCCCAGCACGCCATCCGGATGCCTATTGTTTTTATTATGTGTAAAGCATTTTTCCACATTCTCAGCCGATGGAGGGAACTGAGCTTTCTGTCCAGATACAGTCTTCAAACATTTCATGATAAAATTGATTTGGAATTACTGATACAGATCTAATGACTGGCACATACCAATAAACTATGAATTACTTTATTAATTTATTTACTCTATGGATTCGTGTGTAGAGTGGAGAGGAGAAGTCATTTGCTAATTCTGCAAGGGCAGCAGATAACATTACTTTGAGCTGGAAGTTATAAAGTTCTCCGCTCCTGACACAGAACCTAAAGCTTCCTGCTATGAGCCCAGCGAGGCAGACGGCTGCCTATTGTTTTTATTACGTGTAAAGCATTTCTCCACATTCTAAACCGATGGGGGCCGTCCGAAGCCAGTTTATAGACTTCACCAAGCATCATGTTATAATGAATAACTACTCATTTGATTCATTTGTATTTTATGTTTGATCGAGATCATTAAAGATATAGACGATAGTACTTTATTATTGAAATTTAAAAGTGAAATAATTTATTTATGTATTACTTTATGTATAATAAGGCACTTTTATCTGTTAACAATGTATTTTTAATAAATCAAGTGTTCAGAGCATTATTCTTTTTTTAATCAAACATAATTTTCTTTCATTTTTTAAATTAATTTTAATACTTCACCTCTGAGCAACATGTGATCTTCCGTTTTTTTTAATTAGTTGGCATTGCTATATATAAACCTCTCTCACCTCTTCACCATATGTATTATTTATTTCACTTTTAAGTTTAAATTCGAATGTTTCATGGGATAAATATTAAAAGTAAAATGTATTATTATTATAATATTCTGCAGCTCTCCAAATGCTTTATGTGTCAGTTATGGATAAAGAGTCGGCCTTGTTTTTGGACGTGCAGCAGGAGTAGAAAAGAATGCAGGATGAAGAAAAAGTGGCAGCAGAGGTATGGATGTCTCCAGGAGGGCGTGGTCAGTGGATTCCTGTTACCGGCCGGTCGGATGGATGGATGGAGGGAGGGAGGAGGAAAAAAAAAGGGTTGCCAAGGGGGTTGCTAGAGGCAGTCGACGTCGTCCCTTTATTTACTTTGACCCCGGGTCTGCGGGAGGCCTGTGGGGGGGCACATGCCAAACTCCCCGGGCGGGCAGAACCGCCCTGCCCTCTTTCTCACCTCTGTGCCCGCCCCTCTGTCTCCACTCGGATTTATAGGAGTCTGCAGCCACATGAGCAGTGATGCTACACGTCTCTGGACATCTTGGTTAGAGTACGTGAATCAGTAAAATACCATCACAAAATATATTTTAATTATCTAACTCGTTTCTAAACATGATATATTTGTTGTTTCGCCAAAGCGCAGTCTGAATTCTTTTAAAGCAAGCTGCTTAAAATTCTTTAAATCATCATGCTGGGGAAATTACAGCGTTGCAAAGAGACACAATACAAATACAGCGACATATCAAAGTTAGCTTGGGCTTTTTATCGCGACGCCGCAGGCACATAAAAAGGACCGACGTTAAGAAAGGTACACATAAACTTGAAAATAGATATGTTTTGTGTGAAACCGACACGCTGTGCAATATTGAATGACCAATTACTGTTCTGTAAACCGCTTTGCCTTTGAAAACTGATGCCAGTGACAAAATCCATCCAATTCCAGTGGTCCTAAGTACTCGGAATGTATTGGACTTCTATGGGGATGCGAGCGAAGCTGCTGGGCATCCAGCAAATTTCAGCTCCATCTTGTTTCTCGCCGAGAGGTTTCTGGCGTGGGCCCGTGGTTGCCAGGCACCTCCTGAGGTGACTCTATCAGAGCCAGTCAAGCCTAAAATCAATCACTCACACCCATCAAAGGCTGCCCTGCACCGCCATTGTGACTGAGCCATCTGGGCCTCCGCTCACTGTCTACATTTATCTCTCTTATGAACTATATGCAGCTCGGTGTGAACGCTTTCTTCCCTTCGTGCTTGCATAAGAGGAAATTATAGGATACTAGCAGGGTAGAAGTGAATACCTCTCTTTGACATAATTGTGGATGACGGAGAACACTGGAGCCCATATTTACAGATGTCAACGCTTTTCTTTGTATATTGAAGATTTAAAAAAATGTTGTTTCTTACATACGATAATATTTCTAATATTTTCTTTTTACAGATTATGAAAATTTGAATTAAATCATTAACTTAAACAGAGGGAGAACGTTAATGCATATTAACTTTTTTTGGAATTGTAATTAAATAAAAATATCAATGACTCAAATTGTAATACCTCCATTCGTCCACAGCTACAGGCATCATTTTACAAAAAAGGTTTAAATTGTGATTTTAGCACATGTCGTTTGAAACTCTTTCCACTTATATTTTACTTTACATGTCAATATATTTAGGTTCTCAATATCAATCTTTTATTTGCAATTAATCATTGTGAATGAAGTGTTTTGAATCAGGGGTCAGCCACACCACAGAAGACTGAAGAGGTTTAATATCTGAATCATTTTCACAGACCAGCATTAAAAATATATATATATATATATATATAATAAAGTGGAACAACCTGCAAATGCCAAATATGTTTATGCATAAACATACTTCAATACTCACCAGTGAGTTGAATCAGCAGGAACCTATGGACAGACTTTTCCAGCAACAAGATGGTCCCATATAGAGTTTCTGTTTAACTCAACCTATTTATTAATTTCGAATTCGAACTTGGCTGAAATAGCTTCAGATGCTTCTATGACTTTTGACAAAATTCTGACTTGAAAAAAGAAAAAGAAAAAAAACACAGTTATAATCAACACAAGAAAAATGTAATAACTTATTTTCGCTACTGGTTTTAAATTACACTGTGAGTTCATAAACATTGATGAAAGATTGTCCATTTGTCTCCACGTAAAGAGAATAAGTTGATTCTAGTAGCTGAGTGAGTGGTAAACAACCTAAAATCTAGTTTTCCTGTTATAAAGACACTATTTTTAAAGCTTTATCGCCATCTTTAAAATTATGTTTTTAAGAGTAAGTAACGTGGAACTTTTACTTTGTAATGTGTTTAATGCTGACACTGAATCTGTTCAACGTTTATTTTCAATTGTCATACATGTCACTGCTGGTGGAAGCCTACTCGAGCGTTACCCTGCTCAGCCATTGGAGGGCAGTAGAGCACCAGCGCATCCATCCTTGTTGTCTCTCGCAGGACTCCCAGGTGAACATCTCCACTAGGAGAGGCTGGAGGAGAGGTGGACAGGTCAGACTAACACTGGACTCCAGTTGCTTTCTGGACTCTTTGCAGATGAGCGGGAGAGCATGGCGAGAAACAACGGTCCGACAATATTACTGTCACTGTCACAATAGAAGGCCTGTTAATAACATCATATATATTTAAACTATTCAAACAGCTACAGTTCTGCAGTGGACAGTAGCAATTGAAAATGTGATGCTCTCATGAGCCAAACCTGTAGTAAACAGAACAAAACTTACCTCAGGAAAAGCCTTAGATTTCATCGTCCTCTTCTCACCCATCTTAACTGTCATCAAGTAAGTCATGTTTCTTAATTCCTCGAAACTATGGTTTTTGTTGCTCAACACAGTTTAGACTGAAAAATCATCTGGTCTGTGACTGCGTGGCCTCATGGGTCAGGAATACGTTATAGATCTGCTAGCAAAATATAACTTCAGGGTGGAAAAGATCAAACCACTGACGACCCCAAATGTATTTGTAGTATTTTTAAAAAGGCAAAGATAAAACACTAATGTTATCAGAACAAGCAACTCAATGTCGTCGATCTTATTTCGCTCTAAGGTCACCGTCGGTTTGTGAACCTGGACACATTTAATGTTTGTATTAATCACAAATTGAGCTGTTCTAGGGGTTTATAGAAGCCATTCAAACGCTTTCCTTCCTCATCATACTTGGTGGGAGAATCAAGCTGCAAAGGACATGTCGGGTCAGCATAATTCAGACAAAAGGAGTTGGCGCCGTTCAATAAAAGTCACTCTGAAGCCTTTCAGCACAAGAGACAGAACATCGAGTCGCCCCGGAGTCCACTTTTATCTTTCATTTTTAAATACCGTTGCTCATTTATCCTCCTGTAGAAGTGATTCAATTCGCTGGTAATCATGTTGTATTATCCAGAACTATAATCTAATAAAATAACATCTTGATGTACTGCATAACAAATTGATTGAAAATATCTCAAATATTATTTTTGCGTCTCTGTTGGTTGCAGTCAAACTTAATTTTAAAAGCATTGGTATCTTGTCTTCTCTTTCGCTTTCATTTTTCTATTCTTAAGCAGAAATATTTTTTTAATACAATTAATACAAACATTTTTTTTTTTCATGAATGACACACATTCAACATATCTATCAAAGTAATTAAATCAAAATACTAACAGCATATAAAGAAGTAAATATAAACAAAAACAAGCGTTTAGTTGCACAAAAGTCACGCTCCTTTCACTCACGGTGACACAGCCGCCTGGAAACTTTCATCTCCGGCAGAAAACACATGTTCCCTGTTTTCTGCTTTTACATTAATGTCCATGTTTTCCCCTTTCAGAAGCCGCGATGCCCTGGTCCCGAGTGCAATGTCCCAGACCTCGGCCCACTCTTTTTTTATGTAAACAAAACCTCCGTGCTGTGAAGGGGTCCCAAAGTTAAAAATTCCACTTAGCCGCGATACGGCAACATTCATGTTCTTTACTCTGGAGGTAATTCGTCTTCTAGCCGCACACTTTGTACCCAGTTGACTGAAGGACGTAAATAAACACTGCAACTGGAAAACACTTTTTTAAATTCTTATCAACCACTTTTACATCGAAATGGCAAATATTGTTTTTATATTTCAACCGCAATGTTTAGCTTATAATCGGTTAGAATAATTAGACATATAGAAATATTGATTAAGTTTAAAAAAAGAGATTCAATTTCTCCCCCCCAAATAATTGCATGATAACAACGGACTCCTTTTTTTTTTAAATCATGTTTTCCACAATAATCATAATAATAATAAATTATTATTATTGTTTGTTTGTTGGTTTAAATGAGCTTAAATTGCAACATAAACTTCCTACCACTTTTCATGCCGGCATGATTCTCCAAATACGGTCTACATGTTTACAAGTGCCGGAGGGCGGAAAAGGACCTTTTCTATCCCTCCTGCTAATTGTTTTGATTTCCTGTCATCGCCCGAGAGCTCAGCGTATACTGTAGAGAAAGGGAGAAAGCCCAGGTTGGCATCGGAGGCTGCACACTCACTTCATTTGTCTCAAACACGGCAATAGCTCCAGGCTTTTCTCTCTCTTGAGCTTTGCAGAAATACCAAATGGTGACATCTGACGTTGTCTGTCTATATTTTCCTTTTTGTTATCTTCCTTTTCTCCCCCTCCTTCTTGATTTCAAGCTGTTTCTCGATCCAATTTCTATTTTTTACAAGCCTTTCATCGCAAATAAAACCTTAATAACTCGTAAAAAAAACAGGCTCTCTGGTAAACTGCTTACATAGTTTGTCACTTTTTTACTAGTTTTTTCATTCCAAATCTGGTGAGTAAAATAGATTTAAACTTCAATGCTTCCTTTCCTTTAATGCTTAATGCTATGTTTATCATCACTTGTAAATGTGAAAACATCAATTCAAATAAAAATATATGTTGCTGCTTTTAGGCAATTTCTCTCCTGCCTGCGATATTTCTGCCACAATCACCGAGTCAATCTCTGCTGATTGTCTCAGCTTGCCAGGGCAAAAGGTAATTGACAAAGTGTGAGGCGAGAAGCCTCCTACTGGTCAGCCTGGCAGTCAATTTAACGGCACACCTAATTGTTTTTAGTCCATGAATAAATATATTTATATATCTACGGGTACAAACATCATTGGATACAACCAGCTTCTTGCTAAGATGCAACATTGATAAAATAACAATTTAAAACTAACATATAGTGTCTCATAACTTATGGATATACTTTAACATAAATTCTGTTTTGAGAAAAAAGATCTATTTTGTTGTATGATTTTAAATTTTTCTAAAAATACTCATCAGAACAATCGTTCCCAGAGTAGTCCCACCGTGTCCCCTCGTTCAGCTGTCGTCCATCACTCCGTCAGGTATAAACAAGTAAACACTCAGGTCGCCCAGACACGCCATCCTTTAATCCAACGCTGATCCAAACTCTAATTCCAGCTGGTGTCAATCTTTAAAAGTTCTTGTTTGCAAGCTGCCGTGGAGGAGATGACACATTTACGATGAGCAATGCAGGCCAAACCGCCGTGCTGGGAAGTTTCCCTGCTCGTGGCGTGCAGCGCGTAACAGTGCATCATGGGGCTTCCTCCTAATGGACCATAGCGCCACATAGTGTGCCGGACTTACCTACCACTGTTTAATCACAGAGGGCTATTCTCATGTAAATGTATGTTAATCAGGATTCAAGGAGATTGTTTTAATCGGATTTCTAGTTTTTGTTTTGTTTTGCTCTCCCTGCAGAACTTGGGAACAAAAAGTTCAGTCGTGGTGGCAGTAAGCCAGTAATTCTTCTTGCGGCTTTTTGACGTTACGCACAATCCCGCCGACAGACAGATTCTCTGCGGGGTCTTCCACGGCGACTGCACTTGTGTGAAATCTCACCCCTGAACCTGGGTGCTGTCTCTCCGAATTAAGTTGAGGAGAATCTGGCAGAGTACCAGTGGAAGGAATCTCTGAGGCTGGATTCAGCAAAGGTTATGCCACGGAAGAACCCTAAGAAACCCTCGGAACATATTGAAAAAAAAAGAAAAAACAAGAATTGATTTGAAATATTCATCTACTTATTCCAACAGTACAAGACAGGAGGACAATTACATACATAATTTATATATTAATGAAGACATTTTTATTGCTATATTATTGCTAATAATTATTTTATATATCACATACCACACAAAAATATAATAATTTAACACAATGAGGAATCGTTAATTCAATAAATAAAGCAAAAATATTATTACATTTGTTGTTATTTGAAAGATATAAAGGAAAATAAATAGGAATAATACCATCCAATAATGTAATCCAAATATTATGGAATATATATCACAAGGAAAAAAATGATCAAATAAATAAAAAAAGGAGGGTGTAAAAATGATGAATTACCAAATGCCGCAATATTAGTAATCTATTAAGAATTTATTTAAAGAAAACTGTATAACAATAATAAGGTTAGTAAGTAATATTGACAACGGTTTTATTAAATAAAAAAAACATTGAATTAATCATGGATTTTAATAGTTTTTTTTATATTTGCGCAGTATTAAATAAGCAAGAAAAAAACAATCAAGTTCCATCCAAATTGAATTCCAAAATAGCTTGATTATTAAAAGACCGTCACTCTGGAAATGACATCGCTGTCGACAGCGGAGATGGGAGAGTGACAGCAGCTGCCTGGTGACTGACTTGTGCCACGTTGCCTTGGGTTGATGGATGCCCCTGCCAGTGCCAGTGCATTTCTGCCTGCCAGCAGGCCTTTAATCCCTCCTAATGGGGGTTGTCATCTCACCGCTAATTTAAATGCTCTAACCACGAAGATCCCCCACCTGGCTAAGCTAATCCCAGAGCGAAGGGCCTCCTTCCCCACAGCTAGCCGCCTCGTTTCGGGGCCCAGGGGCCCGGGGGCCCTCGCCACCCTCCCAGACAACAACAGCATCTTTCAATCATAGCTCCCTGATTGTATTAATCTTATCTGTGTTTAATTACATTTTTTAAGATTATTGCTGTATGCCATCTTTGCACACTGTGGGGGCCACAGAGGGCTGCTCATTTCAGATGCATTTTCATTTCAGCACAAATCCCCATCAAAGGCTGCCAAATATTATAGCCCAGCCATTTTGTCATGCTTGAGGGAATTTATAAAGTCTCATCGCCTGAAGTTACATCTCTTATTGCACATGTTTCTTCCAAGGAACTAATTGTGAAACCTTTAAATAATTGTTTTGCTGTACATAAACCACATCGATGTATTTGTAACTTTAAGCTCCATTTGGTGTTTTCCTTTTCCCACCACCGAATTAAATAGAGTTTTAGTCTCTGAATGTATCTCTATTTATCTGAATTAGATTTTGGAATAGTTGTTTTCTACTATACTCTTTGTTTTGTACATAAAAAAATACACAATAATGAGCATCAACCTACACAATGCAAGATAATGTTTGATTGAAATAAAAAACGCATTTCTATCCAAGCCTTGACATTTGCTGATAAATAATAATTTGACGATAAACACTTACAGTATACTCTGAAACCTAAATAGTTAACTATACTGTCCGTCTCTGGCAAGAATTCTCGCCATTTTGAGACAAATATTATAGTGAGGATGGAAGATCTGTTCTGCCTGTCCAGAAAATGGGACGTCCTGAACCCCACCATGTCCAAATATACATGAACACAGTCCGGAGTAAAACACTATTGCTTGATTTTTTTTCTTTACTACCAGTTATTTTAATTGTTGAATTACTGTGATGACATCATGTTAATGATCTTCTCGGTCCAGGGTAGCCCTGTGATACATATTGTGCTTCTGTACTCAAAACTATCTTTAGTTCCACTCTATATGCAAACTTTAAAACTACTATCATAAGTTGTAATTGTCTGAATGTTTACATTTTTTTGTGTCTGAGTTCCCTGTAACTGACTGTCAACCGGACCAGGGTGCAGCGTTGACCAATCCCACCAACTACCTTTTGTTTGTATCTTCTTCTGTAACAACTAACCTAAACTTAAACTTACAGTCCAATTACATGGTACTTGTTGATGCATGTGTATCTAATGCATCATTGTATTCAGAGGATCGGTGAAGATGGGTCCACATTTTGAAGTGAAAACGAGCAGAGACGTCATATCAGAGTTAACTTATACATTTTAAACAAAAGCTCTTATATATTCAGCAGATTTAAAACATGGGAAAGGATTCAGAGAAAAACATTTTCTCTTTATAGCTACACTTTGGGTTGTTTTTGATGGAAAAAATGCTTGACGTTGACAAGTGACATTTAAAATGTGTATTAGACTGAAAAAGACTGATTATTGGGGAGTGTATGGACACTGGGATGCACTTTAGACAAGCCAGGTATACACAATTCGAGTTTCTATTTTAAAATAATTTCTCTCAGCAGAGCACAAAGAGAATTGTAGCTGACACAGCATTAATATTTAATTACATTCAGGGTCAAGTTTTTCAGGTGTTGTCTTCTGTATTAAAAATTCAAAGGCTCTCTTGTTGTTTCATGAAATTATTTTTGCTTTTGTCATTTTCTATTATTTAAACAATTCCCATTGACTCTTACACGGAGAAAACATCTACCTTCTCTGCCGGCTCTAGGATCGAGACGAACATTAACTGGATGGATCAATATTTAAAGATTTGAGAAATCACCTGCTAATGTTATTCACTCATTCAGCCGCACGTTTTCGTGGTTCACACCTCAATCGAGGTGATTTCTGTGGCGGGTTAATGATGCGCGATGGAGGAAAGTGATTGCAATCAGAGATATGCGTTGATCACGCAGGTAAACAATCAGACATCTGGTCAGATGATGAGCTTGTTTGATTGCAAAGTTAATCTATTTCCTCATTGACCTATCCTGACAAAATACCTTGTACTGTACTCTGATTTAACCGCACACTTGATTCTGTGATTAAATGCCATCTTTTATTGTTTTCTAATGCAGACATTTCATGTATTTAATAAACCTGACATTAACCAACATTTGATGATTATATCTCAATATAACTAATTCCATTACAAACTTTTTTCAAGTTATCCAAATATGCTTTTTAAGCATTTGAAATACTGTTGGAATGGAGAGCCGGTGGCAGTAGTCACCATTACCTGCCAATAATTGTGTTATTTATTTAGACAGACATACTGATAAACAGAATAAAAAATGCTTTCGGGGTTTATCTACATGATATTCATGACATTGCTGTGGTTAATAATTCCATCAAGGAAAAGACGACCCAGATCGAACCCTGGATTTGAGGCGTACCTATGTTATTTTGTTTTTGTTGGCATCCACTTGTGCTGTTATTAATTGAGTTTGTTTTTAATTTTCTTCACTGATAGCAGCCACAGTTTTTCCTCCTTCATCTAACATCCACATCAAATTATTATAATAGTAATAAACGTTGTATTTATTTAGGGACACACAAAGAAGCTTTACAACAAAGGATGAAAACACGCAAAAAAAGAAAAGAAAAAACAATCAGTAGTATGCATTTTGCAACAGTGGATTTTAAGGAGTGATTTAAAAGTCTGAAGTGAGTCGGAGTTCCTGATAGGTTGTGGGCGTGAGTTCCATTCATTGCTCCTGACACTTCTTATCTTGAATTCATCAAGAAAAAGCTAAAAGTCTGCAAGTAGTTATAAGAAAAAAAGGTGACTACTTTTAAGAAACTAAACTATAAGACATGTTTTCAGTTGTTTCAAATTAGTTTGTTGATCATGTAATTCCATGTGTTCATTCATAGTTTTGATGCCTTCAATGATAATCTGCCATATTAATAGTAATGAAAATAAAGAAAAAAAATTAATGCAACTGTGTTATTCATTTAAGATTTTGTGAATAGTCATAAAACAATGTTAAATAATGTTTCACTATTGCATTATTAACATTTTTGGAAAATAACATTAAAGAACTTTCATTGATCTTTAGTTATTTTGCTAAGAGACAGATGCCAGTCGTAACATAACCTTTTTGGTGGAGGAAATAATGGAATAAAAAAAAAACATTTTGGATTGGAATCCGTTATCATAAAGTAGATCTGCAACTATGTGTTGACCCTTACATTATCTTAGTTTACAAGTAAGTCCACATTTATCCAACAACGTGCAGTATTTCAAGTCATCAGGTAAAATAAATGTGAGATATTTAGCTTGAGAAGTTAGTAAAGTAAGTTATGTACTCCACTATTATATTGAAACGGCATTATTGTTGCAACCTTCAACTCAGTGTTCATGCATCAGACCTCAGTAAACAGTCTCTATAAACAGTGGTGTGTGTGATGCTGGAAAGGGAAACCTTTAGTGACGCCTCTCAACAAAGCATTACTGATAACAGGATTAACTAATTAAATTAACAGAGTAAAGTACTTTATAACTGTTAATTATGTAGTTCCCTTGGCTGCTGTGGACCACTTGCACCTTTTGTCTGAGCGCTCCTTGTCTGTCCTAATTGACCTCTGGGGAGCTTTCGGTGTGTGCACATTTGTGTGTGCGTGTGCAAGTCTGTTTGAGTATAGGGATGAAGACAAACCAAAGGGGGGGGGGGACAGAAGATCGAGGGATTTGTTGACAATCAAATGGAACAATCGGATCATTTCTGCTTTGGTTAGAGTGACACTGATTTGCAAAAGTGGAAAATCCTAATTGTGCAACTGATGATGCTCATTTCTGTCTTGGAATCTTAATCTTAATTTCCTCATTTATCATGTAAGGCCAGAAAAGTGCTAAGAAACTATGGATCTGTGGGTCACGTACGAGCTAATGTTACGCACTCCCAGAAGTTTGAAGGGTGTGATGTTAATGCGGGTTTAAAAGAGGGCCATTAATGGTTTGTTTGCTCTGCTCACCCTTTTATTCAAACCATGCATGCCATCACAAGCTGGCAGAAGTAGACTCTTTTATCCTTGTGTTCGTCCTCTCAACGGCGTGGCCAATCACGTTATTAATCTCCATGGTGGCAGTCAAAAGGCTGATATATGCAACCCCGTCCCTCAACTGTTCCCGCCTATGCTGTCTCTGTCCTTTCTTTTTAACCCCTTCTTCGTTTGTAAAAGAGTCAGTATACCAAACTCCTAATAATGTCCCGGACAAGTGATCCATCAGTTGGCAATTACAACATCTGTCACCTTGACAAAGCCATCCGAAAAGACAGCTCAAGGCAGTCTCTTTAAGGGGTAACTCTTCCTTCTCAATGATTCTGTCTGAAGTTTTGGGGGAGCGAGAGTGTTGGTTAGGTCGTGTGGGTGGGTGAAAGGGGATGTGGGGCGTTTGGGGGTAAGGGGGTTAGACCCTTTGTGAGGATAAAAAGAGGCCGCACCACAACACAGATAGACATGTTGACAGCAAACACAAACATAGCAAAACAAATGGTTCACGCCTACCTCTTTAGATTTCCATTCAACTGCACTCCACAACTCTGTGAAAGTGCTCTATCTTCTTTAGTGGGAAGAACCTACCAGCTGCCATCGTCTCTCTTCACTACAAAGAGGACCTTTTAGTCAAGAACAATGAGAGGGCTTCCCTTTTCTCTTGCCTGAGAGTCTTTGCTGCACTACGTTTCAATTCAATAGACATAGATCAATGCAGAACAACACTCAAGAAGTGATAGGGCGGCATCTTCCAACAGGACTTTCATTAGCATTTCTAAACGTGCCTTTTTAAAAGTAAATCAGGAAAGTTAACGACAGTTATCGCCAGAGCATCCTCCATGAAGACGACCCGGAGCTACGGCAGCTTCTGGCTAGAACTCGTGCGGTGGTTGAAAGTGTGTTTTAAAGGTATTAATCTTGTTTCAGGTGGATACATTTGCACTTGATGCTTTTCATACTGGCATTTCTGTAGCTCAGTAGGAGGAAGGTGTGGGACTTAGCGTTGCTTTCCTTTCACCCCTTTAAGTGGAGCACTGGATAGATGGCATGACATCACGGGCCAAGCTGGCAGCACAATGCAAAGGTCATGTGGTCCATTGATCTAGGGGGCCCTGGTTAGAAACTCCCTGTATTATGGTTTTGTGCACGCAGGGTCTTACACACACTGAGCCATAGAAACAGACCACAAATGGAGCCTTGTTGGCTCCCCATTCAAGGACTGCAATCAGCAGATTTACACTTTGATGTGAAGCCAAAGAATAAAGCCCTTTCTAGCATTGACCTTTATCGACTGACGGATTAAAATCCATACTCCTTTTTCTCCCTGAAAACTACATATCTAAGTTATTGTTAGTTTCCTGTACTTCTAAACCAGAGCACTTTCAAAGCCACCTGTTTAGCAAAACTTTCCTTAAAAAAAATTAATGTCATTCTATTTTCCTAAAAAAGTTGTTATACTGGTTGAATTTTTGTGATTGAAGTCAAAGTGATGATTGACCCAAAATTCTAATTTCTAGTTACCCTCATGTCAACTAAGGGTTTGTGATTTATTTAACAGTAATCCGTTCCTTTTTAGAGTAATAGACAAAAATCCAAGTCTATTTTATTGAAGCGACTGATGCTCAATTGTCTTCATATTCGTCCAAAATTACGAACTTAAATACATCCAAATACGTTTGTGGTGGTCACCTGTAATGCTCATCTTGTATTTAGCCTTGATAAGAGGAATTATTCCGAAAAAATTAAACATATTATATAAGCTTGTTTGTAGGGGAAGCTCCAGGCCTATTAGCTTCTGCTAAAATTACCAAAAACAATCTTATAATATAGACTTGTTATTGATTTAAGGAACAACTCCTCATGTTGAGGCTTCAATACAAGATGGACGTTACAGACGAGCAGTTCGGAGATATATGGATATTTTTAAATGTGTCTTTTTTGACGAAGATCACTAAGCATCAGTCACTAGATTAAAAACACTTTTATCTATAACTCTAAAAAGCAAGAGATTACTCCCAATTAATCTGAAAATCCTAAATCGATACGAGGGTGAGTAGAAAATAAATTGAATTTGAATTTTTGACTTTTAACATAACAATGTTAGCTAATGATATACGTATATTTTATTTAAAACTAACATTCTCTCTAATAGTATTTTGTTGCCTTTAAAAATCTGCTAAAGTATCATTGCATTGATTGATTTATTAAATTAAGTGTTATAAACCATTGCATAACTCTTTTATCTGAAATTTCATCTATTAAAGTTAAAGCAGTGTATGAGCCGTCTCTGGATTTTTCAAGTCAATTAGCCGAGTGTGGGTCAATTGGGAGGATGACTTCTTTAAATAGCTACCATTTTAAGACGTCACAAACCTTCTTAAATCAACTCTAGAACACTTAACAACCAAGTAACATCAGGGTAGAATCGTGGGCTCTATGCCTGGATTTATTAAAAGAAAATCTAACAACCATATCCGCTTAATACAGCTTGTGCTTTAAGATGACCCACCTGAGAATTGTGGGGCCGCCTGCAGAGAGTCAACCGCCAGCAATAGAAAGCATTACCAGAGTACAAAAAAACACACTCACTGGCTTTTTCACAGCAGAAAACAGTGGTCAAAAAGCTGTAGCTATTCTCAGTTGTTTACCGCCAGCCACGCAGACCAGCATCATGTACTGCTAAATCGCTAGTTGTGCTCCCACAATAATTTTGTGTCAACTCTTCATACCTTAAGTTAAACAACCGTAGCTAAATAACTCTCACTGAGAGGTTCAGAACTATACAAAGGTAACTGTGGAAAACCTTGGATTGCACAAACACAAACAATTACAGCACACGACAACAAGGTACTTGGTGAAGAACAATGACAAGAGAATTGTGCCTTCAGGCGGAAAACACTTTACACTCTGGAGATGGAGAATCATGGGATGGGTATGTTGGTTGAGGCATTTTATGGTTGAAGAGCATGTGGGACACGTTGCCGTCAGACAAATGGGGAAGAACTACAAGCTACAAAGAGAAGTAGCTCCAACAAAAAAAAAAACAGTTCAATGAAATATTAATGGGTTTATTTACTGACACGCTAGGATAACCAACAGGGACTGTAGAGTTGACTGATGATTGTTCAGTGTAGAGGAACAAGCATGTGACTGGCAACATAAAAAGTCACTCATGTAAACAATTACAAAGCGTATGATTTGTAACAACAAGAGATAATATTTACTAAGTGCCAATATGTGCATTTAATATTCTGAGTGTTGTTTGCTGCACTCTTAAAAACATCCCTTCCATAAAAAATACATTCTTACCCTGAAATGTAGTGCAAAGTAAAGTGAGATTCAACTACAGACCTCTTAATAAATCCCACGGTAACTATATATCCGTAAAGCTATGCTTGTTTCTTGGCTTCTCACAGTGTTGTCACACGGGATCTTTGTTCATTCCAGATATTTGCAAACTTCTCATACCTCATTTTTGCAGCATGTTTCTATGCCACGGGAGGTGGTGATGACAAATTAGAAGTCTACAAATGTTCTGATAGTGTAAAGGCTCCAGCTGTCACAAGGGAGATGGTGATCAGGTTTCCGAGCTGCATGGTCTCTTGGCGCCACAAAGAGTTCCATATGGTCATCCAAATGCTCCACCTAAATCTGCTCCCAATCTCCACCCCGGAGCTCAGCACTTCGATTGAATTAGTCGCTTGGCTTCTGCGTGCATGACAACAGAAATTACATGTCCTTGTGAAAAGACGAGAGGAATTTAAAAAAGTTAATTTGGATCAGAACGTGAAAGTATTAAGTATTAATGTGATCGCAACTGTTGTAGTCTGTCTTCACAATGAGGGTTGTCATGGTTACACACACTGAATTCTTAAGCATATTTAGTTAAAGTTTTTTTGAAGCTAAGAGAAACTTGTTTCCTTTTTTTAATTCAATCCAAGAAAACATGAGAGAGACTGAGAACAACTCAGCACTGAAGCAATACCAGGAGCCCAAAGTGTGTATATGATGTGTGTTTGTCTGCTTATTTCAAATACACTACAGCAATGACACCTAATTTCTTAGATGATTTTGGTGAGGGCAACTTTCTAAAAGCGGTAATACAAATTAATTTCTTCCTTATAGCTCCAGCTCTCCTCTATTCTTCTACCCCATCAAAAAAAGGTGAATATACAACTCAAGGCAGAATTTTACCTGCTTATTACATATTGCAATATTTTTAACATGAAATTATATTCAGATATAACCTAATGATATTATGATTTCATGATAGTTTGTAAAGGTTAAACAATGTATTTGACAAATATATTTCTTTCTGTATATTGTATGTGTAATTGGCCTCTTATTATTTAATATTAATTCTTCTGTTGTTTTTGAAATACACGTCCATACAAATGTAACAATAATAGTATAAGTTCAAATATTAATGTTAAGTGATAACTAGGTTTGTTGTTCTGCTGGCGAATGTCCATGAATGTATCCCAGCAGGCTTCACAGGACATAAATGTTCCTCTTGCCGACTGTTTATGTGTATGTTGTGTTTGATTTGGACCGTTGCTTTGTTTTGGTGACGATGTTTTGTACATTTTTTTTTTTTTCTGGGTGGGGGGGGACTCAGCCTGCCATAAATTGAGTCATAATTGTTTATGTGCAATTAAATATATTATGTTAATATTTTTTAAATGTTGTCCTCTATAGGCCTAATCAACCAGAGAAAAATGTATTTCTAATTTCTTACATAAGTCCTAGGTTGTTAATATACAGTACATTTTACTTTATTTAAAATATATGAAGTACAGTTCATGTGCACCTAACATTTTAAGTTAAGACAACTTCTATTAAATAGCATTTATAGCTGGAATCTCTTATGACTGGTTTATTTGTATTCATGTGATCTTTTAACGAATGAATAGTCAAAATTATGAATAAATACAGTAGGAAAAAAGAGGAAAATGCAATTATGCAATTATTATGTATTATAAAAATAATAATACTTATATTTTAACCTGCTTGTATGGGACGTCCATGATGCTCCACCACCCTCATCACAGCTGAACGCTGAAGGGACTCAGACAAGTGATCTATAATTAACCATTGGGTCGGCGCTGATGTCATTGAAACAGCATGGAGGTTGAAGGTGGCACAGCCAAGGCACCTGTTGTTGTGGAGCGTGGCATCTGATATCATTACCTACCCAGCCGGAGCGTCAAGAATTCCCGCTGGGTCGCGAACTGTCCATGCCACTATTGGAGCTGGTCTTCAGCACACGCAAACATGCACATAGACAGAAACACACACATCATCAACTGTCACCATCGTCTGATATAAAAAAATAATAGCTTCCAACACTGAGAGAGCAGACGTCCATGGAGAGTTCCTATTACTGCCAATGATAGTTTGATGGAATCTGTCAGTGTCAGTGAAGAAAGAATCTACGAATATATCTAGAAATATAAAAAGTACCAATGGGTTATTGGAAAAACAGAATTGATTTAACCGAAGTAGAGAAATTGCTTCAAGGTACCGAGACTTAGTTTTTTCTTTTGTAACATCAAAAGAGGTTTGTATCTATACTATATGTCCTTATGGTATGCTATCAGAAGTGTAGCGCTTGATAATTCAGAATTGTGTTGGCTTTCACGGCATGGATGTTTCAGTGTTTTGACTTGATAAAGAGTGTAATTTAGCATTCATTGTTATTTATGAGTCTTCGAATAATAACGTCATCCCTAGTTGTGTGCTGAGGTTACATGCGCTTTCGTCTGCCTGTCTTTTGGGAGGGTTTTAGAATGTAATTTCAATCCAAGACTTTTGAGGAATGTTTCACTCTCTGCAGATAGAGACCTGAAGCACAAACTCAATAATGTTTACAGCTGCATCTCAGTGTTGCCACATCTTCTTTTGGTGTTCATTGAGTGAAGGGGAGAGCTTGATTTTAATGTGTGTTACGGGTATAAATCAAAGGTCCAACCTTGACCTTAGGTGCACATGAAGCTTTAATTTCCAATTTTCCATGAAGTAAACGCTTTCCAATAAGGAGTATCAAAATCAAAAAGAATATCCATATTGCTAGGATACCATGGTACAAAATGATTCACCAAACACACACACCTGAGGCTCACGACCACCTTAAATACCTTGTGCCCCTGTTCTACTGCGCCACCCTCTGTACAAAAAAACACAAGTGATTCCAATTACCAAATAAAATAAGGCTTTTTACAGAGCCGTTGTTTTTCCTCCAACAAATAAACAAATCAAATTAAAACAACTATAACTAAGTGAAAAAGGGACTCAAATAATACGTTTAATGATAGTACCAGTACGATGTAAAGAAAACAGAAAGATTGTTTGTATTATCACAGAATAATGTAAGCTGATGAAAATGACAAGATGTGATTAAACTAACAATAAATATATCACTACAATATAACCTACAAGTCAAGGCACTTACTAATATGCTGTATATATAATTACTAATGCTGTGTCTAATTTGAAAAAAAACAATCAATAAAGTTCTATCTAACCTAACCGAACCTAACCTAATACACATATTAAAATGTATATTAAAACAGATAACTGCTACTTTCATGAACTTCGCCTTATACATTAAACATTAATGGTTAAAACTGAATGAAAATAAATGTTGTTTACACATTAAATAGCCTGAAGAATGAGTGAAGTTCTCTTTAATTTAAAGAACAGCAAGGATAGCTAAGAAAAAAATGCTGGGAAAAAGACATACATCATCACTCAGAAGAACTGCAGGTAAAAGCAAATCCAGAAATAAGTACTTACTGAGCGAAGCTGTTGTATTTAATCATTAATGATGAAACCATCTGCTGCGTCTGCTATAATAAGTGCAGGAATGACAGTCGTGTCAGTCTGACATTAAAGCTTCATGATCTTCTGTGTTGAAAATGTTTGTGAGATGCATCTCTCCAGTGACTGTGATGATCACACATAACTTGAAGAAAGAGCATTAAAAAAAACAGTCAAGTTGTTGTCCTGTTGTTTGGATCAACACATTGTTACGACTTCTGGCTCGTCGTGTGATACACTCAAGATTTATTCTCAACCCTGGCTGCCTTTTCACTACAGTCCACGTGAGTTATAGCCTCACACTCCGTCGGGAATACATGTCACCGTCTGACAAGGTTGAGGGATTCAACGAAATTCTACAGCAATAATGGAAATGTCCGAAACCCCTGAGACTGTGACAGGCAGGAAATATCTTAATCTGTGTTGACCCTTTGTTGGCACATTCATTCTCCCTCAATGGTAAGAATGTGCAGCACAGTGTGAACATGCAAACCACTACATCTGGATTGTGTTGCTGTGGCGGAGGCCCCGCTCATATTTGCGAGGTGTGGGTGTGAGCCAGGGTCCCCTGCACCATGGTGAGGGCTCTCCATCACTCCACCTCCTGGTTTGACAGGGCCCGATTTTGGGGCCCATCGAGGTCTTGCTGAGAAATCTCAAACTGTGCACTCAATGAAGAAGATATTCTGTGTCGCTCTAATGGATTTCTCGCTCACATTAACTGTCTTGGTGGATTCACTTGACCGACAGATGTGACGTTGCTGCCTGGTCTGCTTTAGTAGCAAGAGTTTGACACTAAAATAACTAGTATGTGTCCAACAGCAAAGACAACAATCCTACAGATAAATGGACCAAGTCAAAGGTGATTGGACGACCAGAGCTTTTGTGTGACAAGAGGTAGAGCAACATTTTGCTGGTATCAAATTCAATGGCATGGAATGTAGAAACACTGTGCCATTATCAGCTGTACGTTCCGGATGAAACCCATACTGTATAAGCAGTGGAACAATGTACAAACGTTGCTCTTTGCTGTTAGTCTGTAGAGATGATCTCTGGAGCAGGAGTGGGCACTTGAAGTTCCTGCAGGACCGCATTGTATTCTGCAGTGAGGGGTCGTCAACCTAAAAGAAATGAAAAGAAAGTCTCATTTAATTGTATATTATTAAGATCATTTTATTTATAATAAGAGATTATAATATTATTATAATTAATACACTAACTTTAATCATAACACATTATTAATCAATTTATTAATCTCTCTAAGTATTATTAATTGCTTATCACTTACTAACAGTTTACATATATATAAAATATGTAATTTAAAATACATTTCAACATCAATTTTATACTGAGATCATATACTATTGTAAAGGCTGAACGGGAGTAGAGAGAAGAACGACTCTCACTTACACTCACTTACACTGACTTCTTCTTTTAAACCAAACAGAATATTTAGTTCTTAATTATTGCACTTAATGTAAAATCACAACGCTTTAGTCATTTCTATCCTTATTTTATTTCATTCATATTCTTTTTTTTCATATTTTATTTATTTTTAATAATTATTCTATTTTATCCTATTTATTTAGTTATGTTTATTTCTGTATTATTTGAATTTCATGTAGTAAGTAAGTAAGTAATTATAATTTGTAAAGCAACAATCTTAGACCAGGCCTAGAACTGTACTGCCAGTAGTGTAGAGCTGCTCCTGAATTTCCTGGTGCAACAATGTTGTTGAAATTTCCAAAAATCTGATTTCTGAAGTTTTTGTGGGTTACAAGTAATACTGAGAAAATAAAAACTTGTTATGTATTTCTGGACCAAGAAATTGACCACTGATCGTCACTTCATATGGTCTGGCTTCCGTAAACTCTAAGGAGACAGCCTTACTGAAAGTGTCCAGTGACATCGTGATGTCGGCTGACTCGGGTGAATTCATAGTTCTGGTTCTCTTGGATCTGTCCTCAGCCTTTGACACAGTTGATCACCAGATCCTGCTGAGAAGACTGAGTGAAAAAAACTTTGCAAAATAAAAATTAAAAAAAATTCTGTTTATTACTTTCAGAGCTTTTCATGGTCAGCCTCCACCGAACATCAGTGATCTGATCCAGCCTTACACCCCAGCTCAGACTCTGAGGTCTGTGGATCAGAATCTACTGATGGTTCCTGAACACGGTTCAGGACCAGAGGAGAGAAATCCTTCCAGGCTGTTGCTCCTAAGCTTTGGAAAGATCTTCCTCTCTCTGTGTGTTTGATGGATCTACTGACTCCTTCAAAAAACATCTTAAGACACTTTTATGTGTGCAGGCTTTTTTTCTCATCTTCTGGGACTCCTGTTTAGAGTTTTTAAATTTTTAGGTATTTTTAAATGTATTTCTTTTGATTGTTTAAGTGCTTTGTGACCCTGGTCTAGAAACGTGCTTGAAATAAGTATTACTTACTTACATATTTTTTTGTCTATAACTCCAAATAGGAATGATTTTCATGAAAATAATCACTTGAGGAGGAAGTCTAAGTAGAAAGTATCCCTTTAAGAATAATAGAGAAAAGGAGGAAAAGTACAAACAAAATGAATTTGTTGGCTATCATTGACTTGTTGTTATGACCGACCTGGCGGTGAAATAGAGACTACCAAACCTGGAGAGTGTCCATGACAGATCAGAGACAAAGGAGTATACACTTTATTTTGGCATCCTGTCTGTTTAGTTGTTCATGAAAATAAAAACCAACTCTGTGTTTTGTCTATTCTGTCGTAGGGTTCACTCTTCAGTTAAGCTGTACCTTTGATGTGAATTGTGTGTGAAATAAATGTAGACATCAGGTTGTAAATGCATACATTTAAGAGTAAAGGTTATTGAGATTGAAGTTTGACATAGAGGGATGTGAGCAAAGACATTTCAGGGATCAAGCAATACACCTCCTGTGTTTCATGTACAGAACCTCAGGTACAATACCAGGGAAAAATAACTTTTTCATTTTCTTTTGGGAACTTTTTGCATATGAGGTCTTCATCATTTGCTTTTTAAAACTAATAAGGTCACACACATGCCTCTGTCATTTGCTCCTAATTCAGGGGGGCGGGGGGGTGTCATGCTGGCGGACACCTGCGGACCCTCGGTTAGGGACACAGCTCTAATCAGCCTAATACATTTGTGTCGCAGCCAATGACCCACTGGCTGAGTTCACAGTAAAGGTCATGTGTTGAGAGATACTCTGTCCCCCAAGGTCCTTCTTAATGGGGAGCTTCTGTTCCCCCGATGGAGCCGCTGACTCGGATGAACCAGCATGGGACCAGGACCGTTATAATACAGTTATTAATAAAAGTTAGCAAAGGAATTGTAACTTTTTATGTGAAAAAAAATGAGCATAAAAGAGGATGTTTTTTCTTAGTTATTTCGTGACTACACAGAGAACTGCATTAAACCATGTTAATGATTAACACTGTCCTTTATATATTGATTTAAATATCGATTAAAATTAATACATTTGTGAGAAACAACAATCCTCGCTTCAAAGTAAGATTTGGATCACATACTTTTAATATAATAAATAATTTGTTAAAGATACGTTTTACTTTCATCTTGGAATAATCTGTGAGATATTAAGGTATAAGGTATTAAAGCTGGAAAAATGTCATTTGTTTGGCTGTTTAAGGAAATCATAGCCTTAAAAAGTGTCGGAATGACTTCATAATTTAGTTGTCACTGCCACAGTTAAAATGTTGCAGTAAAATAACATTTCAAATAAAAATGGAAAAATAATGTTTCTTTTTTCCCCCCGACTTCAAACCCACAATAACCTCTCAATAGCCCCTTATAAATACCAATTGTTCATTTTTCTTCCATGCCATTAGATCAAGCGTAAGAAGGATGTTTCCCCCCTCCTACACGGACTGATACTGTACATCATTCTGAGAAAATTGTTCAGGGCTATTGTCGGTAAATAATAGCGAGAAGGTCGGCTATTGATCGGTTGCTGGAGGACACCTTGGGGGCATGTTAAAGAGCCCTATTGGTGCTTGTCAATGATCCCTTTATGGTCTTAGATTTGACAGCCCTGAGGTCATAAATCAGGGTTAAACTCGTTCACTAATAGCAAATCAATGCTGCTCAATAAAGGTTATCATTTGATTCTAATCCACGTGATTATAATTCATTCTGGTTGTCCATTTGTCAGGACCTGAATAGTCTATAAAAACCATCCATCTCATGGAGACAAAGCTGCCCGATGCTCTCTTCTAAGTCCACGATCATTTCTATAATTTAGAGGGTGCCTCCGAGTCTTTGTGAAATGCCACAGTCTTCCAACTCAGGAGGTTGCTGAGATTTGAAACTGCAATGTAGAAGTTATATTGAGATAACCTTTACACAAGTGTAGATATTTCATCTGCATTACAATTGCCCCGAGAGCAACCTACTTGTTATTTAGCGCTAAGCCTCGTCTATCAATGTGCTTCCAGCTCGTGGAAGGCAGCATCCTTCAAGGGTATCTGCGATGCAACCAATTGGGGCGCATGGACGAATCTATCTAAGCATAACCTTTGCAGTACTCATATTTATGATAAAGGCCATTTGGCATTGGCAACTTGCTTGCGCAAGGGTTTTAAGGCGAACAACGCTGAGGATATTAACTGCTATCTGGGAGTTAACATCGACGTCTGTCTCGTCTGTCTATAGAACTGATCGTCCTCTGCCGGGAATGTCATTATCTGATGGATTTTCGGTCTACCAAGGCAACGCTGCTTTAAACCCTGGAAAATAAATTGTGGACAATGGAAGGATCATTGAATTCACCTTTTCTTTATTTCTTACCTTTTGTTCAAAGACGTTCTGTCATTCTATTGGTACTCAAGTTCAACATAAACTTAGATGCATGTGAGTTATATGGAAGGGATTTGTACAGCGTCTATGAAAGGAACAGAGGATTGGAGTATTGTTTTGTGAGCAATATGAAGTATTATTTCACAGTCCACATGTGAATCTGGACATTTGATATTTTAATTTAGTCTATTACCAACAACTGCATTTTATATGTGATTTAATTTTCTTAATATTGTTTCCTCATTAACTATGTCTCTCGACAAAGGTTGTTTTCCTGCGTCAACATTTAATGTTGATTATTTAACACTAAAACAAGTTGTATCGCTGAAGTATGTCAAGTAAATATGTGTAGTGAATCCTAAAATCTACCAAACACAGCAGATAAACTACATAAGCTTTTTCTTTTTATGTTTGAAAGCTCTTTCAAATTGTTAACTTCTCTGCTACAGTTTCATTAAAGGATACTTTGTTGTCCGTTAGTACCAAGATTAGTCGTGTGTCTACATTCTTCTACTGCCTTATGGTGACATATAGGTATCACAAATATTAAAGTAGAATAATGTATATCAAGGGTTCACATCCTTTGTTGCACCACTGACCTGTTAAATACAGGCATTCGAACAGAAAGGTGCATCTTACTGGTTTTTCTATAACAGGCGTCACCAGCGAGCTACTCCAAGAGCATAATATATATTATTACGAATAATAAATTATATATCTGCAATCACATTTTTGATTCCTCAATAACTACCAATGGGACAACAAGAAAGAAAACACAAAATCAAACATAATCAGAAAGTATTTGTTACCACGTTGGTGACCCCTGCTCTAAAAACATGATATAAAGTTTATGTTTGACTGATCTTCTCTTGTTTACTGGTTTTGGTTCAGTAAACTTGACATGAGTCTTAATGTGTCACATTGTTTCTGAGACTCCTGTGTTGTTCCCGGTGTTATCTAGATATTTTAAGTATATATTTTATTGAGTTTTGTTTTGATTGTTTAAGCGCTTTATGACCCTGGTCTGGAAAAGCGCTCTATAAATATAAATTACTTATTTACTTACATGCAAATGTTTTTGTTAATATCTGGTATTTTCAAAGTAAAAAATATGTGTCGCACGATAATAATCAATTCCTTCCATAGGGACCAGTTCTGGGCCTAGGCCTGGTGTTTGTGGACCTCTGATGTATATTGTTATCAGGATGGTTATTCTAGTGAGTGGACCTGGTCGATGTGATTGGATACAAAGGTTCTTGCTTTGTGTATTGTTTCATCATTTCTTGATCATTTCTCAATCAAGCAGTCCATACTTTAAACAATGATTTTATGCTTATAGGATTGCTTAGGTATCGTAGAATCGTAATTCCCTGTCGATCAGGGGTCAGAAGACTAAATAAAAAAACTAAATGAGTCACACAAGTCATGTCTCCACATTAACTAGAATTAGTTAAGACTACACAGTTTTAATCATTTAACTATATTTTTGCGTACAGATTCATTGGAATCAAAGTGTTGCTATTGAGCACTTGATCTTTAAAGCAAGTTGACAGTATAATGTCACACAAACGTTCACTAGAGCTTTTTATTTCTGTTATTCAGAAGAGCGGCAGCAACAAAAGAAGAGATCAATGTTCGGTTTTGATCCCGATAGACCAGTCATCCGGCTCCATGGGAATGAGATTTATACTAATTCATTTTCTTCATTCCTCATGTATGACAATGTAGCCAGATATATGAATCAAATTCAGAAATGATCTGTTGAATCAGTACAACGGCAACCATGTCTCTTATTTTGCATATTCATATCAACTCCATTCCCAAAGGACAAATACATTCACATGAACAAGCCTTTGAATTCGGATGATAAAAGCCTGTTTCATTTCTTACCTTTCTCGCCCCAAAACCTGACTCTGATTTGGCAAAATGTATTTCTAATTTATCTTTTTTTTCTGCCCGAGGCGAAACTCTCTCAAGCCTGGGGCTGTTTGAAAAGCAGTTGGACACAAAGACAGACCCTGGGAACTTTGCCCATGCAGTCAATCAGTCAGACACCCCAGAGTGCCCAGACTCGAACAGCTTGTTTTTTGTCCGCAGATATCAAACAACTTCTCTTCTGCCTTCAGATAATAAAAACATGTAAATCGAAGACACTTTTTTTCTGCTGCGTGTGTGACTTCTTTGTGTGTGTTAGTTTGTAACCGGGGAAGGTTAGTGGGTACGAGGCGTGTTCATGGTCAGGGGCTGGTCAGCGGGGTGGACATCAAAGGCAGACAGAGGTCTGTGACAGTGAATGCAGCTGGTGTCTCAGTGCTGGACACCGCTACAGGCAGGGACTCAGCTGCCTGACAATAAAGACACACAGGGGAAGGAACACGCTTCAAAGGTTGGATCCAAACACGCTCTCAGGAACACACGAGGAAAACAATCAGAGGAATACAAACAACTGTATAGGTGCTCTACCCACGTAGCTCACAGTTTTTCTTACAGGAATCCTGCTGTGATACTTTGCTCTGTTGTTCTTTCGGTTTCTAATTTCACCTGCCATCAGCCCACCGACTGGCCCTTTTCATCCAACACATCCCCCCTTCATAAATAGCCGGACATTGGGTGGATATCGTTGCTAATCTTTTTTAGCAAAAATGTGGTTTTGATTTTTCACTCTATTACTTTCTTCCCTTACATTCAAAGAATGTGCACATGTTCCTCCAGCGCGAGCTCAGAGGTTACACCAATGTTTCTACTATTTTAGCAGACGAACAAGGAACATCTCTTTGAAATAGATACAGCTTTCCATGTGATGTTCAGTCTGTATATAAATCCCCCTAATGAAATAATCAACCTTAAATAAAAGCATTTTTACCTATATGACGACTTTATGATCGATGGGTTATCAATGAAATTTAAAATCAAAACTAAAATTAAAAGTTAAAGACCAGATTAGTTAAGAAGCATCTGGTTCGCATTTTAAATGTTTTGGCTTTTTTTTTTTTTTTTTCTTTTTTTTAAAGACAGAAATCTAGTTCATTTATGCTCCATAATCAGTGTTTAGGAATGTTACTTTTACGTATCAATCACATTACAGAATACTTTACTAACAAAGTATTTTGGAAAGTATTTTGTTACCAACAATGAAATTATGATAAGAATCCAGCGATTGTTTTTACTAGCTTTTGAGTCCATCTCCCTGAACTGAAAATATATTGGAGAACAGTTGAACATTGTATGATTTTAAGATTAATACAAAATGAGTTGGACTTAGACAAGAAAAGATGTTGATATAAAAAGTGTTTTCTTATCAAAAATTAGCAAAAAATAACCATGTCTTAAAGTCATCAACATTTCCATCACAATTTTAAGTATCCTTGCACACACACACACACACACACACAGACACACAGAAAAATGTTTTTTGGTATTTAAACACCTGATTCTCGTGTTCAATTATGTTTGCTACTACAATATTTAACCACCTCATTGGCTGAGGAAAGAAAAGGATAACATGAAAAGCTATTTTCAATACATGCCCACCAGGCCTGCCGGTTAAATGTGATTTAACTGAATGTAAAATAACCCTATATTTGTGTCAAGGTGAACGACCTCCCTTGCTTCCAAAAATACATATGCAGTGGTGGAGGTCATTCATCTTGACCAACAGACAACACAAGGGATACCATAAACACATTTGTTTTCCGGGCCATCGGGTCACCTTGACCCTGAGGTAACAAGTGATAACTGGAAGGAATGTTGTAGTTATTATTACAATTGTAAATTGTTTAACTGCTTACATTCGTCGCTAAAACACAAACCATGGAAAACATATTTTACAAATTTTTAAAAGCAATTTTTAGATGTCTTACGTCACACTGGTCCACGCTCACGTCACGGCGAAGCATCTGCTGCTTCAGAACTAGAATCTGATTTCTGGATGATGTCGGCAAACACCTGCGTACACCTGTTGAATTTTACATCACAGAGCCTGAAATAGGAAACAAAAAGAGTAATCTATTCTGTGTATAAACACAACTTTATACCAAATACCACCTGTTAAAAAACAATGTTTTTTTATAAACATAAAGCGGGTCCAGGTATAACTTTGCTTCCCAACACTGTTTAGAATAGTATCAGTGAAATGTACCCATCATAAGCTTTGTTAGAATACACGACATCATCGCGGCTCCTCGACCTGGAGTGTGTTAGTCGACTTGTGTGTGTCAGACATTTTGGGTTTAACTGCATTTTTCAAATGGTAAATGGGTTCTTAAGTCAGAATTTGTCATTTGCCTGTCAAGCTACTTACTGTTATTTGAAAAAACAAGCGCTTTGTGTTCAGAGTACTTTGGTGTAAAGATTTTCACCCTTTGTGATTTACATGTTGTCAATGTTTTTCATCACAACTAACGGATTTAAAGTCCTCGTGAGACCACAACATAAAAAAGTCACAATCCACATTTTTAAAAGGCAAATTGTTGATTAAAAATAAGTATTTAAAATCTTACAAAAGCTTTTCAACGGCTGTAATCGTCATTTTAAGAGGCTTTTATTCAACCGTTCTCTTCTACCCCTGACCTCGTAATCTTAAAAATGAGTAATCCAAAAATAATGAAGCTCCATTTATAAGTCGTTGATATTAAACTGGTGATGAGAAAAGAAAAATGGTGCCTTACTTTTGTAAGCGCTTCATATCGAAGCATGAAACACAAAGAGAAAAGAAGAATGGAGAGGACAAAGAGTGGAATCCTGGTGGCGTGCTGTGGACAGCTTCATGTCTGATATGGTCCTGACTTCACAGTGGGACCCCGTGTCTGAGCTGTTGACAATTCTTCCTCCACAGAGCACTCACATTTTTAAGTTATCATAATGCATGGGTACATTTGTGTTGAAAAGTGTTTTTAGTTTTAATTAATAATATGATTTGATTGATCTTTTGTTCTGAATTTTATATAATAACTCAGATTTTTTTAATCACTTTCAGGTCAGTTCCAGTTTCATCCTGCAGAGGGCGTGTCAAAACAGCAATGTGGTCCAGCACAGCGGGAAGCCCAGAGACACACAATATCCCTACAGGGGGAACTTGCGGGCCTATTTCTTCTACTTATAAAGGAAGGAAATGCGTTTGTAACAGGTATAAACCTTAATAAACAAACAGTTGTGATTTTAATCGACACCATTTTTATTATTAACACCTGGTTTTCTGTTCAGTTCGAGGTGAAAGCTTTAAAATCTACAGCTGGTGCTTTTATCCTGACATCCCTTTTTAAATGGCAGTGGAACCTTGAATAATACATTACTTATCTATTGTGATCGTGTTAGTGGAGCCATTAGTCATTTAACCATTTATTTATTACTCCATTCATCTACATAAATATTTAACTATGTCTTGGCATCTTTATGGACTGCTTACTCTGCTGCTCAATTACAAGAGCAGTGTCCTACCACCGCCATATGCCTGCGATCTCTCCTCACTATATCTCCCAAATTTATGGTTGCCTACTCAGAGCGACGTCGTTCTGCTGGTTTTAATGTATATGCGAGTATTAATCTGGGCCTAATGACTGGCAGCAATATGTTCAAGTGTGCATTCTTCTAAAATGGAGGGAAATGAATGGCGTGTCATGTTATATTGTGGGCGCCCATATGATCAGCTGGAAGGAAGCCCTGAGATAAATATCGGACGAAAAAAAAGACTTTTTTTAATGTTTTGTATTCATTTCTGTTTGCTTTTAATATTTAAAATATAAATGACTGTGTAACACTGTGTACGCAAAAATGAAATATGATACAGGGAAAAAAAAATGTAATCGTTTGTGTCATAAAATCAGTATATTCTTGATTTGTGTCATTAAATATTTCCCAAAAAATTGAATGTAATACAATTACTAAGTTACTTTTAACCTAATATTGTTTGTTTTTGGGGTGATTTTCAATCACATACCTACAGTTTTACCAATTGGTTCAAAGGCATTCTTCCACCTAAAAATAATATTCTTAGTGTGTATTGAATTTGGCTGATAATGTGATGGATGCCATTGAATACAAATGACGATACATTATGGTTGTTTTTTTGGAGGACGAGTCTTGTAAAGAAGCTTATTTTGGTGTTGGAACATCTCCTCACGTACACAACACTGATCCTTAGTTTGTAGTTTATATTATAAGAAAACAAAAATATGCATTTTTAAAAAGTTTCTTCTTTTGGAACGAGAGCAAAGAATAATGAAAAACTAACACAAATGTAAAAATAGTCAACCTGGGTAAATATTCCTTGAAAACTTTTCATTCAAAACAACCAAAGCTTGTTAGATGAGGGGGCGCACGGAAGCATGCAGAAGCGAAGGGAAGCACGGAACCGTAAACACCCACCATGGGTTCTCCTTCAAAGTGATGAACAGCGACAAAAGCCGCACTGGTTGTCTGTGGCGAGACAAAAAGAGCATTTGACCACCTGGGTGCGCATCATTTTCTCATGCCGCTTCTCAAGCATGACTATCAGAGTTGTCCACTTTATCGTTATGCGTGGCCCTCTCATCCAAGTCGCACGGAGCTACTGTTGTGCAGCTTCTCAGCCAGAAGAAGCTCCGGCTCCCACAGAGTGACCTCGGAGCTCTGTCACACATGTCACACTAACTGTGAGCCCACCAGCCACCACAGCTGCGGTTTGATCATTCAAACTGCCCATTATCATCTGAAAATGGAAGAAGCTGGAGTGTCTTTTCCAGGAGGAAGACTATAGGATTTGACTGCATAACTCCATGTAATCACACTTGGATCGCTCACCCTCCCACGCCAGGAGCTTCCCTCAAGAACCGGCTCTTCTACTTTTTATACAGTATATATATACAGTAAGTATATATATACTATACACTATAAATAAGATGTATTCATCTGCTTTATGGGGGTCATACTAATTGGCCAAAACATGTTTCCATTTTTAATCAAAAGTGGAAATGGCACCAGTTTGACCCATTTGTACTTTTATTAAAACAATTGCAGTAGCTTCTTTAAACTAGTTTCATATTGAAAATGAGTGAGTGCCGAGATTCCTGCTGACTTAGCTGGACCTCCCGAACTCTGCCTGGCACACGGGTGACATGTTTAGCGTGCCGCTGTGCTTGCTTTTTGATACCACAGACGGCTTGTGACTGGCAGGACATGTTTCTGGTGTCTCCGGCTGCTGAAACAGCCATCACTCTGACTGGATGCTTTCAATCCACAGCCCTGATCCTGCTCATAGACAGGGTCAAGTTTGGACCATCAGTCACCGGCCAAAGGGGCGGGGCTAAGCAGCTGGTGGCCATCAACGACCAGTAAGTTGTGCGGTCGTCCACCTTCTGTCACATGTTTGTTAGTGCAACTCAACCTTCCTTCTATATAAAAAAAACATTTGAAATATGAAACTAAAGCTTCTTTGTGTGGACGTTTGGAAAGTAGAAAAAGATGAGACTTTGATGTGTCCCTCTGTAAACACACACGTGTTTGACCTCACATGAAGAATGCTTCACACACATGGCTCATATGGTTTTGCACTGACACGTTCAGCTGCACGTCAAAGATCTTCAAAGACACCAAAACTCATGAGGCGAACAGTTGTATGTTTACCCAAGTTTGGGTCAGTGTTTTCAGGTGCATGTCTTCCATGGCATGTCCCTCCTCCATCACTCAGATGCACTCATACACACCATTTGCACCCCGGACTGATGCCTATATCGCCTTTTTTCATTGACGCACACTAGGTGTTGTTCTAGCTGAGGGGTAGGGGGGGCAGCGTTTGTGTGGAAAAGATCTGTTTTTTACTGTGGGTCAAACTCTGGCCAGGCCTAAAGGCGGCAGTCATTCGATCCCTCCCGAGGAGCCTCTGGTCTGGGACTGCTGGAACCTCCACCTGCTGAGAGAATCTCGCTTTAAATACATTGTTGGAGCCCCTCGGAACACTGCAAAGGGGAGCCGGGACATTACGTTAAAGTCAACACGGCAGGATCAGTCCACTCTTTGTACTGAGCCCAGAGGTTGACCCCCATTTTTGAGCATGTTGTGTGAAGATGGTAGCTAACGTGCTCACATTTAGGAACATCTGGATTATGTTGTATTGATTGATGTGTCATTTGTCATCCACGATGAGCACACAATGCTTCGATTCAATGTAAATAATTTCTCAAGGTTTCCCAACTTCAATCTGCTGTAGTCGACCAGCAGATGGCAATCAACTTTTGACATGAAAATACAGTCAAAAATATGTTAAAACACTGGATTTAGAATGATGTGTACTATAAGCTAACTATTTAGACAAATAAATAAGTCTCTGCATTTTTAGGGTCCTATAGGCCAGGGACAGAAAATACAATTTAAGGGCCCCATTATTTACTGTGACTGTTGTATTTTAGAGCACATATAAAAGATAAATAAGCCACAGTTTTGAAATGTAAAATAAGAGCTTGACTATGATAAAATGCCTATTTTTTTCAAACCATTATTTCAATTTACTTCAAACTAATTTTAAGGAAAGAGAAATCATTAACAAAGAAGGAAAAGGGAAGAAAATTGCCGAAACAAAAACAAAAACATGTTATGGTGTGATTGACGATGTGTTCTCTAGACCAACACTAATTTAAAACGCTATACATAGAAAGTACAATATACTTTCTTATATATACTGGGAAATGATTGTAGCTGCTGTTAAAACACATCTAGAACACAAAATAATTTGTAGGATGTAAATCAAGGAGTAGGATCAAATATAAATTTGTTTTTGGACATGTGTCTACTTTCCTAATAACAAAGAACATTGTTCAAGGGTTAGTTCACCAGAAATTCACAAATGTTATACTCACCCTCATGTCAGGTAAGGGTTGGGATTATTTTCAATGTGAGGCTTCAGTTCAAGATTGTCGTCACAGACGGATACCACGGAGGTATTTGGATGTTTTTAAGTGTGTCTTTTTGGACAAAGATGAACCTGACCTCCAGTCGCTACGTCAAAATATACATTTTTTACCTATAACTCTAAAAAATAATGGATTTCTCTGAATATTACAATAATCCCAACCCTGACATCAGGGAGAGTAGAAAGAAATGTGAATTTTGGGTGAACTATCACCTTAAAGGGTGTTAGGGGGTTAGTCTTTTAATGTCTGCCACGAACAACAAACGGAAATATCTTTCAATCCAAGATGGACATTACAGCGGTATGGAGGCATATAGATGTTCAAGGCATCTTTCCAGTGGAAGTTTGTCCACTGGGCGCTCAGTTACTTCATTAAAAGGAACATACATTTTTGCCTTTAACTCTAATAAGGAACAGATTACTCTGAAGATAATCCCAACCCTTAGTCGACATGAGGGTGAGTAGAACATTTGTGAATTTTGGGTGAACTATCACTTTAAGGAGCTGATTGTTTTTGG